>NW_028225184.1:6409386-6883896 GCF_052327205.1 Somniosus microcephalus
AACAAAAAATGGGAAAATATTCGCCTGTTTCATCGACTTCAAGAAAGCCTTTGACTCTATATGGCACGAAGGGCTCTACTATAAACTTCTTCAGTGTGGAATAGGGGGCAAAGTCTATGACCTTATTAAATCAATGTATCTGAAAAACAAATGCGGGGTCAAAATTGGAGACAAACGCACCGATTTCTTCACCCAGAGAAGAGGCGTCCGGCAGGGCTGCAATTTGAGCCCGACCCTGTTCAACATATACATAAATGAATTAGCAGACATGCTGGAGCAAAGCGAGTCACCAGGTCTCCGTCTCCTGGATGGAGAAGTGAAGTCCCTGTTCTATGCGGACGACCTGGTTCTGCTGTCTCCCACAGAACAGGGATTACAGCAACAACTAGACCTACTCGACAAATACTGCCAAAATTGGGCTCTAACAGTAAATCTAAAGAAAACCAACATCATGATTTTTCAGAAAAGACCCAGATGTCAGGAAAACAAATACCAGTTTACCCTCAGTGATACCACTATAGGACACACTATGAGCTACACCTACCTTGGTCTAACTATTACAGCATCAGGGAGCTTCAGCATAGCAGTGAATGCACTAAAAGAAAAAGCCCGAAGAGCCCTATATGCAATAAAAAGAAAATTCTACAACATCCAAATCCCAATCAAAATCTGGCTCAAAATTTTTGACAGCATAATCCTGCCCATTGCACTGTACGGTAGTGAAGTATGGGGCCCGCTAAATCACCAAAGCTACACTAAATGGGAAAAACACACAATAGAAGCCCTACATGCAGAATTCTGCCGAAGCATCCTTCGCACCCAAAGAAAAATGCCAACAAATGCATGCAGAGCCGAACTAGGCAGATACCCACTGATAATAAACATCCAAAAACGAGCACTAAACTTCCTAAATCACCTCAAATCTAGCTCCCCAGACACCCTTCATTTCAAAGCCTTTCAGACCCAAGAGCTAAACCCAGAAAAGAGTCCCCTGAGTCAGCTGCTACTGAAACTAAGTACTCAGCCGGACCCTGACCAGCCCCAGACCAACACAGCCGTCCAAACACCAATCCGAGTGAACCAAATCATTAAAAAATGCAAAGAAACCTACCTGGAACATTGGAACAAAATAACCGAAAGCCAAAGCAGATTAGAATGTTACCGGGCCCTAAAAAGAGAATATAAACTGGCAGACTACCTCACGACCATCAGAGACACAAAACAGAGACAGACCCTCACCAGGTACAGACTAAGCGACCACCAACTGGAAATTGAAAAAGGCAGATACAAGAAATCCTGGCAGCCTAGAGAGAATAGAATATGCGATCAATGTCTGGCTGGCGAGGTTGAAACAGAAATGCATTTCCTCCTAAAATGCGAAAAATTCAACACATCAAGAAACATATTATTCAACAAGCTAAGCCAAACAACCCCAGATTTCAAGGAATTGGATGATCTGTCAAAATTGAGATTAGTCCTAGGAGAAGGAGACAGACCATACCTTGGGGCTAAATATGTAACAACATGTCACAACCTGAGGACTGTTTAAAAGTAAGACTGTTTAAAATTAATATTGAACGTACCAAATGAAGTAGAAAGACTGTTTAAAATTAATATTGTTTAAAAGTAATATTGTATATACCCAACAAATGTCAAATCGATTGACACCTACAGAATGTTGGAAAACTGTACCTTTTTGCTATGTAAGCTTTGGCAATATGGTTCTCTGTAAACTTTCATGCCAATAAAGCATTTGAACTGAACTGAACTGAACTGACAGAGAGAGAGAGAGAGATAGAGTGAGTGTGTGAGAGAGAGAGAGAGAGAGACAGAGAGAGAGATAGAGTGAGTGTGTGAGAGAGAGAGACAGTGTGTGAGAGAGAGAGTGAGTGTGTGAACGAGATAGATAGATAGAGAGAAACATATTATTCAACAAACATTATTCAACAAATATTATTCAAGAAACATATTATTCAACAAGCTAAGCCAAACACCCCCAGATTTCAAGGAATTGGATGACCTGTCAAAATTGAGATTAGTCCTGGGAGAAGGAGACAGACCATACCTTGGGGCCAAATATGTAACAACATGTCACAACCTGAGGACTGTTTAAAATTAAGACTGTTTAAAATTAATATTGAACGTACCAAATGAAGTACAAAGACTGTTTAAAATTAATATTGTTTAAAAGTAATATTGTATGTACCCAACAAATGTCAAATCGATTGACACATACAGATTGTTTGAAAATGTACCTTTTTGCTATGTAAGCTTTGGCAATATGGTTCTCTGTAAACTTTCATGCCAATAAAGCATTTGAATTTGAATTTGAATTTGAGAGAGAGAGAGACAGAGAGAGAGAGAGAGACACAGAGACAGAAAGAGCGAGACTGAGAGAGTGAGACAGAGAGAGCGAGGGACAGAGGGACAGAGAGACAGAGAGAGACAGAGACAGAGAGAGAGAGACAGAGAGAGACAGACTGAGAGAGAGAGACACAGACAGAGATAGAGAGGGGGAGAGGTTGATGTGGGGGGGAGAGAGGGAGGGGTTGATGGGGGGAGAGAGGGAGGGGTTGATGGGGGGGGAGAGAGGGAGGGGTTGATGGGGGGGAGAGAGGGAGGGGTTGATGGGGGGGAGAGAGGGAGGGGTTGATGGGGGGGAGAGAGGGAGGGGTTGATGGGGGGAGAGAGGGAGGGGTTGATGGGGGGGAGCGAGGGAGGGGTTGATGGGGGGAGAGAGGGAGAGGTTGATGAGGGAGAGGTTGATGGGGGGGGAGAGAGGGAGAGGTTGATGGGGGGGAGAGGTTGGTGGGGGAGAGGGAGAGGCTGATGGGGGGGAGAGAGGGAGAGGTTGTTGGGGGGAGAGAGGGAGAGGTTGATGGGGGGGAGAGGGAGAGGTTGATGGGGGCGGGGGGAGAGGGAGAGGTTGATGGGGTGGGGGAGAGGGAGAGGTTGATGGGGTGGGGGAGAGAGGGAGAGGTTGTTGGGGGGGAGAGAGGGAGGGGTTGATGGGGGGAGAGAGGGAGAGGTTGATGGGGAGAGAGGGAGAGGTTGATGGGGGGGGGAGAGGTTGATGGGGGGGGAGAGGGAGAGGTTGATGGGGGTGGGGGAGAGGGAGAGGTTGATGGGGTGGGGGAGAGGGAGAGGCTGATGGGAGGGGAGAGAGGGAGAGGTTGATGGGGGGGAGAGGGAGAGGTTGATGGGGGCGGGGGGAGAGGGAGAGGTTGATGGGGGTGGGGGAGAGGGAGAGGTTGATGGGGTGGGGGAGAGGGAGAGGTTGATGGGGTGGGGGAGAGAGGGAGAGGTTGATGGGGGGAGAGAGGGAGAGGTTGATGGGGGGGGAGAGAGGGAGAGGTTGATGGGGGGGAGAGAGGGAGAGGTTGATGAGGGTGGGGGAGAGAGGGAGAGGTTGATGGGGGGGGAGAGAGGGAGAGGTTGATGGGGGGAGAGAGGGAGGGGTTGATGGGGGGGAGAGAGGGAGGGGTTGATGGGGGGGGGAGAGAGGGAGGGGTTGATGGGGGGGGAGAGAGGGAGGGGTTGATGGGGGGAGAGAGGGAGAGGTTGATGAGGGAGAGGTTGATGGGGGGGAGAGAGGGAGAGGTTGATGGGGGGGGGAGAGGGAGAGGTTGATGGGGGTGGGGGAGAGGGAGAGGTTGTTGGGGGGAGAGAGGGAGAGGTTGATGGGGGGAGAGAGGAAGAGGTTGATGGGGGGAGAGGGAGAGGTTGATGGGGGCGGGGGGAGAGGGAGAGGTTGATGGGGGAGAGGGAGAGGTTGATGGGGGGGGAGAGAATTTGCAAAATGGGACAAACACCCAATTGAGATCCTACATGCAGAATTCTGTAAAAGTATCCTCCGGACTCAAAGGAAAACAGTAAACAATGCATGCAGGGCGGAACTAGGCCAATATCCATTAATAATCACTATCCAAAAAAGAGCCACCAAATTTTGGAATCACCTACAAATGAGCAATCCCCAATGCTATCACTACGACGCCCTGAAATGCCAAGAGCTGACCATAAAGAAGAATACCCTCAGTCAACTAGTCCTGGGACTCAGTGAAGTAACTACTAACAATACTAACAATAACCAGCCCCAGGACAGTGACAGGGTAACACAAAGAATTCGACCCAACACAATCGTCGCTAAGCAAAAGGAAAAATATCTGACATATTGGGCAGAAACAACAAAAACCCAAAGCAAACTCAATTGCTACTTGGCCCTAAACAGACAATACAACATAGCTGATTACCTGACCATGGTAAAGGATAACAAACTGAGAAGAACCTTGACAAGGTACAGACTTAGCGAACATAGCCTAGCGATTGAAAAAGGCAGACACAGGCAGACCAGGCTGCCAAGAGAGGACAGGATATGCTCTCACTGCAGTCAGGGAGTGGTGGAGACAGAGATGCACTTCCTCACAGCTTGTGGAAAATATCAGAGCATCAGGGAGAATTTCTACCAAAAATTCTCACAAATATGCCCTGATTTCAGAAATCTGAATGACAACCAAAAACTCCCATTCCTACTGGGAGAGGAGAGAAGCTGTATAACACTGGCGGCACACTATGTTACAGCTTGCCATGAACAGAGGGACAACCAGTAAACTAAGAAAAGAATATATATAAACAATGCGAATGTATATTTATACACTCAGGGATATACCTGTTTATACAATGTATGAATAGAACTGCGTTTATGTGCTCAACCATAAATGTATTTTGATGCTTTGGCAACATAAGATGTAACTTATCATGCCAATAAAGCGATTTGAATTGTGAATTGAGAGGTTGATGGGGGCAGGGGGAGAGGGAGAGGTTGATGGGGGGGAGAGGGAGAGGTTGATGGGGGTGGGGGAGAGGGAGAGGTTGATGGGGGGGAGAGAGGGAGAGGTTGTTGGGGGGAGAGAGGGAGAGGTTGATGGGCGGGGGGGAGAGAGGGAGAGGTTGATGTGGGGGGAGAGAGGGAGAGGTTGATGGGGGGGAGAGAGGGGGATGCTGATGGGGGGGAGAGGGAGAGGTTGATGGGGGCGGGGGGAGAGGGAGAGGTTGATGGGGGTGGGGGAGAGGGAGAGGTTGATGGGGTGGGGGAGAGGGAGAGGTTGATGGGGTGGGGGGAGAGAGGGAGAGGTTGATGGGGGAGAGAGGGAGAGGTTGATGGGGGGGGAGAGGTTGATGGGGTGGAGAGGGAGAGGTTGATGGGGTTGGGGGGAGGGAGAGGCTGATGGGGGGGGAGAGAGGGAGAGGTTGATGGGGTGGGGGAGGGGGAGAGGTTGATGGGGTGGGGGAGAGAGGGAGAGGTTGATGGGGGGTTGGAGAGAGGGAGAGGTTGATGGGGGGGAGAGATGGAGAGGTTGATGGGGGGGAGAGAGGGAGAGGTTGATGGGGTGGGGGAGAGGGAGAGGTTGATGGGGGGGAGAGGGAGAGGTTGTTGGGGGCGGGGGGAGAGGGAGAGGTTGATGGTGGGGGGGAGAGGGAGAGGCTGATGGGGGGGAGAGAGGGAGAGGTTGTTGGGGGAGAGAGGGAGAGGTTGATGGGGGGGCAGAGAAGGAGAGGTTGATGGGGGGGAGAGGGAGAGGTTGATGGGGGGGAGAGAGGGAGAGGTTGATTGGGGGGGAGAGAGGGAGAGGTTGATGGGGGGGAGAGGGAGAGGTTGATGGGGGAGAGAGGGAGAGGTTGATGGGGGGGAGAGGGAGAGGTTGATGGGGGTGGGGGGAGAGGGAGAGGCTGATGGGGGTGAGAGAGGGAGAGGTTGGGGGGGAGAGGGGGAGAGAGGGAGAGGTTGATTGGGGGGGAGAGGGGGAGAGAGAGAGGTTGATGGGGGGGAGAGGGAGAGGTTGATGGGGGGGAGAGAGGCAGGAGGGAGAGGTTGATGGGGGGGGAGAGGGAGAGGTTGATGGGATTGGGGGAGAGGGAGAGGTTGATTGGGGGGGGAGAGGGAGAGGTTGTTGGGTGGGGAGAGAGGGAGAGGTTGATGGGGGGAGAGAGGGAGAGGTTGATGGTGGGGGGAGAGGGAGAGGTTGGTGGGGGGGAGAGGGAGAGGTTGATGGGGGAGAGAGGGAGAGGTTGATGGTGGGGGGGAGAGGGAGAGGTTGGTGGGGGGGAGAGAGGGAGAGGTTGATGGTGGGGGGGAGAGGGAGGGGTTGATGGTGGGGGGGAGAGGGAGAGGTTGGTGGGGGGGAGAGGGAGAGGTTGATGGGGGGGGAGAGGGAGAGGTTGATGGGGGGGGAGAGAGGGAGAGGTTGTTGGGGGAGAGAGGGAGAGGTTGTTGGGGGAGAGAGGGAGAGGTTGATGGGGGGGAGAGGGAGAGGTTGTTGGGGGGAGAGAGGGAGAGGTTGATGGGGGGGGGAGAGAGGGAGAGGTTGATGGGTGGGGAGAGAGGGAGAGGTTGATGGGGGGAGAGAGGGAGAGGTTGATGCGTGGGGAGAGAGGGAGAGGTTAATGGGGGGGAGAGAGGGAGAGGTTGTTGGGGGGAGAGAGGGAGAGGTTGTTGGGGGGGGAGAGGGAGAGGTTGATGGGTGGGGAGAGAGGGAGAGGTTGATGGGGGGGAGAGAGGGAGAGGTTGTTGGGGGGAGAGAGGGAGAGGTTGATGGGTGGGGAGAGAGGGAGAGGTTGATGGGGGGGAGAGGGAGAGGTTGATGGGGGGGGAGAGAGGGAGAGGTTGATGGGGGCGGGGGGAGAGGGAGAGGTTGATGTGGGGGGAGAGAGGGAGAGATTGATGGGGGGGAGAGAGGGAGAGGTTGATTGGAGGGGAGAGAGGGAGAGGTTGATTGGGGGGAGAGGGGGAGAGGTTGATGGGGGGGAGAGAGGGAGAGGTTGATGGGGGGGAGAGGGAGAGGTTGATGGGGGGGGAGAGAATTCTGTAAAAGTATCCTCCGGACTCAAAGGAAAACAGTATTCAATGCATGCAGGGCGGAACTAGGCCAATATCCATTAATAATCACTATCCAAAAAAGAGCCACCAAATTTTGGAATCACCTACAAATGAGCAATCCCCAATGCTATCACTACGACGCCCTGAAATGCCAAGAGCTGACCATAAAGAAGAATACCCTCAGTCAACTAGTCCTGGGACTCAGTGAAGTAACTATTAAAAGTACTAACAATAACCAGCCCCAGGACAGTGACAGGGTAACACAAAGAATTCGACCCAACACAATCGTCGCTAAGCAAAAGGAAAAATATCTGACATATTGGGCAGAAACAACAAAAACCCAAAGCAAACTCAATTGCTACTTGGCCCTAAACAGACAATACAACATAGCTGATTACCTGACCATGGTAAAGGATAACAAACTGAGAAGAACCTTGACAAGGTACAGACTTAGCGAACATAGCCTAGCGATCGAAAAAGGCAGACACAGGCAGACCAGGCTACCAAGAGAAGGCAGGATATGCTCTCACTGCAGTCAGGGAGTAGTGGAGACAGAGATGCACTTCCTCACAGCCTGTGGAAAATATCAGGGCATCAGGGAGAATTTCTACCAAAAATTCTCACAAATATGCCCTGATTTCAGAAATCTGAATGACAACCAAAAACTCCCATTCCTACTGGGAGAGGAGAGAAGCTGTATAACACTGGCGGCACACTATGTTACAGCTTGCCATGAACAGAGGGACAACCAGTAAACTAAGAAAAGAATATATATAAACAATGCGAATGTATATTTATACACTCAGGGATATACCTGTTTATACACTGTATGAATAGAACTGCGTTTATGTGCTAAACCATAAATGTATTTTGATGCTTTGGCAACATAAGATGTAACTTATCATGCCAATAAAGCGATTTGAATTGTGAATTGTGAATTGGGAGAGGTTGATGGGGGTGGGGAGAGGGAGAGGTTGATGGGCAGGGGGGGAGAGAGGGAGAGGTTGATGGGGGCGGGAGAGAGGGAGAGGTTGATGGGGGTGGGGGGAGAGGGAGAGGTAGATGGGCGGGGTGGGTAGAGAGGGAGAGGTTGATGGGGTGGGGAGAGAGGGAGAGGTTGATGGGCGGGGGGGGAGAGAGGGAGAGGTTGATGGGGTGGGGAGAGAGGGAGAGGTTGATGGGCGGGGGGGAGAGAGGGAGAGGTTGATGTGGGGGGAGAGAGGGAGAGGTTGATGGGGGGGAGAGAGGGGGATGCTGATGGGGGGGGAGAGGGAGAGGTTGATGGGCGGGGGGGGAGAGAGGGAGAGGTTGATGTGGGTGGGGAGAGTGGGAGAGGTTGATGGGGGGGAAGAGAGGGAGAGGTTGATGGGGGGAGGGAGGGAGAGGGAGAGGTTGATGGGCGGGGAGGGGAGAGAGGGAGAGGTTGATGGGGTGGGGAGAGAGGGAGAGGTTGATTGTGGGGGGGGGAGAGAGGGAGAGGTTGATGGGGGTGGGGGGAGAGGGAGAGGTTGATGGGGGTGGGGAGAGAGAGGGAGAGGTTGATGGGGGAGGGGAGAGGGAGAGGTTGATGGGGGGGGGAGGGGAGAGAGGGAGAGGTTGATGGGGTGGGGAGAGAGGGAGAGGTTGATGGGGGGGTGAGAGAGGGAGGAGGGAGAGGTTGATGGGGGCGGGGGGGGAGAGAGGGAGAGGTTGATGGGGGTGGGGAGAGAGGGAGAGGTTGATGGGGGTGGGGAGAGAGGGAGAGGTTGATGGGGTGGGGAGAGAGGGAGAGGTTGATGGGGGGGTGAGAGAGGGAGGAGGGAGAGGTTGATGGGGGCGGGGGGGAGAGAGGGAGAGGTTGATGGGGGTGGGGAGAGAGGGAGAGGTTGATGGGGGTGGGGAGAGAGGGAGAGGTTGCTGGGGGGTGGGGGTGAGAGAGGGAGAGGTTGATGGGGGTGGGGAGAGAGGGAGGAGGGAGAGGTTGATGGGGGGGAGAGAGGGAGGAGGGAGAGGTTGATGGGGTGGGGGGGAGAGAGGGAGAGGTTGGTGGGGGTGGGGGGGAGAGAGGGAGAGGTTGATGGGGGTGGGGGGGGAGAGAGGGAGAGGTTGATGGGGGGGAGAGAGGGAGAGGTTGATGGGGGGTGGGGGGGAGAGAGGGAGAGGTTGATGGGGGGGGAGAGGGAGAGGTTGATGGGCGGGGAGGGGAGAGAGGGAGAGGTTGATGGGGGGGGAGAGAGGGAGAGGTTGATGGGGGGGGAGAGAGGGAGGAGGGAGAGGTTGATGGGGGGGAGAGAGGGAGGAGGGAGAGGTTGATGGGGGTGGGGGGGAGAGAGGGAGAGGTTGATGGGGGTGGGGGGGAGAGAGGGAGAGGTTGATGGGGGGGAGAGAGGGAGAGGTTGATGGGGGTGGGGGGAGAGAGGGAGAGGTTGATGGGCGGGGAGGGGAGAGAGGGAGAGGTTGATGGGGGGGAAGAGAGGGAGGAGGGAGAGGTTAATGGGGGGGAGAGAGGGAGGAGGGAGAGGTTGATGGGGGTGGGGGGAGAGAGGGAGAGGTTGATGGGGGTCGGGGGGAGAGAGGGAGAGGTTGATGGGGGGTGGGGGGGAGAGAGGGAGAGGTTGATGGGGGGGGAGAGGTTGATGGGGGGTGGGGGGGAGAGAGGGAGAGGTTGATGGGGGGGGAGAGAGGGAGAGGTTGATGGGGGGGAGAGAGGGAGAGGTTGATGGGGTGGGGGGGAGAGAGGGAGAGGTTGATGGGGGTGGGGGGGAGAGAGGGAGAGGTTGATGGGGGTGGGGGGGAGAGAGGGAGAGGTTGATGGGGGGGGAGAGAGGGAGAGGTTGATGGGGTGTGGGAGAGAGGGAGAGGTTGATTGGGGGGGAGAGAGGGAGAGGTTGGGGGGGAGAGAGGGAGAGGTTGATTGGGGGGGAGTGGGGGAGAGAGAGAGGTTGATGGGGGGGGGAGAGAGGGAGAGGTTGATGGGGGGGGAGAGAGGCAGGAGGGAGAGGTTGATCGGGGGGGAGAGGGAGAGGTTGATGGGGGGGAGAGAGGCAGGAGGGAGAGGTTGATGGGGGTGGGGGGGTGAGAGGGAGAGGTTGATGGGGGTGGGGGGGAGAGAGGGAGAGGTTGATGGGGGGGGAGAGAGGGAGAGGTTGATGGGGGGTGGGGAGAGAGAGGGAGAGGTTGATGGGGGGGGAGAGGGAGAGGTTGATGGGCGGGGAGGGGAGAGAGGGAGAGGTTGATGGGGGGGAGAGAGGGAGAGGTTGATGGGGGGGGAGAGAGGGAGGAGGGAGAGGTTGATGGGGGGAGAGAGGGAGGAGGGAGAGGTTGATGGGGTGGGGGGGGAGAGAGGGAGAGGTTGATGGGGGGGGAAGAGAGGGAGGAGGGAGAGGTTGATGGGGGGAGAGAGGGAGGAGGGAGAGGTTGATGGGGGTGGGGGGAGAGAGGGAGAGGTTGATGGGGGATGGGGGGGGGGGAGAGAGGGAGAGGTTGATGGGGGTGGGGGGGAGAGAGGGAGAGGTTGATGGGGGGTGGGGGGGAGAGAGGGAGAGGTTGATGGGGGAGAGGTTGATGGGGGGTGGGGGGGAGAGAGGGAGAGGTTGATGGGGGGGGAGAGAGGGAGAGGTTGATGGGGGTGGGGGGGAGAGAGGGAGAGGTTGATGGGGTGGGGGGAGAGAGGGAGAGGTTGATGGGGGTGGGGGGGAGAGAGGGAGAGGTTGATCGGGGGGGAGAGAGGGAGAGGTTGATGGGGGTGGGGAGAGAGGGAGAGGTTGATTGCGGGGGAGAGAGGGAGAGGTTGGGGGGGAGAAAGGGAGAGGTTGATTGGGGGGGAGAGGGGGAGAGAGAGAGGTTGATGGCGGGGGGAGAGAGGGAGAGGTTGATGGGGGGGAGAGAGGCAGGAGGGAGAGGTTGATCGGGGGGGAGAGGGAGAGGTTGATGGGGGGGAGAGAGGCAGGAGGGAGAGGTTGATGGGGGGGTAGAGGGAGAGGTTGATGGGGGTGGGGGAGAGGGAGAGGTTGATTTGGGGGGGAGAGGGAGAGGTTGTTGGGTGGGGAGAGAGGGAGAGGTTGATGGGGGGAGAGAGGGAGAGGTTGATGGTGGGGGGGAGATGGAAAGGTTGGTGGGGGGGAGAGGGAGAGGTTGATGGGGGGGAGAGAGGGAGAGGTTGTTGGGGGGAGGGAGGGAGAGGTTGTTGGGGGGAGAGAGGGAGAGGTTGATGGGGGGGAGAGAGGGAGAGGTTGTTGGGGGGGAGAGAGGGAGAGGTTGATGGGGGGGAGAGAGGGAGAGGTTGATGGGTGGGGAGAGAGGGAGAGGTTGTTGGGGGGAGAGAGGGAGAGATTGATGGGGGGGAGAGAGGGAGAGGTTGTTGGGGGGAGAGAGGGAGAGGTTGATGGGTGGGGAGAGAGGGAGAGGTTGATGGGTGGGGAGAGAGGGAGAGGTTGTTGGGGGGAGAGAGGGAGAGGTTGTTGGGGGGAGAGAGGGAGAGGCTGATGGGGGGGGGAGAGAGGGAGAGGTTGTTGGGGGGAGAGAGGGAGAGGTTGATGGGGGGGGAGAGAGGGAGAGGTTGATGGGTGGGGAGAGAGGGAGAGGTTGTTGGGGGGGAGAGAGGGAGAGGTTGATGGGTGGGGGAGAGAGGGAGGGGTTGATGGGGGGGAGAGAGGGAGAGGTTGTTGGGGGGAGAGAGGGAGAGGTTGATTGGTGGGGAGAGAGGGAGAGGTTGATGGGTGGGGAGAGAGGGAGAGGTTGATGGGGGGGAGAGGGAGAGGTTGATGTGGGGGGGAGAGAGGGAGAGATTGATGAGGGGGAGAGAGGGAGAGGTTGATTGGAGGGGAGAGAGGGAGAGGTTGATTGGGGGGGAGAGAGGGAGAGGTTGATGGGGGGGGAGAGGGAGAGGTTGATGGGGGGGGGAGAGGGAGAGGTTGATGGGGGGGGAGAGAGGGAGAGGTTGATGGGGGTGGGGAGAGGGAGAGGTTGATGGGCAGGGGGGGAGAGAGGGAGAGGTTGATGGGGGCGGGAGAGAGGGAGAGGTTGATGGGGGCGGGGGGGAGAGGGAGAGGTAGATGGGCGGGGGGGGTAGAGAGGGAGAGGTTGATGGGGGTGGGGAGAGAGGGAGAGGTTGATGGGCGGGGGGGGAGAGAGGGAGAGGTTGATGGGGTGGGGAGAGAAGGAGAGGTTGATGGGCGGGGGGAGAGAGGGAGAGGTTGATGTGGGGGGAGAGAGGGAGAGGTTGATGGGGGGGGAGAGAGGGGGATGCTGATGGGGGGGGAGAGGGAGAGGTTGATGGGCGGGGGGGGAGAGAGGGAGAGGTTGATGTGGGTGGGGAGAGTGGGAGAGGTTGATGGGGGGGAAGAGAGGGAGACGTTGATGGGGGGAGGGAGGGAGAGGGAGAGGTTGATGGGCGGGGAGGGGAGAGAGGGAGAGGTTGATGGGGGTGGGGAGAGTGGGAGAGGTTGATTGGGGGGGGAGAGAGGGAGAGGTTGATGGGGTGGGGGGAGAGGGAGAGGTTGATGGGGGTGGGGAGAGAGGGAGAGGTTGATGGGGAGGGGAGAGAGGGAGAGGTTGATGGGGGTGGGGAGAGAGGGAGAGGTTGATGGGGGGGTGAGAGAGGGAGGAGGGAGAGGTTGATGGGGGCGGGGGGGAGAGAGGGAGAGGTTAATGGGGGTGGGGAGAGAGGGAGAGGTTGAAGGGGGTGGGGAGAGAGGGAAAGGTTTATGGGGGTGGGGAGAGAGGGAGAGGTTGATGGGGGGTGGGGGGGAGAGAGGGAGAGGTTGATGGGGGGTGGGGAGAGAGGGAGAGGTTGATGGGGGGTGGGGGGGGAGAGGGAGATGTTGATGGGGGTGGGGAGAGAGGGAGGAGGGAGAGGTTGATGGGGGGGAGAGAGGGAGGAAGGAGAGGTTGATGGGGGTGGGGGGGAGAGAGGGAGAGGTTGGTGGGGTTGGGGGGGGGTGAGGGAGAGGTTGATGGGGTGGGGGGGAGAGAGGGAGAGGTTGATGGGGGGGGAGAGAGGGAGAGGTTGATGGGGGGTGGGGGGGAGAGGGAGAGGTTGATGGGCGGGGAGGGGAGAGAGGGAGAGGTTGATGGGGGGAGAGAGGGAGGAGGGAGAGGTTGATGGGGGGGAGAGAGGGAGGAGGGAGAGGTTGATGGGGGTGGGGGGGAGAGAGGGAGAGGTTGATGGGGGTGGGGGGGAGAGAGGGAGAGGTTGATGGGGGGGAGAGAGGGAGAGGTTGATGGGGGGAGAGAGGGAGGAGGGAGAGGTTGATGGGGGGAGAGAGGGAGGAGGGAGAGGTTGATGGGGGTGGGGGGGAGAGAGGGAGAGGTTGATGGGGTGGGGGGGAGAGAGGGAGAGGTTGATGGGGGGGAGAGAGGGAGAGGTTGATGGGGGCGGGTGGGGAGAGGGAGAGGTTGATGGGCGGGGAGGGGAGAGAGGGAGAGGTTGATGGGGGGAGAGAGGGAGGAGGGAGAGGTTGATGGGGGGAGAGAGGGAGGAGGGAGAGGTTGATGGGGGTGGGGGGGAGAGAGGGAGAGGTTGATGGGGGGTGGGGGTGAGAGAGGGAGAGGTTGTTGGGGGGAGAGAGGGAGAGGTTGATGGGGGGTGGGGGGGTGAGGAGGGAGAGGTTGATGGGGTGGGGGGGAGAGAGGGAGAGGTTGATGGGGGGGAGAGAGGGAGAGGTTGATGGGGGGGGAGAGAGGGAGATGTTGATGGGGGGTGGGGGGGAGAGAGGGAGAGGTTGATGGGGGTGGGGGGGAGAGAGGGAGAGGTTGATGGGGGGAGAGAGGGAGAGGTTGATGGGGGTGTGGGGAGAGAGGGAGAGGTTGATGGGGGGGGGGAGAGAGGGAGAGGTTGATGGGGGGGGGGAGAGAGGGAGAGGTTGATGGGGGTGGGGAGAGAGGGAGAGGTTGATGGGGGTGGGGAGAGAGGGAGAGGTTGATGGGGGGGGGAGAGAGGGAGAGGTTGATGGGGGGGGAGAGAGGGAGAGGTTGATGGGGGGGGAGAGAGGGAGAGGTTGATGGGGGGGAGAGAGGGAGAGGTTGATGGGGGGGGGGAGAGAGGGAGAGGTTGATGGGGGGGGAGAGAGGGAGAGGTTGATGGGGGTGTGGAGAGAGAGGGAGAGGTTGATGGGGGGGAGAGGGAGAGGTTGATGGGGGGGAGAGAGGGAGAGGTTGATGGGGGGGGAGAGAGGGAGAGGTTGATGGGGGGGGAGAGAGGGAGAGGTTGATGGGGGTGTGGAGAGAGGGAGAGGTTGATGGGGGTGGGGAGAGAGGGAGATGTTGATGGGGGTGGGGAGAGAGGGAGAGGTTGATGGCGGGGGGCTGGTGGAGAGGGAAGAATCTGCCGTTTGGGACAGGAGTGCAGAGAGTGCAGAGAGACTGAGGTTCTTGGATATTGGTGTGTTGCTCTGCCTCCTGCAATCCAGCTCCGTTAACTGTTCCCATTCTCTCCACAGCTGCACTGCCAGTAACTCCGCAAGGAGCACTCCTACCAGCTCGCCGGCGCTACGCAAGCGGCTGCCGCTCTGCCCGAAGGCCACGGACGGGGAAAGTGTGCTGGAGAAGGGTTCAGATAGCTCCTCAGAAAGGTTGTCCTGTGGCAACCAGTACAGCCACTCCACTCCCGGGCGCAACAGCAAGAACTCGCGGGTAAGAAGCTAGCGTATTTACCACCTACTCTCGGCACTGGGCAGGAAAGCTGTCTCAGACTCTGAATACATTGTCCTTTGCAGCAAATAATAGCTCCCTCAGAAGTCCAAAAGGAATACCAGCTATATAAGGTGCTTGGCACATCTCTCGGCAGATTCTCTCAGCATCTCTTAAATTCTTGTTGATTAGTCAGGAGAAGATTCTCTTTGTCCTCTCTCGTTGTAATCTTTACCTAGCAGAGGTAGAAGGCACCTTAACAAGTACTAAGTATATCCAGGACACACAGTAAGAGGCTACTAGACTGATTCCTGGGATGAGAGGACTGTCCTATGAGGAGAGATTGAGTAGATTGGACCGATACTCTCTGGAGTTTAGAAGAATGAGAGGTGATCTCACTGAAACGTATAAAATTATTATACGGCTTGACAGGGTAGATGATGAGAGGCTGTTTCCCCTGGCTGGACAGTCTAGAAGTAGGGGTCATCGTCTCGCGATAAGAGGTCGGCTATTTAGGACTGAGCTGAGAAATTTCTTGACTTTGGTGAATCTTTGGAATTCTCGGCCCCAGAGGGCTGTGGAGGCTGAGTCGTTGAGTATATTCAAGGCTGAGATCGATAGATTGTTGGACTCTCGGGGAATCGAGGGATATGGGGATTGGGCGGCCAAGTGGAGTTGAGGTCGATGATCAGCCGTGATCTCATTGAATGGCGGAGCAGGCTCGAGGGGCCGTATGTCCAACTTGTGCTCATATTTCTTATGTAAATCAGATATTTTTTATTAATTCCCGGTGTTAGATCAAGGTAATTTCAGTGGACCACACTGATCTGAGGTCAACACACTAAAATTAAAGTTTGCGAGTCCGGTGGTAAGTTTTAAATAGTCGATTTATTGCATCACTTGATTTACACTGTTTGACTTCCTTTATCCAACTAACAAGGATGTTCAAAATGGCTGGCTTTATACCGCAGCAGATGTACCCGCCCCCTTTATTACCACCGGACTTGCAAACTTTAATTTTGGTGTGTTGACCTCAGATCAGTGTGGTCCACTGAAATTACCTTGATCTAACACCCGGGTTGCAGGTGTCGCTGGCAAGGCCGGCATTTATTGCCCATCCCTAATTGCCCCTTGAGAAGGTGGCGGTGTGCCGCCGCCTTGAACCGCTGCAGTCCGTGTGGTGAAGGTGCTCCCACAGTGCTGTTAGGGAGGGAGTTCCAGGATTTCGACCCAGCGACGATAAAGGAATGGCGATATATAGACAGGATGGTGTGTGACACATCTGCACCATTTCTCACATTGTGTTCAATAATGTTTGTGAGGAAGTTGTTCACTTTTTTTACCATTTACGTGCTTTTGACTCCAATCCTTTCCCCTCTCCTGCTATTTGATCTATAATCCCATCTTTTCCCCGCTCCTGCTATTTGCTCTGTAATCCAAACCTTTCCCCTCTTCCTTAAACACTTATCAATCACAGATTTATATTTTCTTTTCTTTTATCTTCCAGAAAATGCAGAGCTGGTACAACGTGAGTATAAAGTGCAATTCTTGATTTTTAATTCTGTGTTTTATGTCTGTGTTGCCTTACGTTGGTTTGTGCTATTGTTAAATTACAGTTCGAGAACCATTGCTGTGGAATTGTGTGTCACGGTGGGATTAACTAATGCTGCTGCAAGACACGCCAGTATCTCTTTCTTGTCCTTTCTGGACATATGTTCTCATCAATGTGTCTCAAATTTGAGAGAATCCATCACGTCATCTGCATGGAATCTAGAGAACCGGGGAGCCCCTGAGCTGAGATTGTCCGATGGGTCAGAGGGTGAAATCTAAAGCTGGCACTGGCCAGAAGGAAGAACAGCAGAGCCCAAGTCAAGGAGGCCCTTGCCAAAGGAAATGGCAGAGCCTTCGAACTTTTGCCTAAAAAGAGCCATACTGAAATCTCTGGATCTCATTTCCCTTGGGATTCCTGGATACCAAATAAATAGAGGCAATTTTCTTGGTCTAGACTGGATACAATCCCAGGCCCGATAGGTGTGTGCTGGGCTCTACGCCCAGGCACCATTCCACTTTCCTTATATATATCTGATTAGAGAAGAGTAGATCCCAGCTAATCACTTATTGATGAGTAAATAAGTGCAGTACTGAGGGAGGACCGCACTGTCGGAGGGGTAGTACTGAGGGAGCGCCGCACTGTCGGAGGGGCAGTACTGAGGGAGGACCGCACTGTCGGAGGGGCAGTACTGAGGGAGCGCCGCACTGTTGGAGGGGTAGTACTGAGGGAGCGCTGCACTGTCGGAGGGGCAGTACTGAGGGAGCACCGCACTGTCGGAGGGGCAGCACTGAGGGAGCACCGCACTGTCGGAGGGGCAACACTGAGGGAGCGCTGCACTGTCGGAGGGGCAGTATTGAGGGAGCACCGCACTGTCGGAGGGGCAGTACTGAGGGAGCGCCGCACTGATGGAGGGGCAGCACTGAGGGAGTGCCGCACTGTCGGAGGGGCGGTACTGAGGGAGTGCCACACTGTCGGAGGGTCAGTACTGAGGGAGCGCTGCACTGTCGGCGGGGTAATACTGAGGGAGCACCGCACTGTCGGAGGGGCAGTACTGAGGGAGCGCTGCACTGTCGGAGAGGCAGTACTGAGGGAGCGCTGCACTGTCGGAGGGGCAGCACTGAGGGAGTGCCGCACTGTCGGAGGGGCTGCACTGAGGGAGTGCTGCACTGTCGGAGTTGCAGTCTTTCGGATGAGACGTTAACACGAGGGCCCCGCCTGCATTTCAGGTGGATGCAAAAGTTCCCGCAGCCACTATTTCGAAGAAGCGCAGGATGTTGTCCAGTTGTCCTGGGGCCAATATTTATCCCTCAATCAACATCGCTAAAACAGAATATTGTTTGTGGGATCTTGTGCGCTAACTGGCCGATGGGCTGAGAGATGGTCACTGCAGTTAATGTGCTGTGATCGCGCTTCTCATGACTCCAGTTGCATGTTCATTTCTTTTAATTGCCATCCTGCTTAAATTAACGTCGCTCAGTCATGCTAAGTCTGAGGTTTGCTTTGATTTCTGTTACATATTCCATTAGTTTTCCAAAAAGGAGAAGGATTGAACTGTGTGTCTCCTTCATATTGCAAGATGCATGGAAACCATTTTAGAGCCTGCATTTTCAGTGACTTGACAGCTGTGTACGTATTTGTAATAAGGTTGACTGGATAGGAAGAGCGGTGTTTGATCCAGATATTCCTCTGGAGAAATTGTATCTTTCTTCCAGGTGTTGAGCCCCACATACAAACAGCGGAACGAAGACTTTCACAAACTGTTCAAGAAGCTGCCCGATTCAGAGCGACTGATTGAGGGTGAGGCCGATTGTGGGTGTGAGGCGGGTGTTGGGCGGGGCCGGCGGTGGGCGAGGCAGAGTGTAGGTTCGAGTGACAGTAGGGTATTGATGAGAGTCACGTTTTGTTTGAGGGGGAAACAGTGAGCCTCAATGTTGACATCAGAAATACTTGTTCTGACTGTAGATTTTGACCCAGGGGTACAGGCTGGGGCTGACTGTAGATACTGACACAGGGGTACAGGCTGGGGCTGACTGTAGATACTGACGCAGGGGTACAGGCTGGGGCTGACTGTAGATACTGACCCAGGGGTACAGGCTGGTGCTGACTGTAGATACTGACAAAGGGGTACAGGCTGGGGCTGACTGGAGATACTGACCCAGGGGTACAGACTGGAGCTGACTGTAGATACTGACCCAGGGGTACAGGCTGGTGCTGACTGTAGATACTGACAAAGGGGTACAGGCTGGGGCTGACTGGAGATACTGACCCAGGGGTACAGGCTGGAGCTGACTGTAGATACTGACCCAGGGGTACAGACTGGGGCTGACTGTAGATACTGACGCAGGGGTACAGGCTGGGGCTGACTGGAGATACTGACCCAGGGGTACAGGCTGGAGCTGACTGTAGATACTGACCCAGGGGTACAGACTGGGGCTGACTGTAGATACTGACGCAGGGGTACAGACTCGGGCTGACTGTAGATATTGACCCAGGGGTACAGACTGGGGCTGACTGTAGATACTGACCCAAGGGTACAGACTGGAGCTGACTGTAGATACAGACCCAGGGGTACAGACTGGGGCTGACTGTAGATATTGACCCAGGGGTACAGACTGGGGCTGACTGTAGATACTGACCCAGGGGTACAGGCTGGAGCTGACTGTAGATATTGACCCAGGGGTACAGGCTGGAGCTGACTGTAGATACTGACCCAGGGGTACAGGCTGGGGCTGACTGTAGATACTGACACAGGGGTACAGGCTGGGGCTGACTGTAGATACTGACCCAGGGGTACAGGCTGGAGCTGACTGTAGATACTGACCCAGGGGTACAGACTGGGGCTGACTGTAGATACTGACCCAGGGGTACAGGCTGGGGCTGACTGTAGATACTGACGCAGGGGTACAGACTGGGGCTGACTGTAGATACTGACCCAAGGGTACAGACTGGAGCTGACTGTAGATACTGACCCAGTGGTACAGGCTGGGGCTGACTGTAGATACTGACCCAGGGGTACAGGCTGGGGCTGACTGTAGATACTGACCCAGGGGTACAGGCTGGGGCTGACTGTAGATACTGACCCAGGGGTACAGGCTGGGGCTGACTGTAGATACTGACCCAGGGGTACAGACTGGGGCTGACTGTAGATACTGACCCAGGGGTACAGACTGGGGCTGACTGTAGATACTGACCCAGGGGTACAGGCTGGGGCTGACTGTAGTTACTGACCCAGGGGTACAGGCTGGTGCTGACTGTAGATACTGACCCAGGGGTACAGACTGGAGCTGACTGTAGATACTGACCCAGGGGTACAGGCTGGGGCTGACTGTAGATACTGACCCAGGGGTACAGACTGGGGCTGACTGTAGACACTGACCCAGGGGTACAGACTGGGGCTGACTGTAGATACTGACCCAGGGGTACAGGCTGGGGCTGACTGTAGATACTGACCCAGGGGTACAGGCTGGAGCTGACTGTAGACACTGACCCAGAGGTACAGGCTGGGGCTGATTGTAGATACTGACCCAGGGGTACAGACTCGGGCTGACTGTAGATACTGACCCGGGGTACAGGCTGGGGCTGACTGTAGATACTGACCCAGGGGTACAGGCTGGTGCTGACTGTAGATACTGACCCAGGGGTACAGACTGGGGCTGACTTAAGATACTGACCCAGGGGTACAGGCTGGAGCTGACTGTAGACACTGACCCAGGGGTACAGACTGGGGCTGACTGTAGATACTGACCCAGGGGTACAGGCTGGGGCTGACTGTAGATACTGACCCAGGGGTACAGACTGGGGCTGACTGTAGATACTGACCCAGGAGTACAGACTCGGGCTGACTGTAGATACTGACCCAGGGGTACAGGCTGGGGCTGATTGTAGATACTGACCCAGGGGTACAGACTGGGGCTGACTGTAGATACTGACCCAGGGGTACAGGCTGGGGCTGACTGTAGATACTGACCCAGGGGTACAGGCTGGTGCTGACTGTAGATACTGACCCAGGGGTACAGACTGGGGCTGACTGTAGATACTGACCCAGGGGTACAGGCTGGAGCTGACTGTAGATACTGACCCAGGGGTACAGGCTGGGGCTGACTGTAGTTACTGACCCAGGGGTACAGGCTGGTGCTGACTGTAGATACTGACCCAGGGGTACAGGCTGGAGCTGACTGTAGATACTGACCCAGGGGTACAGGCTGGAGCTGACTGTAGATACTGACCCAGGGGTACAGGCTGGGGCTGACTGTAGATACTGACCCAGGGGTACAGACTGGGGCTGACTGTAGATACTGACCCAGGGGTACAGGCTGGGGCTGACTGTAGATACTGACCCAGGGGTACAGACTGGGGCTGACTGTAGATACTGACCCAGGGGTACAGGCTGGGGCTGACTGTAGATACTGACCCAGGGGTACAGACTGGGGCTGATTGTAGATACTGACCCAGGGGTACAGGCTGGGGCTGACTGCAGATATTGACCCAGGGGTACAGGCTGGTGCTGACTGTATATTGACCCAGGGGTACAGGCTGGAGCTGACTGTAGATACTGACCCAGGGGTACAGGCTGGGGCTGACTGTAGATACTGACCCAGGGGTACAGACTGGGGCTGACTGTAGATACTGACCCAGGGGTACAGGCTGGGGCTGACTGTAGATACTGACCCAGGGGTACAGACTGGGGCTGACTGTAGATACTGACCCAGGGGTACAGACTGGGGCTGACTGTAGATACTGACCCAGGGGTACAGGCTGGGGCTGACTGTAGATACTGACCCAGGGGTACAGGCTGGGGCTGACTGTAGATATTGACCCAGGGGTACAGGCTGGAGCTGACTGTAGATACTGACCCAGGGGTACAGACTGGGGCTGACTGTAGATACTGACCCAGGGGTACAGGCTGGAGCTGACTGTAGATACTGACCCAGGGGTACAGGCTGGGGCTGACTGTAGATACTGACCCAGGGGTACAGACTGGGGCTGACTGTAGATATTGACCCAGGGGTACAGGCTGGAGCTGACTGTAGATACTGACCCAGGGGTACAGACTGGGGCTGACTGTAGATACTGACCCAGGGGTACAGACTGGGGCTGACTGTAGATACTGACCCAGGGGTACAGGCTGGGGCTGACTGTAGATACTGACCCAGGGGTACAGACTGGGGCTGACTGTAGATACTGACCCAGGGGTACAGGCTGGAGCTGACTGTAGATACTGACCCAGGGGTACAGGCTGGGGCTGACTGTAGATACTGACCCAGGGGTACAGACTGGGGCTGACTGTAGATACTGACCCAGGGGTACAGACTGGAGCTGACTGTAGATACTGACCCAGGGGTACAGACTCGGGCTGACTGTAGATACTGACCCAGGGGTACAGGCTGGAGCTGACTGTAGATACTGACCCAGGGGTACAGGCTGGGGCTGACTGTAGATACTGACCCAGGGGTACAGACTGGGGCTGACTGTAGATACTGACCCAGGGGTACAGACTGGGGCTGACTGTAGATACTGACCCAGGGGTACAGACTCGGGCTAGGTGATGTTTGCAGTGTGATATAACATGTATTAATTGTCTTTCATGAATGGGGAGTGATGTTACAATTGGTTGATATTTTCCTGTGCGCGGTATTTAGTGTACTGATGGATGCGTCCGCATCAAATTCCGTTTTTTGTTGCTCCTTTTGACCTCTGTTGAGCCCAGCGCTGCTCGGGCCTCTCAGCGCTGCTCGGGATCCTTGGTGCTCACTCGTCCGACAGCTGCCTGTGGACGGAAGCTACTTTCACCTCTCCTGTGACTTGTGTCAGGTGTAAATCAAGGATCTGGTGAGAAAAGGAGCCGAATGATTCTGGTGCAACCCAAATTGAACAAAGGTCTTCGTTGCATTTGCTGCTACCTGCCCACAATTTATCAGACACTGAATTCACCCTGGCGTGATGGGATTTTAAATCTTGACTTTAAATGGCTGTTCACTCCTCCTCTATAACCATGTCCCAAATAACAACTCCCGTCCTCTATAACCATGTCCCTAGTAACAGGACTCCCGTCCTCTATAACCATGTCCCCAGTAACAGGACTCCCGTCCTCTATAACCATGTCCCCAGTAACAGGACAACCGTCCTCTATAACCATGTCCCTAGTAACAGAACTCCCGTCCTCTATAACCATGTCCCCAGTAACAGGACTCCCGTCCTCTATAACCATGTCCCCAGTAACAGGACTCCCGTCCTCTATAACCATGTCCCCAGTAACAGGACTCCCGTCCCCTATAACCATGTCCCCAGTAACAGAACATAAGAAATAGGAGCAGGAGTAGGCCAGTCGGCCCCTCGAGCCTGCTCCGCCATTCAATAAGATCATGGCTGATCTGATCCTAACCTCAAATCTACTTCCACTCTCCATCCCACCCGAACCCACGTGATCTCCCGGGAGAGGCGAAAAACCAGATTAAAAAAAACCAGTGGCCAATTTGGGAGAAAAAATCTGGGAAATTCCTCTCCGACCCATCTAGGCGATCGAAACTCGTCCAGGAGATCACTCTGTCCCTGTATTTCCTGCAGTACTTACCTTCTGTAAAAGGTGATCTCCACCCAAGTCAGGAACAGGCCCAATTTACTCTTGAAGGACTAACACAGAATTAGAACACAAGAAGTAGGAGCAGAACCAGGCTACACGGCCCCTGGCCCGCTCCGCCACCCACAGGGCCATGACCATTCCGAACCTAGACTCATGTCCAATTTCCTGCCCGCTCCCCGTAACCCCTAATTCCCTTTACTTCTAGGAAACTGTCTATTTCTGTTTTAAATTTATTTAATGATGTAGCTTCCACAGCTTTCTGGGGCAGCAAATTCCACAGACCTACTACCCTGTGAGTGAAGATGTTTCTCCTCATCTCAGTTATGAAAGAGCAGCCCCTTATTCTAAGATTATGCCCCCAGTTCTAGTTTCACCCATCATTGGAAACATCCTCACCGCATCCACCCGATCAAGCCCCTTCACAATCTTATATGTTTCAATAAGATCGCCTCTCATTCTTCTGAACTCCAATGAGTAGAGTCCCAATCTACTCAACCTCTCCTCATATGTCCACCCCCTCATCCCCGGGATTAACCGAGTGAACCTTCTTTGTCCTGCCTCGAGAGCAAGTATGCCTTTTCTTAAGTATGGACACCAAAACTGTATGCAGTATTCCAGGTGCGGTCTCACCAATACCTTGTATAACTGCAGCAATACCTCGCTGTTTTTATATTCTATCCCCCTAGCAATAAAAGCCAACATTCCATTGGCCTTCTTGATCACCTGCTGCGCCTGCATACTAACTTTTTGAGTTTCGTGCACCAGGACCCCCAGATCCCTTTGTACTGCAGTACTTTCCAGTTTCTTGCCATTAAGATAATAACTTGCTCTATGATTTTTCCTGCCAAAGTGCATAACCTCACACTTTCCAGTATTGTATTCCATCTGCCAAATCTCTGCCCACTCACTTAGCCTGTCGATGTCCCCTTGCAGGTTTTTTATGTCCTCCTCACTCACTACTTTCCCTCCCATCTTAGTATCATCTGCAAACTTTGATATGTTACACTCGGTCCCCTCCTCCAAATCGTTAATATAGATTGTAAAGAGTTGGGGACCCAGCACTGACCCCTGCGGAACACCACTAGTTACTGATTGCCAGCCTGAGAATGAACCATTTATCCCAACTCTCTGCCTTCTGTTAGATAGCCAATCCTCTATCCATGCCAGAATATTACCCCCAATCCCGTGATTTTTATCTTAAGCAATAATCTTTTGTGTGGCACCTTATCAAATGCCTTTTGGAAGTCTAAATACACTACGTCCACTGGTTCCCCTTTATCCACCCTATGTGTTACTTCCTCAAAGAACACCAGCAAATTTGTCAAACATGACTTCCCCTTCATAAAACCATGCTGACTTTGTCTTATTAAATTATGATTATCCAAATGTCCTGTTACTGTCTCCTTAATAATGGACTCCAAAATTTTACCTGCCACAGATGTTAGGCTAACCGGTCTATAGTTTCCAGCCTTTTGTCTACTGCCCTTTTTAAATAAGGGTGTTACATTCGCAGTTTTCCAGTCTGCCGGGACCTTTGCCGAGTCCAGGGAGTTTTGGAAAATTATTACCAATGCATCCATAATCTCTACCGCCACTTCCCTCAAGACCCTAGGATGTAAGCCATCAGGTCCAGGTGATTTATCCGGCTTGAGTCCCATTATTTTACCGAGTACCACTTCCTTAGTGATTTTTATCGTGTTTAGCTCCTCCCCCCCTTTAGCCCCCTGTTTGTCCAGTGTTGGGATATTCTTAGTGTCTTCTACTGTAAAGAGTGATATAAAATATTCATTCAGTGTTTTTGCCATCTCCATATTTCCCACCATTAATTTCCCGGTCTCATCCTCTAAGGGACCAACATTTACTTTAGCCACCCTTTTTCTTTTTATATAACTATTAAAACTCTTACTATCTGTTTTTATATTTTTTGCTAATTTACTTTCATAATCTATCTTCCCTTTCTTAATCTTTTTGTCATTTTTTGCTCTCTTTTAAAGTTTTCCCAATCCTCTCTCCTCCCACTAGATTTGGCTACCTTATATGCCCTTGTTTTTAGTCGAATACTATCCTTAATTTCTTTACTTAGCCACGGATGGCTGTCTTTTCTTTTTCACCCTTTTCTTCTCAGTGGAATATATTTTTTTTGGAAGTTGTAAAATAACTCCTTAAATGTACACCACTGATCATGTATCGTCTTACCCTTTAATCTATTTTCCCAATCCACTCTACTCAATTCCGCTCTCATACCTTCATAGTCTCCTTTATTCAAGCTTAGCACGCTTGTTTGAGATCCAACCTTCTCACCCTCTAATTGAATATGGAATTCAACCATGTTATGTCCAAGGGGATCCTTTACTAGGACATTTTTAATTAATCCTGTCTCGTTACACAGGACCAGATCTAAGGTTGCTTGCCCCCTGGTCGGTTCAGTTACATACTGCTCAAGAAACCCATCCCTAATACACTCAATTAAATCATCCTCAAGGCAGCCCTGCCCAATTTGATTTGTCCAATTAATATGATAGTTAAAATCCCCCATAATTATAGATGTTCCCTTATTACAAGCCTCAACTATTTCCTGATTGATACTCCGTCCAACAGAGTTGCCACTGTTCGGAGGCCTATAGACTATGCCCACTAGTGTTTTTTTCCCCTTATTATTCCTTACCTCCACCCAAACTGTTTCATTATCCTGATCTTTTGACCCAATATCATTTCTCTGTATTACAGTGATTCCTTCCTTTTGGACTCCCCGGCCTTCGGGAACATCCTTCCTGCATCTAGTCTGTCCAGTCCTGTCAGAATTTTATAAGTTTCAATGAGATCCCCTCTCATTCTTCTAAACTCCAGCGAGTATAAGCCCAATCGACCTAATCTCTCCTCATACGTCATTCCTGCCATCCCAGGTATCAGCCTGGTGAATCTTCGCTGAACTCCCTCCATGGCAAGAACATCCTTCCTCAGATAAGGCGACCAAAACTGCACACAATACTCCAGATGTGGTCTCACCAAGGCCCTGTACAACTGCAGCAAGATATCCTTGTTCCTGTACTCGAACCTTCTTGCTATGAAGGCCAACATACCATTTGCCTTCTTAACCGTCTGCTGCACCTGTTACCTGGGGAGAAAGCTAGTTATCACCGGCAAGCTCCAAATAATGCAGATTGTCAACAGGTTAGATGAGTGTACCTTTGTCGTCAGTGTGTGTGAACTAACAGCTCCCTCCATTTCCGGTTATTTATTTGATTAGGCACATGATACTGATGCAGAGTCTCTTGTCGGGTTTCTCGAAGGCATCAAATGGATTCTTCGGGAAGTTGGGAGATTGTGAACCATTTGAGTGATAGCTGGGACTTGACGGAGAAGGAGACCATCAATGGGGAATGACGTTAGACCTAAGCAGCTCAGCTAGCCTGAATCTCCCACCTCTGTCAGGACAAACTGCTCATGACACTGCACTATATCTCAAGGAGGTGGATGGATACTGGCGAGATGATGTACTTCGCTGATGCACTGGTCATCAATCAGTCTTGTGCATCTATGTTGATTTTCCTTCTATGCTGGATTATGAAGTAGTATCGATAAATATTTCTGGTGTGTTTTTAGCTGCCATTCTGAACTGTTCCCTTGAGCAGTATTTATTTGCAGGGTGGAGCCAATACAATGCATCAATACATGGGTGCCATGGAGTGGAGGGGAACAGGCTTGATTTTCCCCTCCCTTTGTTTCCCACTATGCAGTAAGGCTCTAGGAAAGAATCAGGCCACGGGTGGAGGCCGGACATCTCTACCTAAGGACACAATAAAATAGGGCAGAGCGTAATGACCTTGGTCCCAGGAGAATGCCTGCGTCCATAGCCCCGTCCGTGACCCAGTGACAACAGGGGACAAAATAGGAGAATCCATCAAATCACAAAAAACGTGCAGTGCATATTAATTGTGCTGTGGTGCTCTTCACCACCTCCCCCCCCCGCCCCGCAGATTTTACACTGTCTTCAGAATCTACTCTTCCAGCTTATGAACATTTCTGTTTGAATTTATCCAGTGAAATGTCTTCATTAAAATGAACTGTGAAAGGAAACACCTCTTCAACCTTCTTTTCCAATTTTTTACGTTTGATACTTGTGTGATATTTGGGTTGTTTATTGACCAGTGTCTGAGAGAACAGAATTTGGATTTCCTTTTCTCCCTGTGCCAGGTCCTCTGACAAATTTCCCTTTCTCCTCTTTGCCCATCCTCTCTCCACCCTCTTTGTATCTAGCTTCCGACTCTGTGCCCAGCATGGTCTTGGCACTTTCAACATCATGCCCGTGTCCCGTGATGACAAGTGAAAGTCTGCTTTGAAGTTTTGCATTCTTTGTTTATTCTGAAATATATGGTTGGAGCGGTTGAGTCTCTCATTGATGGTATCGATTGTGTTATTAATTCATGTTTATCTGAGAGGGAACACAAAAACAAGAAGAGCAGAAAAAGGATTAACTTAGAGGAGGGATCCCCTGGAAAGACTGTACCACTCTTTGGAGGAGACAAACATTCCTGCATTTAGGCACACAGCCTTATTTTCAAAGGCTGCATTCCATCAGCAGAGCTTTGTACACTGCCAACATGTGTCGAGAAACTAGTTGGATCTCGAGTGTAAGAAGCTCTCTGTATCTGATTTTCCTGGCAACATTTTGGGTTGGTTTTAGAGACTTGCTTCTGGCATCTACCCACCCATTTAATCTCCTCCCACAGCCCAGGTACACTCTCCCCTATCATGGACTCTACCCACCTATTTAATCTCCTCCCACAGCCCATGTACACTCTCCCCTATCACAGACTCTACCCACCCATTTAATCTCCTCCCACAGCCCATGTACACTCTCCCTATCATGGACTCTACCCACCCATTTAATCTCCTCCCAGAGTCCATGTACACTCTCCCCTATCATGGACTCTATCCACCTATTTAATCTCCTCCCACAGCCCATGGACACTCTCCCCTATCATGGACTCTACCCACCCATTTAATCTCCTCCCAGAGTCCATGTACACTCTCCCCTATCATGGACTCTACCCACCTATTTAATCTCCTCCCACAGCCCAGGTACACTCTCCCCTATCATGGACTCTACCCACCCATTTAATCTCCTCCCACAGCCCATGTACACTCTCCCCTATCATGGACTCCACCCACCCATTTAATCTCCTCCCAGAGTCCATGTACACTCTCCCTATCATGGACTCTACCCACCCATTTAATCTCCTCCCACAGCCCATGTACACTCTCCCCTATCATGGACTCTACCCACCCATTTAATCTCCTCCCACAGCCCATGTACACTCTCCCCTATCATGGACTCCACCCACCCATTTAATCTCCTCCCAGAGTCCATGTACACTCTCCCTATCATGGACTCTACCCACCCATTTAATCTCCTCCCACAGCCCATGGACACTCTCCCCTATCATGGGCTCTACCCACCCATATAATCTCCTCCCACAGCCCATGTACACTCTCCCCTATCATGGACTCTACCCACCCATATAATCTCCTCCCACAGCCCATGTACACTCTCCCCTATCACAGATTCTACCCACCCATATAATCTCCTCCCACAGCCCATGTACACTCTCCCCTATCATGGACTCCACCCACCCATTTAATCTCCTCCCACAGCCCAGGTACACTCTCCCCTATCATGGACTCCACCCACCCATTTAATCTCCTCCCATAGCCCATGTACACTCTCCCTATCATGGACTCTACCCATCCATTTAATCGCCTCCCACAGCCCAGGTACACTCTCCCCTATTACAGACTCTACCCACCCATTTAATCTCCTCCCACAGCCCAGGTACACTCTCCCCTATCATGGACTCTACCCACACATTTAATATCCTCCCACAGCCCACAGTCTCCCCTATCATGGACTCTACCCACCCATTTAATCTCCTCCCACAGCCCATGTACACGCTCCCCTATCATGGGCTCTACCCACCCATTTATAGAAACACTAGCTGAAGTGCCTGGCGGTGCCGAGGCTTTTTCGAGGGCATGTTGTTGTTGGAAGAGAGAGAGAGAGCGACTGGGGGAAGAGAGAGAGCGACTGGGGGGAAGAGAGAGAGCGACTGGGGGGAAGAGAGAGAGCGACTGGGGGGAAGAGAGGGAGGGGAGGGGAGGGAGGGAGGGGAGGAGGAGAGAGGAGGGGGGGAAGAAGGGGCGGGGGAGAGAGGGGAGGAGGGGGGGAGGAGGAGAAGGGGGAGAGTCCACGAGCCCCCTGATCCCCGCCCCCCCAAACTCCCGAGCCCCCTGATCCCCACCCCCCGAACTCCAGAGGTTGGCCCCCCCGAGACTCGCACCCCCACCCCCGAGGCTCGCCCACCACCCACCCCCACCCCCGAGGCTCGCCCACCACCCACCCCCACCCCCGAGGCTCGCCCACCACCCACCCACCCCCGAGGCTCGCCCCCCCCCCGCCAACCAAGCACCGAACTCCGGAGGCGCGATCTTCCGAGCACCGGCCTCCCGAGCTGGCTTCAACATTGCGGTTGTGCGAGACGGCCGGAGGGCCCGGTTGCCAGGGTAACCGTGACGCTGACCAAGCCCCGCCCCCCGGCCGAGCCAGAGAGAGAGACGCCGCGTCTCAGCTGCTCCTGCTGCGCGCGCGGCCTCCCCCCCCCCAAGGGTCGCGGCCCCCCCCCCGAGGATCGCGCCCCCCCCCGAGGGTCGCGCCCCCCCCCCCCCCGAGGTGAAGACCGCCGATTGCGACTGTGCGAGACGGCCGGCGGGCCCGGTTGCCAGGGTAATGCTTGATGCTCAGCAAGCACCGCCCCCCGGCCGAGCCAGAGAGAGACGCCGCGTCTCAGCTCCTGCTGCGCGCGCACCCTAGCGGCGCTGGGCTGAGGCTCGGCCCTCCATCCTTCGAGTGGGTCCGGGAGGTGCCTTGCTCGGGCGTGGGTGCGGAGGAGACGCCGAGGCTTCTAGGCCTACCTGCAAAAACGGGGAAAGGTAGGAAAATTAATGAGATTAGATAAGTTAATTACTTTCTGAATCATTTTTCTTAAAAACAATATATGTTTTAAAAGCAACGTTTTTTTTTGAGACGCAGAAAGCGGGAAAAAGAAAGGAAAAGTTTGGAATCAAGATGGCGGCGACTCACCTCGGTTCAGAAGGATAAGGCCCGGCCACACACGCACCGATTGGCCCGGCGGCACACGCCAGCAACCCGGCGTACGATTGGTCGAGCTCGAGGTCACTCTGTAGCTAATGAGCGGATAGTGAGATGCTAATGAGCGGAATGTTAAGGTTTTTGGGATACCGCGGGCGCGATTTTAGCCCGGCCGAAACGTAAATATGCTTAAAACCGTCTCGGAAGCGTAAGCTTTCTTTGGAGGTAACGCGCGCGTAGGTACGCCCTGTAACTTTCGAGCGCATACCCGACAGACGCACACGCGATGACAGACAGACAGACAGAAGTACCGATTTTATATATATGGATAGATAGAAACATAGAAGATAGGAGCAGGAGTAGGCCATTCGGCCCTTCGAGCCTGCTCCGCCATTCAATGAGATCATGGCTGATCATCCAAATTCAGTACAATGTCCCTGCCTTCTCCCCATATCCCTTGATCCCTTTAGCCTCAAGTAATATATCCAACTCTTTCTTGAATATATTTAATAAACTGGCCTCCACTGCCCTCTGTGGCAGAGAATTCCACAGGTTCACCACTCTCTGGGTGAAGAAGTTCCTCCTCATTTCAGTCCTAAATGGCTTACCCCTTATCCTTAGATTATGATCCCTGGTTCTGGACTCCCCGGCCATCCGAAACATCCTTCCTGCATCTAGTCTGTCCAGACCTGACAGAATTTTATGCGTTTCGATGAGATCCCCTCTCAATCTTCTAAACTCCAGTGAGTATAAGCCCAATCAACACAATCTCTCCTCATACGTCATTCCTGCCATCCCAGGTATCAGCCTGGTGAATCTTCGCTGCACTCCCTCCATGGCAAGAATGTCCTTCCTCAGGTAAGGTGACCAAAACTGCACACAATACTCAAGGTGCGGTCTCACCAAGGCCCTGTACAACTGTAGCAAGACATCCTTGTTCCTGTACTCGAACCCTCTTGCTACGAAGGCCAGCATACCATTTGCCTTCTTAACCGCCTGCTGCACCTGCATGCTTACCTTCAGCGACTGTTGCACAATAACGCCCATGTCTCTTTGCACTTCCCCTTCTCCCAATCTATTGCCATTGAAATAATAATCTGCCTTCCTGTTTTTGCCACCAAAGTGGATAACCTCACATTTATCCACATTATAGTGCATTTGCCATGTTTCTGCCGAATCACCCAACCTGTCCAAATCGTACTGGAGTTTCACGACATCCTCCTCGCAGCTTACCCTCCCACCCAGCTTTGTGTCGTCTGCAAATTTGGAGATATTACATTCAATTACCTCGTCCAGATCATTAATATATATTGTGAACAGCTGGGGTCCTCGGACCGATCCTTGTGGTACCCCACTAGTCACTGCCTGCCACTCGGAAAACGACCCGTTTATTCCAACTCTTTGCTTTCTGTCCGCCAACCAGTTCTCTATCCAAGTCAATACCTTGCCCCCAATCCCATGTGCCTTAATTTTGCACACTAATCTCTTATGTGGGACCTTATCGAAAGCCTTCTGAAAGTCCAAATACACCACATCCACTGGTTCTCCCTTATCTATTTTACCAGTTACATCCTCAAAAAATTCCAGCAGATTAGTCAAGCATGATTTACCTTTTGTAAATCCATGTTGACTTTGTCCGATCCTGTCACTGCTTTCCAAGTGCTCTGCTATTACATCTTTTATAATAGATTCCAGCATTTTCCCCACTACCGATGTCAGGCTTACCGGTCTATAATTCCCCGCTTTTTCTCTACCACCTTTTTTGAATAGTGGGATAACATTAGCTATCCTCCAATCCATGGGTACCGTTCCAGAGTCTATCGAGTTCTGGAAGATGACCAGCAATGCATCTACTATCTCTAGGGCCACTTCCTTAAGTACCCTGGGATGTAGACCATCAGGCCCTGGGGATTTATCAGCCTTCAGTCCCATCAATTTTCCTAACACCATTTCCCTACAAATACTGATTTCTTTCAGTTCCTCCCTTTCATCAGACCCTATGTTCCCCGACATCTCTGGGAGGTTATTTGTGTCCTCCTTTGTGAAGACAGAACCAAAGTATGTATTTAGTTGGTCTGCCATTTCCTTGTTTCCCATTATAAATTCCCCTGATTCTGACTGTAAGGGACCTATGCTTGACTTCACCAATCTTTTTCTCTTCACATATCTATAAAAGCTTTTACAGTCAGTTTTTATGTTCCCTGCAAGCTTACTCTCATATTCTATTTTCCCTTTCTTAATTAATCCCTTTGTACTCCTTTGTTGACTACTAAACTGCTCCCAATCCTCAGGATTATTGCTTTTTCCAGCCAATTTATATGTCCTCTCCTTGGATCTTATGCTATCCCTAATTTCCCTTGTTAGCCACGGTTGAGTCACCTTTTTTGTTTTATTTTTATGCCAAACTGGGATGAACAAATTCTGTAGCTCATCCATTCGGTCTTTGAATGTTTGCCATTGCCTATCCACCATCAACCCTTTGAGTGCCATTCCCCAATCAATCCTACCCAACTCGCTCCTCAGACCATCGTAGTTTCCTTTATTTAAATTGAGGACTCTTGTCTCTGAGTCAACTACTTCATTCTCCATCTTAATGCAGAATTCGATCATATTATGATCGCTCCGACCCAAGGGGCCTCGTACAACAAGATTGCTAATTAATCCTTTCTCGTTATCTAATACCCAGTCTAAGATGGCCTGATCTCTGGTTGGTTCCTCGACATATTGGTCCAGGAAACCATCCCGTAAACACTCCAGGAATTCCTCCTCCACAGTATTGTTACTAATTTGGTTGGCCCAATCTATATGTAGATTAAAGTCACCCATGATGACTGCTGTGCCCTTATTGCACGCTTCTTTAATTTCCCTTTTAATGCCATCCCCAACCTCCGCATTACTGTTTGGAGGTCTATATACCACTCCCACTAATGTTTTTTTCCCCTTAGTATTTCACAATTCTACCCATACAGATTCCACGTCATCAGAGCTAATATCCTTCATTACAATTGTATTAATCCCTTCTTTAACCAGTAATGCTACCCCACCTCCCTTTCCTTTTTGCCTATCTTTCCTGAATATTGAATACCCCTGGATGTTGAGTTCCCAGTCTTGGCCATCCTTGAGCCACGTTTCCGTAATCCCAACCAAATCATATCTGTTTACTTCTATTTGCGCAGCCAATTCATCCACCTTATTACAAATGCTCCTCGCATTAAGACACAAAGCCTTCAGGCTTGTTTTTTTAATGCTCTTAGACCTATTAGAATTATTATTTACTGTGGCCACGTTTGATTTAAACCGTTGATTTCTCTGACTGACACTTTTGTTTTTCTCCTTCCTATCTTTTGCTTTTATCCCTGTTTTCCTTTCCTCTGTCTCCATGCTCAGGTTTCCAACCCCCTGCCATTTTAGTTTAAACCCCCCCGAACAGCACTAGCAAACACTCCCCCTAGGACATCGGTCCCGGTCCTGCCCAGGTGCAAACCGTCCCGTTTGTACTGGTCCCACCTCTCCCAGAACCGGTTCCAATGTCCAAGGAATTTGAATCCCTCCTCCTTGCACCATTCCTCTAGCCACGTATTCATTTGAAATATCCTCCTATTTCTACTCTGACTAGCACATGGCACTGGTAGCAATCCTGAGATTACTACCTTTGAGGTCCTATTTTTTAATTTACCTCCTAACTCCCTATATTCTGCTTTTAGGACCTCATCCCGTTTTTTACCGATATCGTTGGTGCCTATGTGCACCACGACAACTGGCTGTTCACCCTCCCCCTCCAAAATGTTCTGCAGCCACTCCGAGACGTCCTTGACCCTTGCACCAGGGAGGCAACACACCATCCTGGAGTCACGATTGCGGCCGCAAAAACGCCTATTCCCCTTACAATTGAGTCCCCTATCACTATAGCTCTTCCACTCTTTTTCCTCCCAGCCTGTGCAGCAGAGCCACCCATGGTGCCAGGAAGTTGGCTGCTGCTGCCTTCCCCTGATGAGTCATCCCCCCAACAGTATTCAAAGTGGTATATCTGTTGGAGAGGGGGATGGCCGCAGGGGATTCCTGCACTACCTGCCTGCGCCTCTTACTCTGCCTGCTGGTCACCCATTCCCTTCCTGCCTGTACACCCTTTACCTGCGGTGTGACCAACTCGCTATATGTGATATTCACGACGTCCTCAGCATCGCAAATGCTCCAAAATGAATCCATCCGCAGCTCCAGTGCCGCAATGCGGTCTGTCAGTAGCTGCAGCTGGACACACTTCCTGCACACATGGTCGTCAGGGATGCAGGAAGCGTCCCTGATTTCCCACATAGAGCAGGAGGAGCACACTACGGGGCTGGGCTGTCCTGCCATGACTTACCCTTTAACTAATTAATTAAAATGAAATGAATCCCACCAATTTCACCACAGTTAAATGATATATTTAAGGGCCCTGGTTTACAAACTGTCCCCGCTACACCACAGCAACCTTAAAAACTATAAACCACAGACTTAAAGTTTTAAAACGAGAGAAATACTCCAACCAATCACCTACCTGTTTTGTGGTGACGTCACACCTCGAATACTTTTTACACCTCTCCTTGCCTGAGATTGGAGATTGGTACGCCTACCTGAGCCTCTGGGGCCTTTTGTAGTCGCTCTGCCGCTCTGCTCCGCCTCCACCCGCTGCCGATGCCGCACTGAGGCCTACCTGAGCCTCTGGGGCCTCTTGTAGTCGCTCTGCCGCTCTGCTCCGCCTCCACCCGCTGCCGATGCCCCTCCCCTATCATGGACTCTACCCACTCATTTAATCTCCTCACACAGCCCATGTACACTCTACCCTATCGTGGACTCTACCCACCCATTTAATCACCTCCCACAGTCCATGTACACTCTCCCCTATCATGGACTCTACCCACCCATTGAATCTCCTCCCACAGCCCATGTACACTCTCCCCTATTATGGACTCTACCCACCCATTTAATCTCCTCCCACACCCCATGTACACTCTCCCCTATCACGGACTCTACCCACCCATTTAATCTCCCCCCACAGCCCATGTACACTCTCCCCTATCACAGACTCTACCTGTTAGATCCGTGGTTCAGTGGATAAATAATTACACGGATGCTGTACATAAACAAATAACAGGTCTTTATTGGAGGAGGGTCATCTCTAGACTGGAGTACAGAGGCATGCGCACAGCTTATATACCGGTGTGGTTACTGCCGGTACTACAGTATACAGGAGCTGTAAAAAGTAGTTCTGACTTAAAGCACCTACACTACAATTCCTCCCTTTTCAGATTAATAATACCCCCTTAATATTCAAATAACAATTACATTTTTACTTGTACATTCAATAACAAAAGTCCATTTATAAATTCAGTCCAATTCCAATTCCAATTAAAATGCTTTATTGGCATGAAAGTTTACAGAGAACCATATTGCCAAAGCTTACATAGCAAAAAGGTACAGTTTTCCAACATTCTGTAGGTGTCAATCGATTTGACATTTGTTGGGTACATACAATATTACTTTTAAACAATATTAATTTTAAACAGTCTTTGTACTTCATTTGGTACGTTCAATATTAATTTTAAACAGTCTTAATTTTAAACAGTCCTCAGGTTGTGACATGTTGTTACATATTTTGTATGTCTTTGGGGCGGCTTCCTGACCCTTTCGGGATAGCGCCTTTCCGGAGGTTCTTGTTCTTGGTGCAGAGGCGATTCTGACCCCCTTTCATGGGGCAGTTCATCGGGTCCCACTGCTACTGGGTCTGAAGTAGATACTACCGGTATGTCGGATTCATCCCCAGGTACTCGAGACATGGGGTTGACGCATTCCTGTGATGCTAAGATCTGATCGACGTGGCGTCTCACAATGTTCTCCCCGACATCCACTGTGTACATTAATGGCCCCTGCCTTGTACATATCGTTCCGGGTTGCCACTTCTCTGTTCGATAGTCCCGGGCCAAGACTGGTTGCCCTACATTGAAGCTCCTTGTCGGCTTCTCGTTGATGTGCTGGAATTGTTTGTCCTCAACATTTCTTCGCACATTTGGTCTGAGCAAGTTCAGATGAGATCTCAACCTTCGGTTAAAGAACATCATGGCCGGGGTCTGGTTGGTAACTGCATGTGTCGCGTTTCGGTAGGCTAATAAGAAATTGTCCATCTTATGCTGTAGTGGAATTTCCTCATCGCACATGGCCTTTATCGCCTTCTTAAAGGTTTGTACGAACCTCTCAGCCAATCCATTGGTGGCTGGATGATACGGGGCGGATGTGTAATGCCTTACCCCATTCCTTTTCATGAATTTTTGGAATTCATCGGACACAAACTGTGGTCCATTATCAGAGCAGATCTGCTCTGGCAAACCGTTTTTGGCAAATATGGTCCGTAGGACTGCAATCGTTTTCTCTGTAGTGGTTGAAGACATCTTTATCACCTCAGGCCACTTTGAATGAGCATCCACTGCTATTAAGAACATTGAGTCCATGAATGGACCAGCGAAATCAATGTGCACCCGTTGCCATGGAGAGGAGGGCCACTCCCATGGGTGTAGAGGGGCATGTGGTGGTGCATTTTGGACCTTCTGGCATCCTAAGCAGCTTTTAGTTAGGTCTTCGATTTGTTGATCGATTCCCGGCCACCACATATAAGCCCTAGCAAGGCTTTTCATTTTCACTCCCCCCCCCAGATGACCTTCATGTAGCTCCTTTAGCACTCTCTCCCTTAACTTGGGTGGAATCACCACTCTGGATCCACACATCACTGTCCCCTGGCATACTGACAGCTGTTCTCTTCTGGATGAGAATGCTGGCAACAGTGAGTCGCCATGTGCTGGCCATCCCCTCACCGTCAATTCATATACCCGTGACAGCGTCAGATCATTGCGGGTCTCCTTCTCTATATCCGCGTTTGTTACTGGCAATCGTTCAATTATCGACGAATAAAATATCTCGATAGGGTCCACTGCTGGTGCTTCCTCCACCGTAGGCAGTGGCAGATAGCCCATCAGCGTTCCCATGCTGTTTCGTGCCTTTATATTCTATTTCATATTGATTCGCCCCTAGAAACAAGGACCATCTTTGTAACCGCTGTGCAGTCATTACTGGCACGCCCTTCTTAGGATTAAAGATGGAGACAAGTGGTTGGTGGTCAGTCAGCAAGGTGAACTTCTGTCCATGCAGATAGTGGTTGAATTTTTTTACTCCCCATACTAGGCTGAGGGCCTCCCTGTCAATCTGGGCGTAGTTGCACTCGGCTGAGGTTAGTGACCGAGACGCAAAGGCTACTGGCCTCTCCAAACCGTCCGGGAATTTGTGCGACAGCACTGCTCCAATGCCGTAGGGTGATGCATCACATGCCAAACGAATTGGTAGTGTTGGGTTGAAATGGGCCAACACCTCTTTTGATGTGATCAATTCTTTAGACTTCTGGAAAGCTGGTCTACGTTCGTCATCCCACTTCCATGGTACCCCTGTTTGCAGTAGGGTGTTCAGCGGGTGTAGTACCGTAGACAAATTTGGTAAGAACTTGTGGTAATAGTTTACCAGCCCGAGGAACGACCTCAGTTGTGACACATTTTCCGGTGCTGGAGCCTTGACTACTGCCTCAATCTTGTCAGGGGACTTATGTAACCCCTCTTCATCGATGACGTGGCCGCAAAACGAGATCTGTTTCTGGAAAAACTCGCACTTGTGGCGATTAGCTCGTAGCCCATATTCCTTTAATCTGGCGAGCACCTTCTCCAAGTTAGCGAGGTGATCACCGTTATTTTCGCCCGTGACCAAGATGTCGTCCAAATAACACTGGGTCCCTGGAATCCCTTGCAGGACCTGATCCATCACCCTTTGCCAGATAGCCGGAGCCGAGGTTACTCCAAACACCAGCCGGTTGTATTGATAGAGACCTTTATGGGTGTTGATCGTAAGGTAATGTTTCGAAGCTTCTTCTACCTCCATTTGCAAGTATGCCTGGGCTAGATCAATTTTTGTGAAGCGTTTACCACCAGATAACGAGGTGAAAATATCCTCAATTCGTGGAAGCAGATATTGCACCGTGTGAAGGACTGGGTTCACTGTCACCTTAAAATCCCCACAGATGCGGACCTTCTTTGGTTCCCCAGGCGTATTACTCAACGACCTCTTCATTACAGGAATGATGGGTGTAGCCCACTCGCTCCAGTCCACTTTGGACAGTACTCCTGAACATTCCAACCCTTCCAGCTCTGCTTCAACCGCTGGTCTGATCACATAAGGCACTGGTCTGGCCTTCAGAAACTTTGGGCTTGCATTATCCTCTATTTTAATTGTTGCTGTTATTCCTTTTAGTGTTCCTAGTCCCTCCTGGAACACTTCTTTTGCGTCAGTTAGCATTTTTGACAGTCGTCCAGGTGTGACGTTGTCATCCTTTTTGGCCTCCACCTTCAGTGCCTGTATGGAATGCCAATCTAAATGTATCTTCCAGATCCATTCACGTCCTAGCAGTGGTGGTCCTCCATTTGGCAATACACATATATCCATTTTAGGTATTTCCTGACCTTTATATGTCACTTTCACCCTTATTTTTCCTTTGGGGTAGACTTTTTGCCCCGTATACGTCTTCAAGACATTCTCTGTAGCTTTCAAGGGTATGTGTGAAAATAGCCGCTTGTAGTCTCTTTGATTTATGACTGTTAGAGCTGACCCTGTGTCCAATTCCATTTCCACTTGGACTCCGTCTATCTTGAGTGTAACCCAGATAGTCTGGTGATCCTCCATTTTGGTTACATTATGTAGTTTCAGACAACCCAGCTCCTTGCTTCCGGAGTCTGTGTCACTTTTCTGTTCGTCTGAACCACTGTCCATCACCTGGTGTACCTTTTTTGTACTTCTCCTGTGGAGATTTCTTACTGTTGGTTTTCTTCCCAGACCTGCAGACTCTTGCTATGTGTCCTGCTTTCCCACACTGTCTGCACACTTGGTCCTTGAACCAACAATCTTTCTGGTCATGTGTTGTTCTGCCGCAGCAATAGCAATTACCTGTTCCATAGGTCATTTCGTTGGTGCCATATTCTTGCGGTCTCCGTTGTATCTCTGCAGCGCCCCTTGCGGCTGCTTCGTGTGATACTGCCATACTGAAAGCTTTGTCCAGCGTAAGGTCCTTTTCTGATAGAAGCCGTTTCTGGGTTCCTTCACTTTGTAGCCCACATACAAACTTGTCCCTTAACGTGTCTGCTAGTCCCGCTCCAAACTGGCAGTATTTCGATGGCTTGCGCAGTTCCGTTAGGTACTCAGCATTGCTTTCGTCTTTGTGTTGGTTCCTTTTATGGAACTTAAATCGTTCTGCTATCAGCAGCGGTGTGGGGTTTAAGTGGTCCTGTAGGATTTCTACTATGCTTTCAAAATTCTTGTTTACCGGCTTCTCTGGGGTTATTAGATTTCGCAGTAACCCATAAGTTTTTGCACCCATGGAATTTAACAGAACCAGTGCTTTATTAGCATCTGGCACTTCATTCGCCCTACAGTACACCTCAATACGTTCCACATATGTCGCCCAATCTTTGACTTCATTGTCGAACGTAGAGATACTGCCACTCTTCGGCATCCTTGGTTGTGCGTTAACTATCACCAATGGCGCCTCCCGCGCTTCCCCTTCTTCTCCGCAGGCACAAAATGGCGTCTCCCGCGCTTTCCTTCCTTCCCGCGCTCGCCCGTCTTCTCCGCTGCGGCTTCGCAAAATGGCGTCTCCCGCGCTCTTCTTCTCCGCGGCTCAATGGCGCCTCCCGCGCTCTCCCTGCTTCTCCGCGGCTCAATGGCGTCTCCCGCGCTCTCCCTGCTTCTCTGCGGCTCAATGGCATCTCCCCTTGCTTCGCCCCACGGACCCTGATCAGCCCGTGATCCCTGGCTGTGCTCTGCGCGTTCTTCTCTTGATATTTGTCGACGCCGCTCAGTCTAGAACCCGGCTGTTTGTTACCCTCTCTCTCTCCGGTTTTGCAGTATTTTTCTTCGACGCCGCTCGGTGATCAACCCCCAGCTGCGCCCTGCTCTCTTCACCCTTTTTCTTACCCCGTCGACGCTGCCCGGCTCTCTCTCTCTGCCGTCGGTCGGCTCCAGCCGCCGCTGCTCAGGAAGGGTCTGCTCTGGACCTGTCGTCGGTCTCTTACTGCTCGTTGTGGCTGGGGAACCAAGCCCGGCTCTCCACAGCCTCCCCAGTGAAGTTGGATCTCTGCCTGACTGCTGGGCGGTTGCTCGCGGTCGACGCCCGTGTTCCTGGACTTGACTATTTTTTTTTTTTGTTTGTTTAATGTTGCAGGTAGATTCGCATCAACACTCGTCGCCACTGTTAGATCCGTGGTTCAGTGGATAAATAATTACACGGATGCTGTACATAAACAAATAACAGGTCTTTACTGGAGGAGGGTCATCTCTAGACTGGAGTACAGAGGCATGCACACAGCTTATATACCGGTGTGGTTACTGCCGGTACTACAGTATACAGGAGCTGTAAAAAGTAGTTCTGACTTAAAGCACATACACTACACTACCCACCCATTTAATCTCCTCCCACAGCCCATGCACACTCTCCCCTATCACGGACTCTACCCACCCATTTAATCTCCTCCCACAGCCCATGTACACTCTCCCCTATCACGGACTCTACCCACCCATTTACTCTCCTCCCACAGCCCATGCACACTCTCCCCTATCACAGACTCTACCCACCCATTTAATCTCCTCCCACAGCCCATGTACACTCTCCCCTATCACGGACTCTACCCACCCATTTAATCTCCTCCCACAGCCCATGCACACTCTCCCCTATCACGGACTCTACCCACCCATTTAATCTCCTCCCACAGCCCATGTACACTCTCCCCTATCACGGACTCTACCCACCCATTTACTCTCCTCCCACAGCCCATGCACACTCTCCCCTATCACAGACTCTACCCACCCATTTAATCTCCTCCCACAGCCCATGCACACTCTCCCCTATCACAGACACTACCCACCCATTTAATCCCCTCCCACAGCCCATGCACACTCTCCCCTATCACAGACTCTACCCACCCATTTAATCTCCTCCCACAGCCCATGTACACTCTCCCCTATCACGGACTCTACCCACCCATTTAATCTCCTCCCACAGCCCATGCACACTCTCCCCTATCACAGACACTACCCACCCATTTAATCTCCTCCCACAGCCCATGTACACTCTCCCCTATCACAGACTCTACCCACCCATTTAATCTCCTCCCACAGCCCATGCACACTCTCCCCTATCACAGACACTACCCACCCATTTAATCCCCTCCCACAGCCCATGCACACTCTCCCCTATCACAGACTCTACCCACCCATTTAATCTCCTCCCACAGCCCATGTACACTCTCCCCTATCACAGACACTACCCACCCATTTAATCTCCTCCCACAGCCCATGTACACTCTCCCCTATCACGGACTCTACCCACCCATTTAATCTCCTCCCACAGCCCATGTACACTCTCCCCTATCACAGACACTACCCACCCATTTACTCTCCTCCCACAGCCCATGTACACTCTCCTCTATCACGGACTCTACCCACCCATTTAATCTCCTCCCACAGCCCATGCACACTCTCCCCTATCACGGACTCTACCCACCCATTAAATCTCCTCCCACAGCCCATTTACACTCTCCCCTATCACAGACTCTACCCACCCATTTAATCTCCTCCCACAGCCCATGCACACTCTCCCCTATCACGGACACTACCCACCCATTTAATCTCCTCCCACAGCCCATTTACACTCTCCCCTATCACGGACTCTACCCACCCATTTAATCTCCTCCCACAGCCCATGCACACTCTCCCCTATCACAGACACTACCCACCCATTTAATCTCCTCCCACAGCCCATGTACACTCTCCCCTATCACGGACTCTACCCACCCATTTAATCTCCTCCCACAGCCCATGCACACTCTCCCCTATCACGGACTCTACCCACCCATTTAATCTCCTCCCACAGCCCATTTACACTCTCCCCTATCACAGACTCTACCCACCCATTTAATCTCCTCCCACAGCCCATGCACACTCTCCCCTATCACGGACACTACCCACCCATTTAATCTCCTCCCACAGCCCATTTACACTCTCCCCTATCACAGACACTACCCACCCATTTAATCTCCTCCCACAGCCCATTTACACTCTCCCCTATCACAGACTCTACCCACCCATTTAATCTCCTCCCACAGCCCATGTACACTCTCCCCTATCACAGACTCTACCCACCCATTTAATCTCCTCCCACAGCCCATGTACACTCTCCCCTATCACAGACTCTACCCACCCATTTAATCTCCTCCCACAGCCCATGTACACTCTCCCCTATCACAGACACTACCCACCCATTTAATCTCCTCCCACAGCCCATGTACACTCTCCCCTATCACGGACTCTACCCACCCATTTAATCTCCTCCCACAGCACATGCACACTCTCCCCTATCACAGACTCTACCCACCCATTTAATCTCCTCCCACAGCCCATGTACACTCTCCTCTATCACGGACTCTACCCACCCATTTAATCTCCTCCCACAGCCCATGTACACTCTCCCCTATCACAGACACTACCCACCCATTTAATCTCCTCCCACAGCCCATGCACACTCTCCCCTATCACAGACACTACCCACCCATTTAATCTCCTCCCACAGCCCATTTACACCCTCCTCTATCACAGACTCTACCCACCCATTTAATCTCCTCCCACAGCCCATTGACACTCTCCCCTATCACGGACTCTACCCACCCATTTAATCTCCTCCCACAGCCCATTTACACCCTCCTCTATCACAGACTCTACCCACCCATTTAATCTCCTCCCACAGCCCACACTCTCCCCTATCACAGACTCTACCCACCCATTTAATCTCCTCCCACAGTCCATGTACACTCTCCCCTATCACAGACACTACCCACCCATTTAATCTCCTCCCACAGCCCATGTACACTCTCCCCTATCACGGACTCTACCCACCCATTTAATCTCCTCCCACAGCCCATGTACACTCTCCCCTATCACGGACTCTACCCACCCATTTAATCTCCTCCCACAGCCCATGTACACTCTCCCCTATCACGGACTCTACCCACCCATTTAATCTCCTCCCACAGCCCATGTACACTCTCCCCTATCACGGACTCTACCCACCCATTTAATCTCCTCCCACAGCCCATGTACACTCTCCCCTATCACGGACTCTACCCACCCATTTAATCTCCTCCCACAGCCCATGTACACTCTCCCCTATCACAGACTCTACCCACCCATTTAATCTCCTCCCACAGCCCATGTACACTCTCCCCTATCACAGACTCTACCCACCCATTTAATCTCCTCCCACAGCCCATGTACACTCTCCCCTATCACAGACTCTACCCACCCATTTAATCTCCTCCCACAGCCCACACTCTCCCCTATCACGGACTCTACCCACCCATTTAATCTCCTCCCACAGCCCATGTACACTCTCCCCTATCACAGACTCTACCCACCCATTTAATCTCCTCCCACGGCCCATGCACACTCTCCCCTATCACAGACTCTACCCACCCATTTAATCTCCTCCCACAGCCCATGCACACTCTCCCCTATCACAGACACTACCCACCCATTTAATCTCCTCCCACAGCCCATGCACACTCTCCCCTATCACAGACACTACCCACCCATTTAATCTCCTCCCACAGCCCATGTACACTCTCCCCTATCACAGACACTACCCACCCATTTAATCTCCTCCCACAGCCCATGTACACTCTCCTCTATCACAGACTCTACCCACCCATTTAATCTCCTCCCACAGCCCATGTACACTCTCCCCTATCACAGACTCTACCCACCCATTTAATCTCCTCCCACAGCCCATGTACACTCTCCCCTATCACAGACTCTACCCACCCATTTAATCTCCTCCCACAGCCCATTTACACTCTCCCCTATCACAGACACTACCCACCCATTTAATCTCCTCCCACAGCCCATGTACACTCTCCCCTATCACGGACACTACCCACCCATTTAATCTCCTCCCACAGCCCATGTACACTCTCCCCTATCACAGACACTACCCACCCATTTAATCTCCTCCCACAGCCCATTTACACTCTCCCCTATCACGGACTCTACCCACCCATTTAATCTCCTCCCACAGCCCATGCACACTCTCCCCTATCACAGACACTACCCACCCATTTAATCTCCTCCCACAGCCCATGCACACTCTCCCCTATCACAGACACTACCCACCCATTTAATCTCCTCCCACAGCCCATGTACACTCTCCCCTATCACAGACACTACCCACCCATTTAATCTCCTCCCACAGCCCATTTACACTCTCCCCTATCACGGACTCTACCCACCCATTTAATCTCCTCCCACAGCCCATTTACACTCTCCCCTATCACGGACTCTACCCACCCATTTAATCTCCTCCCACAGCCCATGGACACTCTCCCCTATCACAGACACTACCCACCCATTTAATCTCCTCCCACAGCCCATGGACACTCTCCCCTATCACGGACTCTACCCACCCATTTAATCTCCTCCCACAGCCCATGCACACTCTCCTCTATCACGGACTCTACCCACCCATTTAATCTCCTCCCACAGCCCATTTACACTCTCCCCTATCTTTGGCCGTGATTTTGCCAGTGGAGGTGGAGTCGCGGTGGGAGTGCTGATTGGCGGGTTCCGGTCCCACTCCTGGCTGCATCCGTTCTGTAAAAAGGATTTTCCGTTAATAGAACTTGTTAAACCCGCCCTTGGGTGTTCCCGGCCAATTAAAAGGAAGCGTGTCTGATGATGTCGCAGATGACACGAAAATTGGTGGGGTGGTAAATTGCGAGGAGGAAAGCCTCAGGCTACAGGACGATATAAACGGGTTGGTCAGATGGGCGGAAAAGTGGCAAATGGAATTTAACCCTGAAAAGTGCGAGGTGATGCATTTTGGACGGACAAATAAGGCAAGGGAATACACAATGAGTGGTAGGACCCTAGGAAGTACAGAGGGTCAGAGGGACCTTGGTGTACATGTACATAGATCTCTGAAGGCAGCGGAACAGGTAGATAAGGTGGTTAAAAAGGCATATGGGATACTTGCCTTCATTAGCCGAGGCATAGAATATAAGAGCAGGGAGGTTATGATGGAGCTGTACAAAACGCTGGTAAGGCCACAGCTGGAGTACTGTGTGCAGTTCTGGTCGCCTCACTATAGGAAGGATGTGATTGCTTTGGAGAGGGTGCAGAGAAGATTCACCAGGATGTTACCTGGGATGGAGCGCCTCAGCTATGAAGAAAGACTAAACAGGCTGGGGTTGTTTTCCTTGGAGCAAAGAAGGCTGAGGGGGGACCTGATTGAGGTGTACAAAATGATGAGGGGCATAGATAGGGTAGATAAAGAGGAACTTTTCCCCTTAGTAGGGGGGTCAATAACAAGGGGGCATAGATTCAGGGTAAGGGGCAGGAGATTTAGAGGGGATTTGAGGAGGAACTTTTTCACCCAGAGGGTGGTTGGAATCTGGAACTCACTGCCTGAAAGGATGGTAGAGGCAGGAACCCTCACAACATTCAAGAAGCATTTGGATGAGCACTTGAAATGCCATTGCATACAAGGCTATGGACCAAATGCTGGAAAATGGGATTAGACAGGACAGGGATGGATGGGCGGCGCGGACACGATGGGCCGAAGGGCCTCTTTCTGTGCTGTAAAACTCTATGACTCTATGACTCATCATCAGCCGGTTTCCTTAAAGGGGCCACGGCCACTTTGATTTTGACAGTTGTGCTGTCAGTGTTCTGCAGCATTCAGGTGCTGCAAACACTGACAATCACTGCACAGAGGTGCGCGGCTGCACCCAGGCTCTCTCATGACTCCCTCCATATGCTTATGGAGGGAGTCACAGCACGCAGGGAGGTTCTCTTCCCTCCCAATGGGTGGAAGAGACCGGCCCAGGAGACCAACGCAGCCTGGTTGCAGATTGCATAGGAGTACACAAGCAGGGATGTGGTCAGGAGGAGCAGGCTGCAGTGGTGCAAACCTTTCAATGATCTCAGTAGATCACGATACGTTAGTACAAAGCCACACTCAACCTCATCCTGCTTTGCCACTCATCACATCCCCATCACTCTGCCTTCCCTACCCTACTCCTGCACATCCTTACTCACACCAACTTACCTTGTACCTCCACCCATGCCTCTCTACCTACATTATCACATCCCCATCTCACTAGCCATCCCTCACACTCACCCTCATCCTAGTCCAATCATACCAACTAACAACACAGAAGGGTAGGCACGTGGGTGTTTTATGCAGTGTTCATGTAAATTTTCGGTTAATGTGTTGTCAAACATTGAAATCTTTATTTTCAGCACTTTGCCTTATTGGACAGATCTGTGCTTGCCTTTGGAAGTGTCTTAGTGAGTTGCAGTGAATGGTGAGACATAACGGTATCCCCCGCAATGGTGATGAGTATGAAAGGAACCGCTTGGTCATTGTAGGAATGCTTTATGGTGATGGTGTGGGGTGGTGTTAATCTGGTGCATCATGTGGCAGCCAGGGTGTACAGCGTCAAGTGAAGTAAATCTGGCCATGGTAAGGCCATTGCTGGCCTCCCGGGCAGCAATGTGGTCGGGTGCTGATGCCCTGTGTCCTGTGCAGCATCAGATGATTGTGGAGAAGGTTGGTATTGTTGTTGGTGATGTTGGTGTGCCTGGTGAAGTTGGTGTTGGGACTGATCGTGGAGGGATTCAGAGGGCCAAGGTGAGATTTTTTCAAGGGCACCGATGTTGCTGGAATAGATGGCAGCTGAAGTTGAGATGACAGAAGTGATCTGTCAATGGTAAGAGAGCTTGCTCCAAGGAGGTGACAGTGGATAGAGAGTGTACTCCAAACGCTTCCAAACTGCATACAGCTCAAAAGTGTCCTCCAAGCCCTGACGCCTCAAGCTTCTGACACTGGAAAGTGACCAGCTGTGAAATGGTAGCTTTCAGGCCACTTTTGCAGCCCTCACCTATTCACAGCAAAGGGGAGACACAGAGAACCCGACCTACTTACCTGACGTGATCTCCGAACGACGTGAACCCCGTAAAAAATGTGGTTAAATAGAAATAGGCTGGCAAAATAGTAGTTAACAAGCACTTAACAAGCAGTTAAATATCTTAAATGCCTCCCCTGCCGCTTGGTGTCTGGTCATAGACATAGACATAGAAGATGGAGTAGGCCATTCGGCCCTTCGAGCCTGCTCCACCATTCAACGAGATCATGGCTGATCATCCAAACCCTAGCACCCGGTCCCTACACCGACAGCCATCCCACCCAAGCCCTATCCCCGTAACCCCGCGTATTTAATCCCCCCTAACATTAAGGGCCAATTTTTATCATGGCCAATCAACCTAACCCGCAAATCTTTGGACTGTGGGAGGAAACCGGAGCACCCGGAGGAAACCCACGCAAACACGGGGAGAATGTGCAAACTCCACAGTCACCCGAGGCCGGATTTGAACCCGGGTCCCTGGCGCTGTGAGGCAACAGTGCTAACCACTATGCCACTGTGCTGCCCTGAAATCACAGACCTGACACTTTGGAAACTTACATGGAGGCGGGTTCCCAACCCGCTGTCAATCATTTCGATTTTGACAGCAGACCCGCCTCCAAACACACCCTCTGAGCGCCGGCAAAACTCAGCCCATGGACTCGACCCACCCGTTTAATCTCCTGAGGGGAAGAACTGCAATTCTCTCTGTCCAAAATGTTAATGAATCAAAGCTCTAGAATATTCAATGCAACCTCACATCCTCCATTCTTAATGCTGACGTGAAAATTCCACAATCCCATCATATTCCACACAACATTTCATTATCCTTCACTTTGCCCCTTGTACTGGTGTCTCTGCCAGGTTTCCACTGCTCCAGTCTGGTTTGAAGAATACTGAGCTGACAGCACAGATAAATTACCTTGTGAGATAAACAAGACGGTGGGCACCTCTTAACATATTAAGGAGGCAAGAGAGGAAAGTTTGAATCATTGAGATTCAAAATATCCTTTCTTGATGGGATGACAAAAACAATACAGCTCAGCTTTCAAACTTCTGTCAGGAAGGGTATTGCCAGTCTACGCAGCTCAGTGCAAAGTTGTGTGTTATGACCATGCCAGGCCACAAGATGGTGATGTGGGATTTAATAATGAGCGAGGTTTTCAGTGTAATCAGCTGAGGAACAAAACAACAACCCTTCTTGGCAACCAAGCGGGTGATTAGGCAAAGCCATGTGACTTCAGGCCTTGCGCCATTTTTCTTATTGATTCATCGAGTTATGTGGAACTAGGTTTTCCACAGCAGGTGTCAGTATTGCCAACTCTCGCGAATCCATCATGAGAGACGCGGTTTCGGAGTGAAACATAGAAGATAGGAGCAGGAGTAGGCCATTCGGCCCCTCGAGCCTGCTCCGCCATTCAATGCGATCATGGCTGATCATCCAAATTCAGTACCCGGTCCCTGCTTTCTCCCCATATCTCTTGATCCCTTTAGCCTTAAGAATTATATCTAACTCCTTCTTGAATATATTTAATGAATTGGCCTCCACTGCCTTCTGTGGTAGAGAATTCCACAGGTTCACCACTCTCTGGGTGAAGAAATTCTTCCTCATTTCTGTCGTAAATGGCTTACCCCTATCCTTAGACTGTGACCCCTGGTTCTGGACTCCCCCTGCTGGCGAGGTGACAGCGTGGCCACCGATCCACCTGCTCCTGCTCCTATTTCTTATGTTCTTGTGTCAGAAAGAAAGCATCACTCGCGATGGAACACCTAAATCTCGGCACACGCGCTTTGCGCATGCGCGAAGAAGAAATACGCCGATTGATGCTATTAGTGAAATCACAAACAAGTTCTTTTGCATTTGAAACTTTGCTGAAATGCCTGCCAGAGGAAATCTTTATCACGGCATTTACGTCATTGCACATCGCGACCAGAGCAATACACCTTCTGTTGGCTACCATATATGCCTTTAATCTCTGATTCCAACCTACTGACCTATCAGTGGTCATTAACAGCAGTCTTCTAGAAGCCCTTTCAAAGCTGACAAATTTCTGCCTTCTAGTAAACCAGAGACGATTATCAAATAAAATTTGACAGCAAGCCACATAAGTAGATATTAGGGCAGGTGACCAAAAGCTTGGTCAAAGAGGTCAGTTTTAAGGCGCGTCTTAAAGGAGGAGAGGTTTAGGGAGGGAATTCCAGAGCTTAGGGCCCGGGCAGCTGAAGACACGGCCGCCAATGGTGGAGCGATTAAAATGGGGAATGCGCAAGTGGCCAGAATTGGAGGAGCGCAGAGATCTCGGAGGGTTTTAGGGCCGGAGGAGGTTGTGTTCTGGAATGAGTGACGGTCTGTCCTTGCATTGTGTCATCAAAAACTACGAACAGGCTCAGCAATTTGAACAAGGCAGGTTGGTAAATGCCTTCAGAAAAAGTGATCGGTAGCAAACTGATTTAAATAACTTGGTGAAATACACAAAGAGCTGTCAATTTTTTTTATTTGTTCCCGGGATGTGGGCGTCGCTGGCAAGGCCGGCATTTGTTGCCCATCCCTAGTTGCCCTTGAGAAGGTGGTGGTGAGCCGCCTTCTTGAACCGCTGCAGTCCGTGTGGTGAAGGTGCTCCCACAGTGCTGTTAGGGAGGGAGTTCCAGGATTTGGACACAGCGATGATGAAGGATCGGCCGATATACTTCCAAGTCAGGATGTTGTGTGACTTGGAGGGGAACTTGTTCCCATGCACCTGCTGCCCTTGTCCTTCTAGGTGGTAGAGGTCACGGGTTTGGGAGGTGCTGCCGAAGAAGTTCAGGCGAGTTGCTGCAGTGCATCTTGTAGATGGTACACACTGCAGCCACGGTACGCCGGTGGTGGAGGGAGTGAATGTTTAAGGTGGTGGATGGGGTGCCAATCAAGCGGGCTGCTTTGTCCTGGATGGTGTCGAGCTTCTTGAGTGTTGTTGGGGCTGCACTCATCCAGGCAAGTGGAGAGTATTCCATCACACTCCTGACTTGTGCCTTGTAGATGGTGGAAAGGCTTTGGGGAGTCAGGAGGTGAGACACTCACCGCAGAATACCCAGCCTCTGACCTTTGCTGGTTGCCACTTTATTTATGAGGCTGGTCCAAGTAAGTTCCAGTTAAATTAAACACATTTGAACAAATCCCAAAAGATGTCTGCATTTGAATTCAAAATGTTTGGTCATTCAGAGTAAGGTCCCTCTGCAATGTTCCATTAAATACTCACAGTTTACACAGCATAATCAGCTGACACCTGTAACAGTGGTATCAGCTAGGGCCTGATTTTTGAGAGTGAAGCTGGTTTTAAACCTCTTATGTACTGGACAGAATTAAAGAAGCCTATACTAAAAACTAGGTAAAAATGCTTCATTTTTTTCATCATAACCTCGATACTATCTCAACCATTTCCCCAGGAATCAAGGATCCAAGGTCTATACAGTATTATTCCACTGCTTTAAGTTAAGTGTCAGCCATGGCTCAGTGGGCAGCATTCTCGCCTCTGAGTCAGAAGGTTGTGGGTTCTAAATCCCACTCTAGAAACTTGAGCACAACAATCTAAGCTGACACTCCAGTGCAGTGCTGAGGGAGCGCTGCACTGTCGGAGGTGCTGTTTTTCGGCTGAGACATTAAAACAAGGCTCCGTCTGACCCCTCAGGTGGATGTAAAAGATCCCCATGGCACTGCTTGAAGAAGAGCAGGGGAGATTTCCCCAGTGTCCTGGCCAATATTTATCTCTCAGCCTACAGCACTGGCCATTTATCTCATTGCAGTCTCTGGAATCTTGCTGTGCACAAGTTGGCTGCCACGAATTCCCGACATTACAACATTGACCACACTTCAAATTGTACTTTATTGGCTGTAAATCGCTTGGGACGTTCTGAGGTGCTATATAAATGTGTGTTCTATCTTTCCGCTTTACTTATTCCCCTATAATGGGAAATGACTACCTCTGTCCGCTGTTGACAGTGAAATGGAGAATAGCTTTAAGAAGAATGTGTCTATGATTTTACTATCAATCTATGGCCAATTTTCCTTCACATTGTCTGTTTAATGATTCAGCAACAACAACGTGTATTTATATAGTGCCTTTAACGTAGTAAGACGTCCCAAGGCGCTGCACAAGAGTATTATAAGACAAAGAATTTGACACCGAGCCACATAAGGAGAAATTAGGGCAGGTGACCAAAAGCTTGGTCAAAGAGGTCAGTTTTAAGGAGCGTCTTAAAGGAGGAAAGAGAGGTAGAGAGGCGGAGAAGTTTAGGCAGGGAATTCCAGAGCTTAGGGCCTAGGCAACCATCTACAAAGTAGTTAACAACCCGTCTGAAAAAGAAACATTCATCAAAACTGCTGCAGGCAAAGAGAGGACAAATGGGGATAGAAATTACTTCGCTGGATCCAAAGTGGGCGCCACAAAGTTGAATTCTGCAGCTCGACGTTCCTTGCTGGAAGCGCGCCTGACATCATATTGGTTTGGGTGCTCAAAAGGTATCCTTGGTGGTCACCAGCAACAAACACAGGCATCAGTTACCTGTTCTAGTGCTACTAGAGGTGGCTCCCCAGTGGCTACAGCTTGGGAGGTGGAAGGTTGCTGAATCTTCAGTGAGAGTCCTTGAGATGGCCATAGTGGACCACCTCAAGGAGCTGTGACCGGTGGTGACTGCTGCGACTCGGCTTCAGCTGTCCCAGGTGGCTGTCTGGCACCAACAAGGGCACCGGTTGAAAGGCTTGTGGGGAGCAGGCGTGTTGTCCTCCTGAGAGAGGACAGCAGGTGCCTCTCCCATGGAGCCAATGCTATTCTTAAGCTGTTGAGCCTCAGCACTATCACTGCTCTGCGCAAGAAGAGAGTGCAGGTGTGCTGGGAGGCTCTTGAAGCATCTATCCATGCTCTCCTTCTGGTTTTGCTTTGAGGACATGAATGTCAGGGTAGAATAGAGTGTGAAAGGTGGCAGAGGTGTGAGCAGGTGAAGGAAGTAAGAGTGAGGAGAGTAGCAGATGTAGAGTGTTGCAGTTGGAGCAGAAGAAAGTGGAGTAAAGTGTGCTGCAGTGATTGGAGGAGAATGGTAATTGTCCCTAACCCGCGGCTTCTACCACCTAGAAGGACAAGGGCAGAAGGTGCATGGGAACACCATCACCTCCAAGTTCCCCTCCAGGTCACACACCATCCTGTCTTAGAAATACATCGGCCGTTCCTTCACCGTCGCTGGGTCAAAATCCTGGAACTTCCTCCCTAACGGCACTGTGGGAGCACCTTCACCTCAGATAAGGCGACCAAAGCTGCACACAATACTCAAGGTGTGGTCTCACCAAGGCCCTGTACACCTGCAGCATAGTTTGTCTATTATGTAGGATTCAGCAACCGCAAGACAGGTGGCTGTCATGAGTTCCCTAATATATACTAGAGTATATTTGTTTGTTTTTTGGTGAGTTAACATTAACTAATAATCATTAAATCTTTATGTACCTGGTCCATTGCGGGTGAATATCGTGAGCGATGACTTTGCTTTAAACTGGGCTGTGCTGTACGTGAGGGCTCACCACACAGACCAGATGAGGGGATTTGGATGAGGGAAAGTTCCTGAAACGGGATTTTGAAAGAGTGATTCTCTTTCACTGGGGGTTACAAGATCACAAGATAGTTATGGATGAGTTATGGATCCATGCAGAAACTTTAATGTCTCCCACTCGCAGCATTCCATTGTCACTTAAATAATTTCACCGATTTTGCCTCCACAACCCGATCTGGGTCTTCATCCCATGTGTTGTTCACTCTTATGTGAAGATCTTCGTACTACCAGTCCTAAGTTTCCCAATTACTAGTGTACTCTTGTCTTAATCTCACAATTTCAAGAGTGAAGTTAGGAAACACTTCTACACACAAACGGTGGTAAAAGTTTGGAACTCTCTTCCGCAAACGGCAATTGATGCTCGATCAATTGTTAATTTTAAATCGGAGATTATCTTTCTGTTAACCAAAGGTATAAAGGGATATGGGGCAAAGTGGGTAGATGGTGTTAGGTCGCAGATCAGCCATGATCTCAGTGAATGGCTGAGCAGGCTCGAGGAGCTGAATGAAACATGGAAACATAGAAGATAGGAGCAGGAGTAGGCCATTCGGCCCCTCGAGCCTGCTCCACCATTCAATGAGATCATGGCTGATCATCCAAACTCAGTACCCGGTCCCTGCTTTCTCCCCATATCACTTGATCCCTTTAGTCTTAAGAAATATATTTAACTCCTTCTTGAATATATTTAATGAATTGGCTTCAACTGCCTTCTGTGGTAGAGAATTCCACAGGTTCACCACTCTCTGGGTGAAGACATTCCTCCTCATCTCTGTCCTAAATGGCTTACCCCTTATCCTTAGACTCTGACCCCTGGTTCTAGACTCCCCTGCCATCGGGAACATCCTTCCTGCATCTAGTCTGTCTAGTCCTGTTAGAATTTTATAAGTTTCAAATAGATCCCCTCTCATTCTTCTAAACTCCAGCGAGTATAAGCCCAATCAACCCAATCTCTCCTCATACGTCATTCCTGCCATCCCAGGTATCAGTGGTGAATCTTCGCTGCACTCCCTCCATGGCAAGAACATCCTTCCTCAGATAAGGCGACCAAAACTGCACACAATACTCAAGGTGTGGTCTCACCAAGGCCCTGTACAACTGCAGCAAGACATCCTTGTTCCTGTACTCGAACCCTCTCGCATACCATTTGCCTTCTTAACCGCCTGCTACACCTGTATGCATATCTTCAGCGACTGGTGCACAAGGACACCCAGGTCTCGTTGCACTTCCCCTTCTCCCAATCTATTGCCGTTCAGATAATAATCTGCCTTCCTGTTTTTGCCACCAATGTGGATAACCTCGCATTTATCCACATTATACTGCATCTGCCATGCTTCTGCCCAATCACCCAACCTGTCCAAATCATCCTGTAGTTTCTCGGCATCCTCCTCACAGTACACACGCCCACCCAGCTTTGTCTGCAAACTTGGAGATATTATATCTAGTTCCCTCGTCTGGATCATTACTATATATTGTGAATAGCTGGGGTCCTAGGACCGATCCCTGCGGTACCCCACTAGTCACTGCCTGCCACTCAGAAAAAGACCCGTTTATTCCAACTCTTTGCTTCCTGTATGCCAACCAGTTCTCTATCGAAGTCAGTACCTTGCCCCCAATCCCATGTGCCTTAACTTTACACGATTCTTTTTAGGTGAGCCCTAAAGTATTTGCACTCATCCGGGACATTGCCACATACGAGGACGCCCTCAACCTGCTAAAAGAACAGTATCGGAGCCCTGTAAACTCAATGTACGCCAGGCATCTCCTAAGATCCCGCTCGCAACAGCCAGGAGAGTCGGTTGATGATTGCTTACGGGCGCTGCAAATACTCGGCAGGGACTGTGACTTTAAAGCCGTAACAGCTGCAGAACATACAGATGGAAACATCCGAGATGCCTTCGTGAAAGGCCTTCGGTCAGACTACTCACGGCAAAGACTGCTGGAATCAAAGGACCTCGACCTGAAAACAGCTGCTATCCTCGCTCGCTCCTTGGAAGTGGCCCATCGGGACCTCGAGGCGTACTCCAGGTACTGTGCTGCGCGACCCTGGGACTCGGGCCCGACCCCGGCCGCAATACCCCTCGCACCGCCGCCTCTGGGACCTACCACAGCGTCGGTGTCCCGGAACCGATCGGGACCGCCACCCCCGGTACCGGCTGCGACATTGGAGCCCCGCGATCAGGCCGCCGGCTGCTTCTTCTGTGGCCAGGCGAAACACCCGAGGACGCGCTGCCCTGCAAGAAACGCGACCTGCTCCGACTGCCACAAGAAAGGCCATTTCGCGAAGGCCTGCAGGGGGAAAGCCACAGACGCCAGCAGTGCCTCATGCGAGTTGTGGGGGCGGCCATCTTTCATCAAGGCCACAGATGCCAGTATCCCCTCGTGTGAGTCGTGGGGGTGGCCATCTTTGATCAAGGCCACCGACGCCGGCAGTGCCTCATGTGAGTTGTGGGGGCGGCCATCTTCTCCGCCATTTTATTCAACGTCGTGGGCGCCGCCATTTTGTTCACCACACTCGACCGCCACCTTGTCTCCAGACCTGACCACCGCCTCACCCGCAGACTACAGCAGCTCGCTCAGCCATACACTAGCCTCCGTCACACTTGACCAAGCTCGCCCGCATCACCTGTCCAAGTCCATGATGGACATCAAAGTAAACGGCCACACCACGACCTGCCTGTTCGACAGCGGAAGCACGGAGAGCTTCATCCATCCAGACATGGTGAGCCACTACTCCCTCACTGTCCGGCCAACGCGCAACCGGATCTCGATGGCGTCGAGGTCCCATTCTACAGACATCAGCGGCTACTGTGTTGTGACCCTGTCGGTTAGGGGCACGGAGTATAAAAATTTTAAACTTCTCGTCCTGCCCCAGCTCTGCGCTGCCGTCCTACTAGGGCTGGATTTCCAATCCCACCTTCAAAGTGTCACTTTGGCATACGGTGGACCCCTCCCCCCACTCACAGTCTACAACCAGCAGCTTTTAAACCGCCCACCGCGTACCACCTGCGGCCTATCCACCCTCAAGGTCCCGCCCCCCTCCCTGTTCGCTAACCTCACCCGCGACTGTAAACCCGTCGCTACCAAGAGCAGGCGGTACAGCGCCGGGGACAGAGCTTTTATTAGCTCCGAGGTGCAGCGACTCCTGAAGGAGGGCATCATCGAGAGAAGCAACAGCCCCTGGCGTGCCCAGGTCGTAGTCGTTAAGACCGGCGATAAACACCGCCTGGTCATCGACTACAGCCAAACCATAAACCGGTACACCCAGCTGGACGCATACCCCCTTCCCCGCATATCTGATATGGTCAATCAGATTGCACAGTACCGGGTATTCTCTACCATCGACCTTAAGTCGGCCTATCACCAACTCCCTATCCGCCCTGAGGACCGCCAGTATACCGCCTTCGAGGCGAATGGCCGCCTCTACCACTTCCTTAGGGTTCCCTTCGGCGTCACCAATGGGGTTTCGGTCTTCCAAAGGGAGATGGACCGGATGGTTGACCAGAACGGGCTGCATGCCACGTTCCCTTATCTAGATAACGTCACCATCTGCGGCCGCGACCGGCAGGACCATGATGTTAATCTGGAGAGATTCCTCCGTACGGCCCAACGGCTGAACCTCACCTACAATAAGGAGAAATGTGTGTTTAACACCTCGTGCCTTGCCATCCTCGGCTGCGTAGTAGAGAATGGAGTCATCGGCCCCGACCCCGAAAGAATGCGCCCCCTCATGGAGCTTCCCCTCCCCCACTGTCCAAAGGCGCTGAAGAGAACCCTGGGGCTCTTCGCCTACTATGCCCAATGGGTGCCTAATTATGCGGACAAAGCCAGACCCCCCATGAAGTCCACCTCCTTCCCCCTGACGGCAGAAGCATGCGCAGCCTTCTCCCTCATAAAGGGAGACATTGCTAAGGCCACAATGCACGCGGTGGATGAGTCTATCCCTTTCCAAGTGGAGAGCGATGCATCCGACTTCGCCCTAGCTGCAACCCTTAACCAGGCGGGGAGACCTGTGGCCTTCTTCTCAAGGACCCTCCAGGGCCCTGAGATCCGACACTCTTCGGTCGAGAAGGAGGCCCAGGCGATCGTGGAGGCAGTACGACGCTGGAGGCATTACCTGGCAGGCAAACGATTTACCCTCCTCACCGACCAGCGTTCGGTCGCTTTTATGTTTAATAACAAGCTGAGGGGCAAAATCAAGAACGACAAGATCTTGAGGTGGAGAATCGAGCTCTCCACCTACGATTATGATATCTTGTACCGGCCTGGTAAACTGAACGAACCCCCAGATGCTCTATCACGAAGTACATGCGCCTACGTGCAAATTGATAGACTGCAGACCCTCCACAACGACCTCTGCCACCCCGGGGTCACCAGACTTTACCACTTCATTAAGGCCCGCAACCTGCCCTACTCCATCGAGGAGGTCAGGATCATGACCAGGAACTGCCAAACCTGTGCCGAATGCAAACCGCATTTCTTTAGGCCGGACAGAGCAAGCCTGATCAAGGCCACCCGCCCCTTCGAGCGCTTGAGCATCGATTTTAAGGGGCCCCTCCCGTCCTCTGACCGTAATGTGTACTTCCTCAACATTATTGATGAGTACTCCCGTTTCCCCTTTGCCTTCCCCTGCCCAGACATGACCAGTACCACGGTCATCAAATGCCTGAACGACCTCTTCGCCTTGTTCGGGTTCCCGAACTATATACATAGCGACCGGGGCTCATCCTTCATGAGCGAGGAACTTCGCCAGTTCCTACTAGCGAGAGGTATTGCTGCAAGCAGGACCACCAGCTACAACCCCCGAGGGAACAGCCAGGTGGAAAGAGAGAACGCGACTGTCTGGAAGGCCGTTCTCTTAGACTTAAAGTCTAAGGGCCTCCCAACCTCTCGCTGGCAGGAAGTCCTCCCGGCAGCGCTGCATTCCATCCGGTCACTGCTTTGCACTGCCATTAACGCCACCCCCCATGAATGAATGTTTGTTTTCCCCAGGAAGTCGACTACGGGAACCTCGCTACCAACATGGCTGACTTCTCCGGGGCCCGTCTTGCTGCGAAAGCACGTGAGGGCCCATAAAACGGACCCCCTGGTCGAGAGGGTGGACCTCCTGCATGCCAACCCCCAGTACGCCTATGTGGCATACCCAGACGGGCGGGAGGACACAGTCTCCTTACGAGACCTCGCACCCTCGGGCACCCCTGAGACACCACCGTTACCCCCCCACCACCCCCCCAAATCCAGCCCAGGTAGACGGCATGCCGGAACCCCACGAGCCTTCGCCGACCACGCAGACACCAGCATTAACATCGGATACTGCACCACCGCCGCCGCTGCTGCGCCGATCAGAAAGGCTTACGAGGCCTCCGGACAGACTGACATACCCGAACTGGTAGTACACTTCACCCCGCCGGACTCAAATTTAAACAAGGGGTTTATATCGTTACACTATGGTTATCACTGTTTACACTGCTGTATCACTACACAAGGTCACCTCTTGCCACGCTGTTATACCTGGGCTGACCACAGCTGACTCCGCCCATGGCTCCGCCTGCTTGCCCAGGTATAAAGGTGGTCGACTGGCTGGTATTCCTCCTTGTTGGATCCGATCACCCACGAGGGTGGGCTCTGTTATTTAGCCAATAAAAACCTATAGTTACTAACTTAACTCGTCGCTTTTCATGAACTGAATTGATAGGTATATCACCTTTTAAATCAGAAATGAGGAGGAATATCTTCTCTCAGAGGGTCGTGAATCTTTGGAATTCTCTTCCCCAGAGAGCTGTGGAGGCTGGGTCATTGAATATATTTAAGGTGGAGATAGACATAAGGGAGTCAAGGGTTATGGGGTGCGGGCAGGGAAGTGGAGTTGAGGCCAAGATTAGATCAGCCTTGATCTTATTGAATGGCGGAGCAGGCTCGAGGGGCTGAATGGCCTACCCCAGCTCCTACGTCTTATGTTCTTATGTTCTTTGCTTTGTGAAGGGAACATGAACAATGAAAACATCATCAACCAGCTGATTGGACAGAAGCTGGTGAACTTGGAAAGGTTTGTCTTAACCTGTTGATCATGTATTATTAGTGAAAGTCGCAGTGAGCAATATGAACAGTTTAACAGATACAGTAATATTGGTGCACAGTCGGGTGGAATAGTTCATTGTTATTGGTAGATCTTCCATGGCGTTGCTCACAGGCAGTCTGGGGCCGAGAGCTTGGTTACTGAGCCTCACTCTCAGCTCCTCACTGTTGACCGGCTCCTCCCAGCCCTTTGATTTTGGTGCTCACTCCCTGATCTGTAAATGTAGACAACCACTTATCATTGGTAGACCTCCCATGCCATTGCTCATAGGTAGTCAATGAGTGTCAGCATGGATTTGTGAAGGGCCGGTCATGTCTGACTGATCTAATAACCTTTCGGAAGAGGTCAGTAACATGGACAAGGGAGTGTCTCTGGATCTTGTATGTGTGGCCTTCCAGAGGGTTAAATTATGAGGACAGGTTGCACAGACTGGGCTTGTATTCCCTCTAGTATAGAATATTAAACGGTGATATAATTGAGGTGTTTAAGATGTTCAAAGTGTTGGTAGGGTAGATCGATAAAAACTATTTCCTCTGGCGGGGAAATCCAGAACAAAGGGGCATGAGCTTAAAATTAGAGTTAGCCTGGTCAGGGATGTGATGTCAGGAAGCACTTCTTCTCCCAAAGGCTAGCGGAATTGTGGAACTCTCTCCCCCATATCTATTGAGGCTGGGGGTCAATTGAAAACTTCAAAAATTAGATTGATAGATTTTTGTTAGGCAAGAGTTTTAAGGGATGTGGAACCAAGGCGGGGAAATGGAGTTAACATACAGGTCAGCCATGCTTTGGCAGAATAGACTCGAGGGGCTGAAAGGCCTCCTCCTGTTCCTAAGTTGATCAAGAGATATCAAACAAAGACAGGTAAATGGATTTGAGGTGCAGAGCAGCCATGGTCTAATTGAATGCTGGAGCAGGCTCGAGGAGCTGAATGGCCGACTCCTGTTGCTTTAAATGTATGCAATTACTTAACATAATTGGTAGAAGGCAAACAATCCCATCACTGCCCATCGCCCACGCACCCTGTGCTATGGGTCATAACCACATGGAAACCTGTTATTGCTTTCTAGCGAAACAAGTCAGTTTAACTTAGGTAAAGCCCAAAGGTTTTTCCCATATATGGTTTCAAGGTGAGGTCAAACCGTGACATCACCGAGTAAGCCCCACCCTCACACTGCGCATCACACTGAGATGAGACATCACAATAGCTTTGTAAAGTAGACAAATATTAGCCAGGATGAGATAACAACAGTTTGTAAAGGCAAGGGAACTACACTGAGTCTGATCTGTCTAGGACTGAATGCGGTCGGCTCGAACATCTGAACAGCTTTGCTCTGTGAAGACAACACGAACAATTGAAACATCATCAACCAGCGGCTTGGACAGAATTCGTGAACTTTGAAAGGTTTGTCTTTCTGGGATCTCAGGAATGGACGTATGAGGAGAGATTGGGTTGATTGGGCTTATATTCGCTGGAGTTTAGAAGAATGAGGGGATCTCATTGAAACTTATAAAATTCTAACAGGACTAGACAGACTAGATGCAGGAAGGATGTTCCCGATGGTTGGGGAGTCCAGAACCAGGGGTCACAGTCTAAGGATAAGGGGTAAGCCATTTAGGACAGAGATGAGAAGGAATTTCTTCACCCAGAGAGTGGTGAACCTGTGGAATTCTCTACCACAGAAGGCAGTTGAGGCCAATTCATTAAATATATTCAAGGAGTTGGATATATGTCTTGAGGCTAAAGGGATCAAGGGATATGGGGAGAAAGCAGGGACAGGGTACTGAATTTGGATGATCAGCCATGATCTCATTGAATGGCGGAGCAGGCTCGAGGGGCCGAATGGCCTACTCCTGCTCCTATCTTCTATGTTTCTATGTTCCTATGTCTTAACCTGTTTATCTTGTATTATTAGTGAAAGTCATAATGAGCAATATGAACAGTTTATCAGATACAGTAATATTGATGCACAGTCAGGTGGAATAGTTCAGTTTGTTATTGGTAGTTCTTCCATAGCGTTGCTCATAGGTAGTCTGAATCCCGGAGCCTGGTTACTGAGCCCCACTCCTCACTGACCGTCTCCTCCCAGTCCTGGAGTTTAATGCTCACTCCCTGATCTGTAAATGTAGACAACTATTTACTGACTGTGACTAACTGTGTTTGGAGCTGTACTTCCAGCTTGTATCATTCCCCGTGAAAGTCAGAGTCAGTTACAGCAAAATCCGTGCAGATATAAAGGCTCAAATCCTGGAAACTGAAAGCAGGTCAGTTCATGCTGGTTGTTCTGATCAACTTGTCCTGGACACGGGGATAGTCTGTGGGACAGCTCAGCCCGACCATTTAAAAAGTCAAGAGCGTCCCTCTTGAAACCGCTGATTGGTGTTGAATGAACGGCTCTAAATAAGAGGAGAGGCTGACAGGGAGAGTGAACAACTGAATAATCAGTTTCTCAAAGTGTTCACCAGTACTGAGAGCTCAGGGTTAAGACTCGAAGAATGTACTCCTGGGCAGTAATGCCACTGGAGCTGCCTTGACCGAGCTTGGTACCTGCCCACACAGCTCGACGCTGGCCCAGGTGTTGACTTTTTAAAGGGAGTTTGATAAATCCTTTTACAGGTTATATGGTTTACTATACGAGGGGAGCGATAAAATGCCTGTCGTTGTCCTTGTTGCAATCCAGTGATTTTTGTCATTTCTTCTTCTGCCACAGGTACAGGTTGGTGTCAGGACGAGTGAGAGGAAATGGACGGTTTCATCAAACTACCAACAGACTAAAGTTGTCAGTAACAAAACCACAAAGACACCTGGATCACACATCCTGACATCACATCAATGCCAGCAGAGATACCACAAAGGAGGAAACAGCAACACTGAAATACCCCTCAACCCATCCATTTCTTTAGTGTCAACTGTACATCTTTTAATTTCTTTATTTGACGGCCAATAACAGATCCATTTAAACTCGCAGCCAATGATTGGAGATGGTGTTAAACCAACTCTTTCCCTTCTGGCACGTTTCTTTCCCATTTTTAAAAATTTCCCACGCCCCTCTCCCTCCTCCCTAGTTCTCCCCTGGGCTGGACCTTCACGTCCAGCACTCAGGTCCCCGCATCGGCATCAAGCACCAACCCTGCTCCAACTCCAGGCTCAGTTCGGCATTGCTCGGGGTTAACTGCACTGGCACTGGATAGGGCCCAGTCCATACAGTCATCTCCGACCGATGTCGACCGGTGGTCCAAGTGTTGGGACTGAACAGGAAAGTCTCAAGGGTGGACGCTCCGGTTGTTGCCTCGATGGTGTGGAATGGGATGAGCTGGTTAAAGCCAATCCATCCCAGTCAACTACATCGGGTGAAACCCCGGTACCATTTGTACTGAGGCCTCCCAGGATAGAGGAAGAGTCCTCCTCTGGCACCAGCTGGTTCGGAGGTGTCCGTGCCTACTGGTGCCAGAGTCAGGCTGGTTCCCCCAAGCGCCACCAGCTACTGTTGGTGTGTCCTTCCCCAGAGGCATCCGTCCCCTCTGGTGACACCAACGCTGCCCCGGGACATTGTCTCCAGTTGGCGCCAGCTCATTTGGGGGCACCACCCTCGGTGGACTCGACCCTACACAGGGTCACCTATGCTGTGGGTGACGTCCACTTTGGTGAGTGCAGCTGCAGATCTCTATTTATAGATCTGTAGCTCCCACCCACCACTGTGGACCCACCTTCAGCCGCTCCCTACGACACTCGAGAGGCACTCCCAGGGAGGGTGCGTGCGCTCCAGAAACCAAACTGGGAGCCTGAGTTGACCACGGCTTCCGTGCGTTGAGGTTTTTCCATGTATTCAAAACAAGGGTGACTTCGAGTCTGAAACTGTGAGTTCTGGAAGTCCCATCACTTGTGGGGGTTGAGTCTTTACCTGGGGTCTTGCAAAGGCCTCAGGCATCGACCTTTGTTGGATTCCCCCTCCCAATTTCCAAGGCGGTTTGGGCAGACTTGATAGGCGCGCCCCAGTTATGGCCAAGGTTGACAGCCCCGCCACTCTGCCTCACAACTTAAGGTTCGCTGGTACAGCTGGTGAACTTCAGTCGTGAAAGCCTCAGAAAGAAGGGAACTGCCCAGGAAACTAGTCCTGTTCCACCCACCAGAATCCAAATGGTGGGACATGTGGGTCTGGCGGACCTTCCTGCAGTGTTTGGCGCATATCCCGAATTCCCTGCCATCAAATCCACTGGGGCTGGCTTCACTGACCAGTAGGTGAGTTGAGGGAGCAATCCCTGCCAGAGAGGACCACCTTCAGAGAGTATCTGCTGCAGCAGCAGACTGTGTGGGTGCTCTCAATGTAGGAGCAGGATCTATCATCCAGTGGATCTTGCATCGCCACTTAGTTTGTCCTCACACCTTGGGGATCCTTCAGGTTCTGCAGATGCCCATTGGTGCTGAGGTCTTCTTTGGCGAGCAAGTGGAGGATCTGCTGTAGCAGAACCTTCAGGCATTCCCAAATTGACACACAAGGGTGGGAGGGCACTGCTCACTTTGTAGCTTAGCCCACCCCATCTATAGGCCCCTTCCACTCGCCAACACCAGTCCACTCACCATCACCAATCCATTCACCACCACCATCCACTCACCACCACCAATCCATTCACCCCCACCAGCCTATTCAAGGCCTTATCCGGAGCACAATGTCCTTTGTATCTTGCTAGCCCGTCATTCCAGATTAGGACCTGGAATGCAGGTAGCTCACAAGTAACACTCGAGACCCTGTCCAGCTCCACCTCCCCCAGCAGTGATCATGCCTGGATAGCCCACCTCAGAGTTGTGTGGGTGGGCTATTTCCAGTACTTCCCTGTGGAAGTGGATCACTCTGGATGTTTGGTTTGTCCATCAGAGGAACCATCTACTAGTGGGCATACTGGCAGGTCTTCTACCATCCACACTGAGAGCGAGTGATCGTCATCCAGAAGGCTCAACTGTTGGGGGTATTTCTCCAGTTGAGCCTTCTGGATGACCATCACTCTGCCAGTAATGTATCCACAGGTCTCCTTTGTCGCAGCATCTGAACTAGAGCTGGTGGTCCTGGGAGCACAGTGTTCTCCATACATTGGTGCTACAGCCATCAGCTGAATGCTTTGACATATGGGTGGGAGCCACATTCAGGATGAATGGTCTTCTCGGCCAGTGATTTCACTTGGCATTTCAACAGGCTCGGGGTGTGAACGGTATAATAGGACATCTCCACTTTCAGACTCGGTGCAGGGTAAGTCAGTGTGTCTGCAGACAGACAATATGACAAGGGTCCGGTAAGTCAACAAACAGGGTGGGACCCTCCTTCCTGGGTCCCTCTGCCAAGTTGACGCATTGCTTCCCATTGGTGCTTGAATGACGGGGTGACACTCTTGGTGCCACATTTGGCCCGGGGAGGACAACACAACAGTCGGCACACTCAGCTGCTCTGTAGTCCACCCTAACTAGTGGATGATCCACACTGAGGTAGTCCAGAACATCTTCAGGACTTGGGGGGTTTACCAGGTCGATCGACTTACTCGCATCACCGGATAATCACCAATCTGCTGGAGGACCTCAGGCTGTCGGGGCGGAGGCCCGGCAGTCTTTCGTGCTTTTGTTTCTGGATTCTGTTGCTCAGGGTTGCCTGATCTCCAGGATGCTCCAGGAAATTGCAGCAGGTGGTGGTTCTGGTTAACCCTTTGGTTACCTCACAAACCGTGATTCAGGGACACCCGGGTGTTGAATATACACTTTGATTTCAGGAGCCCACGGGAGAAATCCATGTCATTTTTAGAGTATAGAGGACCCTACCTTTTTTAGGGAATTTTTCATTCTGACATCCTCCACACACTGCTGGACACTGTCCAACTGGTACTCAGGGTGAGGAGGGCGGACCGTACCTGCAAGCGAACAGATTCTCCGGCTCCCAGGACAAATAGATCAAAGTGGGTGTTATTCATGGGTGCCAGCGCCAGATCCAAACAGTAAGCTGAACCGTCAGGATCTGGATTTGGATCCTGCCAGCTTCTGATTGATGGCCTGGCAGTTGAGATGGAATGCCCGTCAGATTAGGGTATACCAGCAGTGCGGCACTCATGGGTAATGCTCACTTTATTGTGTCTGTCCTGGTCATTTAAGCCTCTGTTCCCATACAAGTACCTCCACCCTCTTCGTCCTCTGTACTACTTGGTTAGTCGCCAGCTGTGTGTGCAGAATGCCTGAATGAAGATCACAGCTCCCTTGTCAGCTGTTCCCATGTCAGCTGCTCCCTTGTAAGCTCCTCTTCATTCTTCAAGTGACGCGGCATTTGCCACCCACCTGGTTGTCTCTTGGGTCTAGTGGGGAGTGTTGGTATGTCTTTTCCTCGTTCTGGGTTTTCTTTGGGTGTCAACAAACTGGGTTCTGGGGTGTGCTAAAAGTTAACACTGCACGGGAGTCGGGGAGGGAGGGGAAAAACAAGTGGGTTTGTCCTTCAAAGTTAGGATGTCTTAACAAAATGTCTTAACAGGGAAGGTCACGCCTTAAGAGATTTTCCCCAGGCAAATTGTGCCGATGCATCCCAGTAATTAGATCCACGTTCCACCCCCAATTCGGCCTGTCAATGTTTAGGAACGGATGTTCCCAGCAAATTAAATGGTGTCACAGTTAACACTTTAAAGAAAAGATTGGGGACAGTTTTCGTTCAACCTGGAACGACAGAAATGGAAACACTAGACAACCTGCCAACCAGTTTCTCGTCATCGCTGAATATTGGGTTTGTGACTGCTGCTACAGAACTAGACAGGAGATTGTTGAAGACCAGGCTCTCGGGGATTGTGTTCAATTGATGTTAGCAGAGTTGAAGTGAGAAAGTAATTGTCTTAGAATATTTGGGCCATAATGATCTCCTGGACTAGTTTCGATCGCCTAAGGGGGTCGGAGAGGAATTTCCCAGATTTTTTTCCCAAATTGGCCTGGGTTTTTATGTCTGGTTTTTTGCCTCTCCCAGGAGATCACATGGTGGGGGGGTCTATATATTGCGATGGACAAGGCTGGATGGACCAGAGAGTCTTTTCGTGTACAAGTCATCTTTCGATAACTGAAATGTGAGAAGTTTAACATCTGAAAATAAACATGGATTGAAAATGAACAAACTTACTGTGTGTCTCCTGATTTGTGCACGGATCATTGAAGGGAACAGAAAGGGGAAGAGATGAGTTCTGATTGTCCCTGGGCTCAGTTACTGACTGGGTGAACTCTTTGAGCCACACACTAGGCTGGACCCAGATTGATTCCCCAGTCTGCACATACAAACATACAAAAAGACATACAAAAGTAGATGAAGACTATCAGGCCCATTAAGCTCACCCCATCCAGTAGACAGTAGGGCCGCAAATGCTGCTGTCCCACCTACCAGTTACGCTATCTCTGGAAACAGACAAAGAAACATGGCCAATTCAGGAAAAACCTCTGGCCAATTGTGTTACGTCCGTGAATAATTGAGACACGGACAGCAGGAGTGAACAAAATAAGTCTTTACTGGTGGAAGTCAATAGTGAAAACTAAAAACACAGAGGCTCACTAGCGCCTTTTATACAGGGGTGGTCACTACCGGTACTGCAGTCTGAGACCAGTTATTCTCTTACAGGTACATACACAACAAATTGCTCTCCAACTCCCAACACATGACAATCTAAACTAACCACTAACTCTCACTGTAGCTGGTAATGTCCTCTCAGGGACTGGCCAAGATCATACAGCACAGAAGGAGGCCATTTAGCCCATCGTGCCTCTGCCAGCTCTTTGAATGCACTATCCAATTAGCCCCACTCTCCTGCTCTTTCCCTGTAGCCCAGCAAATTTTTCCTTTTCAAGCATTTACCTAATTCCCTTCTGAAAGTTGCAGTGGATGGAATTATAAGTTGGTGGTATTCTGTCATGTGATCCCCAAAGTTCCAGTAACTAAATTGCCAAATCCCCCAGTCAGTAAAACCTGGATTGGGCTTATTCAGTCACTAAAACACCAGTGGCACTTTCAAAGTCCCAGGCCACGTCAAGGAACTCCTCCAAACACAATTAACCAACAACGTAGTGAATTGGTACAAAAACAAATACTAGTGGGGAGGGGCTGGGGGTGAAGACTTGAGTGGGGGAAACAAGACAACACTTGGCTTGTACTGAGAGGCAGAGTCGTGTGTTGGGTTTCCAACTCTGCAGGATGTCCCGGAGTCTCCAGGAATTTAATCTCCTGGATTTTTTTTTATTCGTTCATGGGATGTGGGCTTCGCTGGCAAGGCCAGCATTTATTGCCCATCGCTAATTGCCCTTGCAAAGGTGGTGGTGAGCCGCCTTCTTGAACCGCTGCAGTCCGTGAGGTGAAGGTGCTCCCACAGGAGCGGTTTGGTAGAACTGAGCGACTTGCTCGGCCATTTCAGATGGCAGTTAAAGAGTCAACCCCATTGCTGTGGGTCTGGAGTCACATATAGGTCAGACCGGGTAAGGCCAGCAGATTTCCTTCCCTAAAGGATATTAGTGAACAAGGTGGGATTTTAGTGCAATCCAATAGTTTCATGGTCATCATTACTGATGGTAGCTTTTTATTCCAGATTTTTTTACATGACTGAATTTAAATTCCCCAGCTGCCATGTGGTGGGATTTAAACTCATGTCTCTCAGATTGTTTAATCTAAGTCTGTCTCTGGATTGCTAGTCTGGTAACATAACCACTATGCTATCATTCCCAATTGCAGCTTTGAGCAAACCTGGGATAAAAGTCACCAGGGCATTAAAGAAAATGATTTTTTATTTCCATTTTCTTTGACCACTTTCATTCATTTATAAAAATATTGGAGACGGGGGAAAAAGGCGGTTGGATTCAGCAGGTCACGTGATGAAAGCGCCAGGAATACGTCCAATCAGAGATGGCGACTCGTGTTGTGTGACTCATGCCATTTATATACCAAGACAAAATAAAATAATAGCAGGCGTTGATAATTGTGGGTGGCACCAAGACACACACATGCAGAATGTGAAGCCTGTTGAATAATCACTGACTACTGAGGCACAAGTGGGTCTAAATAACACTTTAACAAACAGAATGGCTGCACATTAATGGCACAGTAATTAACTTGGGTTATAATAGGCTTTATTTTGGAAGTACTTAACTCCCAAACTCTCATTACCACACGGCTTGCCAAGAAACAACTGGATCGCCTTTCAATCACAGGTGTTAGAACTCTCAACCAATCAGCACAGTATTAACCCTTTGCTCCCCGGAAGTTAAAAGAACTTTCATTTTCAATTGACATTGAGAATGACTATTTTGGGAACTGCCTCCCCGGTTTAGCGCCACGATTTTCCCCAGCTAAACTGGGTTTATAACACACTATTCACATGGTTAATGCACTGAGGCACTTTAGAGAGTAGAATGAGATGCCAATTAGTAATACTAAGAAAGAAGCAATGGACACAAGTAACACTGCACCTTCACTGGACAGCTGCTGACGATAACCTTCAAACCGCCCTCACAACAGATGTCAAGCCAGCTCGTTCTTCAAGGTGAGAAATGACCCTGGATGATAATCCTGAGATTTATTCTCCTTTTTGTTTCTTACCCGGCTCCCAACATTAAATTACTTGGTTTTATTACCCCATTGTCTTCTATTTGCAAATGTGAGCTATTGGAGCTTGATAGACAAACATGCTCACACGTGTCGCCTAGAAACACAAACAAATTGATTTTTTGTTAAACAGTGAGGATATTGCACCTTGAGATCCAATCCATGTGCTGCCGTCAAAAATGGGTGAATAGTTTAGGGTCTGGTCATTACAAGGACAATGTTGAAGGATAAAGGACCGACTGAAAGGTTGCTGCTGAATTTAGCAAAGACCAACTTTCCAATGTTGATACCAGGTAAACAATAGCACAAGGCAATTTTGATTTACGCCCTCCAATTTCTCAGTAGTGCATCAAGAACTTGCATTGATAGACCTTTCACAACATCAGGACATCCCAAAGCACTTTACAGCCAATCAAACACTTCCTTAAAGTGTAATCGCTGCTGCAATGTAGGAAACGTAGCAGCCAATTTGCGCACAGCAAGCTCCCACAAATAGCGATGAAATAATGACCAGATAATCTGGTTTTTTTAGTGGTGTTGGTTGAGGGATAAATGTTGGACCGGGGAACTCCCCTACCCTTCTTCAAAATACTGGCCATGGGATCTTTTAAGTCCACCTGAGAGGACAGATGGAGCCTCGGTTTAACGTCTCATCCGAAAGACGGCACCTCCGACAGTGCTGCACTCCCTCAGTATGGCACTGAAGTGTCAGCTTAGAGTACGTGCTACCACTGGGCCACGCAGGCACCTAAATCAAACAGCTAGATGATTTTAAAAGCACGGGATAATGGAACAAGAAACCTGAATGGGTTTCTAGAAGGAACTAGACAGGTTCTTATCAACAAATGAGATTCAGGGTTATTAGAAACGCACCAAGGGAATACAGTGGATAGGTGGGCTCATCAGAACATAAGAACATAAGAAATAGGAGCTGGAGTCAGCCATTCGGCCCCTCGGGCCTGCTCCGCTGTTCAATAAGATCATAACTGATCTGATCTTGGCCTCAACTCCACTTCACTGCCCTCTCCCCATAACGCTCGACTCCCTTATCGTTCAAAAATCTGTCTATCTCCACCTTAAATATATTCAATGACCCAACCTCCACAGCTCTCTGTGGAAGAGAATTCCAAAGATTCACCACCCTCTGAGAAGAAATTCCTCCTCATTTCCGATTTAAAAGGGTGCTCCCTTATTCTGAAATTATGCCCCCTAGCAGGCAGGTAGTGCAGGGGTCCCCTGTGACCATCCCCCTTTCAAACAGATATACTGCTTTGGATATTGGTGAGGGAGATGCTTATCAGAGGAAGGCAGCAGCAGCCAACTTCCTGGCACCGTGGGTGGTTCTGCTGCACAGGACGGGAGGGAAAAGAGCGAGAGAGCTATAGTGATAGGGGATTCTATTGTAAGGGGAATAGATAGGCGTTTCTGCAGCCGCAAACGAGACTCCAGGATGGTATGTTGCCTCCCTGGTGCAAGGGTCAGGGATGTCTCGGAGCGGCTACAGAGCATTTTGGAAGGGGAGGGTGAACATCCAGTTGTCGTTGTGCATATAGGTACCAACGATATAGGTAAAAACCGGGATGAGGTCCTAAAAGCTGAATATAGGGAGTTAGGAGGTAAATTTAAAAAGCGGCCAGGTCTCTCCAGACGTTGCCGATAACCCAGACCCTTGAATCTGGGAATTCGATTCGTGCCTCTTCTCAGCATCATCTGCAGCACTTGAATATCTTCCTTGTGTCTCGGTAACCAGAACTGGACACAGTGATCAAGGTGGGTCTGACCGGAACTGGACACGGTGCTCAAGGTGGGACTTACTGTAGTGTCCGTGTGTAGATAAAGACACTGAAGACAGGAGTTGGTTCATAGGTATTTACTAAGCAAGTCTGGGGGGGGTTCTAAAGGATATACACAATACACAGGCTTATATAGCCCAAGTGGCAATTACCGGCATTACGCACACCTGGGGCTCTTAAAGGCACATACACCACAATTCCTCCCCTTCTAGCTAACTAGTACATCATATTTTAAGTAATTATTAATTACATGTTATATGCAAAATAATATACATTGCTGTATTAATTAATTATAAGTTAGTCTCTCAGGAGGCTTCCTGACTCGGTCCGGATAACGCCTCGGGGGTGTAGTAGTTTCTGGTGGTGTAGTAGGTTCTTCTGGTAAGGCTGATTCGGCTTGAAGGCCAGTGTCGGGTTCATCGGGTTCCAGTATCACCGGATCGGAGGTAGATATGGGTATCTCTACTTCATCGTTAGATGTATAGCGTGGTGGTGTAGGTTGTCCCTTTTCGGATGACTTGATGATTTGGTCAGCATGACGCCTTATTATGCTTTCTCCGATGTCCACGGTATACATCAGTGGTCCTAGTCGTGTGCAGATAGTTCCAGGCTGCCATTTCTCGGTACGGTAGTCCCGGGCCAAAACCGGTTGGCCTATCTGGAAGGCCCTAGTTGGCCTTTCATTCATGCCCTGAAACTGCCGGTTCTCCACGTCCCTTCGGATGTTGGGCTTGACCAAATCCAGCCGGCATCTTAGGTTTCTATTGTAGAACATCATGGCGGGAGTTTGGTTTGTAACCATATGTGTTGCATTCCTATATGCAAATAAGAAGTTATCCACCTTGTGCTGAAGTTTTATGTCTTCATTACCCATGGCCTTTATGGCCTTCTTAAAGGTCTGGACAAACCTTTCAGCCAATCCATTGGTGGCGGGATGGTATGGGGCGGACGTGTAGTGCTTTACCCCATTGTTCTTTAAGAACTTTCTGAATTCTTCGGACACAAATTGCGGTCCATTATCAGAACATATCTGTTCCGGCAGCCCATTCCTGGCAAATATGGTCCTTAATACTGTGATGGTTTTTTCCGTGGTGGTGGAGGACATCTTTATTACCTCCGGCCACTTGGAGTGTGCATCAACTGCGATTAAGAACATTGAGTCCATAAATGGACCAGCAAAGTCGATGTGCACCCTTTGCCAGGGAGATGAGGGCCACTCCCATGGATGTAGAGGGGCCTGTGGTGGAGCATTTTGGACCTTCTGGCATCCTAGGCAGCTCTTGGTCATGTCTTCGATGTCTCCATCGATACCTGGCCACCATACAAACGCCCTAGCTAGGTTCTTCATTTTCACTCCACCCAGATGCCCCTCGTGAAGCTCCTTTAGCACTTTATCCTGGAGTTTGGGTGGAATCACCACTCTGGATCCACACATCAAGGTTCCTCGGCACACTGACAGCTGTTCTCTTCTTTGCGAGAATGCTGGCAACAGTGGTTCGCCATGTGCTGGCCATCCCTTCATTGTTAAATCGTAGACCCGTGAGAGAGTAGGGTCATTTCTGGTTTCCCTTTCAATGGCAGAATTTGTCACCGGTAGACATTCTACTATGGTAGAGTGGAATATCTCTACTGGGTCTACTGTAGGTGCCTCTTCTATCGTTGGCAACGGTAGGCGCGATAAACCGTCAGCATTCCCATGCTGTTTTGACCCTTTGTATTCAATGTTGTATTGGTGTGCCCCTAGAAAAAGGGACCACCTCTGTAGTCTTTGTGCCGTCATAATGGGGACACCTTTCTTAGGGTTGAATATGGAGATGAGGGGTTGATGGTCAGTCAGCAAGGTAAATTTTTGTCCGTGTAGGTAATGGTTGAATTTCTTCACTCCCCATACCAGGCTGAGTGCTTCCCTGTCTATCTGGGAATAGTTACGCTCAGCTGAGTTCAATGAGCGTGACGCAAAAGCTATCGGCCGTTCCGAGCCATCAGGGAATCTATGGGACAATACCGCTCCTATGCCGTAAGGGGATGCATCGCACGCCAGTCTGATTGGTAGTGATGGGTTGTAATGAGCCAACACTTTCTCGGATGTGATTAAGTCTTTACATTTATGGAAGGCACGTTTACAGTCTTCGTTCCATTTCCAAATCACTCCTGCGTGTAGAAGATCATTAAGAGGGTGTAGAATAGTTGATAAGTTCGGTAAAAATTTATGATAGTAATTTATTAATCCCAGGAATGACCTCAATTGTGAAAAATTTTCAGGTGCTGGGGCTTTTATAACTGCTTCAATTTTTTCAGGTGACTTATGCAACCCTTCCTTATTAATTATGTGGCCACAATATGATATCTGATTTTGGAAAAATTCGCACTTGGGGCGATTTGCTCGTAGGCCCCGTTCTTTCAGCCTAGTGAGCACCTGCTCCAAATTGGCAAGGTGCTCGTTGTCGTTTTCTCCTGTTATTAGGATGTCGTCTAGGTAACACTGAGTCCCCGGAATCCCTTGCAGGACTTGCTCCATAGCTCTTTGCCAGATAGCTGGAGCTGATGCTACTCCAAAAACCAGTCGATTGTACTGGTACAGGCCTTTGTGTGTGTTTATTGTGAGATACTTTTTAGAGGTCTCCTCAACCTCCATCTGTAGATATGCCTGTGCCAAGTCAATTTTTGTGAAATGTTTTCCTCCGGATAGTGAGGCGAAAATATCTTCTATCCTCGGAAGAGGATACTGTACCGTGTGAAGGACCGGGTTTACAGTCACCTTAAAGTCCCCACAGATGCGAATTTTTCTCTGTTCCTCAGAGTTATTTTTCAATGCTTTTTTCATGACTGGAACGATGGGTGTTGCCCATTCGCTCCAATCTATTTTGGATAATACGCCTGCCTTTTCCAAATTCTCCAGCTCTGCCTCGACTGCCGGACGTATTGCGTATGGCACCGGTCTTGCCTTAAAACATTTTGGAATTGCTGCATCTTCCACTTTTATTGAGGCGGTGATGCCTTTCAAGGTTCCTAGTTTCTCTTGAAACACTTCTTTGGCGTTGGCCAAGATGTCTTTTAATCGTTCAGGTATGATGTCATCATTGTTTTTTTCCTTACTGGTCACCGTCAGTGCCTGAATGGAGTGCCAGTCTAAACGTATCTTCCTTATCCATCCACGTCCCAACAACGGTGGACCACCATCTTGTAGAATGTATAAATACAACTTTTGTATTTCTTTGCCGTTGTATACCACAGGCACCTTTATTTTTCCTTTGGGGTATACTTTCTGCCCCGTATATGTTTTTAAGATAATGGATGTGTCTTTTAGAGGTATATGCGAAAATAGCCTCTCGTAATCTCGTCGATTTATTACGGTTAGAGCTGATCCTGTATCTAGCTCCATTTTAACTGGGGACCCTGCTATTATGAGGGTAACCCAAATGGTCTGGTAATCTTCATTGGCAATTACATTATGTAATTTGAGAGAGCTTAGTCTCTTGTTCCCGGAGTCGCTATCGCTCTTCTGGTCTTTGGAGCTACTGTCCGTCATCATTTGTACCTTTCTGTGCTTTTCCTTATTGATTCTGTTCCCGTTAGTGGATTTTTTATTTTCAGATTGGCATACACGTGGAATGTGTCCCATCTTTCCGCATCGCCTGCATGCTTTTTCTTTGAACCAGCAATCCCTCTGGTCATGGTTGGATCTGCCGCAGCGATAACATCTCTTGAAACCCCGTGTCATTTCATGGGTGCCGAAGTCCTGTGGCCTTTGCTGTATCTTTGCCGCTCCTATTGCACTGAAAGCCTTGTCCAGTGTTAAATCTTTTCCAGAAGATACCTTTTTTTGTGTTTCTACACTTAGGGGATCGCAGATGAATTTGTCTTGCAGAGAATCTGCCAGTCCTGCCTCAAATTGGCAGTGTAGGGTATCAACAATCTCCTCAAAATTCTTGTCCATCGGTTCGGCTGGAGTGATTAAGTTGCGTAACAGCTTGTATGTTTCTGCGCCCATTAGATCCAGAAGCACTGAAGCTTTTTTTTCATCTTCTATTCCATTTGCGGTGCAAAACACCTCCACTCTTTCTACATATGTGGTCCAATCCTCTATCTTGTTATCAAAAACATCAATATTGCCAAAGTTAGGCTCTGTTTCGTTATCAAAAGCATCAATATTGCCAGACTTAGGCATTTCAAAAAAGATATGGCGCTTCCCGCGCTTTTTTTTCTTCTCCTGCCTGTAGCAACGATATGGCACTTCCTGTGCTTTCCCGCCGCTGCTACCGATAGCAATGCTGTTTTACTGTGGTTTCCGTTTATTCACTGTTGGAGACTCGTTCCCGACGGAGGTCTAAACGCTGACCTGCTTGCTGCGCCGGCCGTCTCCCGAGTGCACCCTCCCAGTCCGTTATTGCTTGCCTCCGATTTCGCTGCCTGTCTCAGCTGTAGAGCCCGCTGCTGGAGCCCCAGCCTGACGCCCAGGAAGGATTAGCGCAGTACCTGCCACCAGCTTGGCCAGCTGGTGAAACCACAGTTTCTATTACTTCCTTGAGTCTTCTGGACGCTGGAGGAATCGATGTCCTTGAGGTGCTGCCGAATTGCAGGTAAGTCCGTTTCCACTTCGTCGCCACTGTAGTGTCCGTGTGTAGATAAAGACACTGAAGACAGGAGTTGGTTCATAGGTATTTACTAAGCAAGTCTGGGGGGGGTTCTAAAGGATATACACAATATCCTTATATAGACCAAGTGGCAATTACCGGCATTACGCACACCTGGGGCTCTGAAAGGCACATACACCACACTTACCAGAACTGGACACAGTGCTCAAGGTGGGACTGACCAGAACTGGACACAGTGCTCACGGTGGGACTGACCAGAACTGGACACAGTGCTCAAGGTGGGACTGACCAGAACTGGACACAGTGATCAAGGTGGGACTGACCAGAACTGGACACAGTGCTCAAGGTGGGACTGGCCAGAACTGGACACAGTGCTCAAGGTGGGACTGACCAGAACTGGACACAGTGATCAAGGTGGGACTGACCAGAGCTGGACACAGTGCTCAAGGTGGGACTGACCAGAACTGGACACAGTGCTCAAAGTGGGTCTGACCAGAACTGGACACGGTGCTCAAGGTGGGACTGACCAGAACTGGACACAGTGTTCAAGGTGGGTCTGACCGGAACTGGACACAGTGCTCAAGGTGGGACTGACCAGAACTGGACACAGTGCTCAAGGTGGGACTGACCAGAACTGGACACAGTGATCAAGGTGGGACTGACCAGAGCTGGACACAGTGCTCAAGGTGGGACTGACCAGAACTGGACACAGTGCTCAAAGTGGGTCTGACCAGAACTGGACACGGTGCTCAAGGTGGGACTGACCAGAACTGGACACAGTGTTCAAGGTGGGTCTGACCGGAACTGGACACAGTGCTCAAGGTGGGTCTGACCGGAACTGGACCCAGTGCTCAAGGTGGGTCTGACCAGAACTGGACACAGTGATCAAGGTGGGACTGACCAGAACTGGACATAGTGCTCAAGGTGGGACTGACCAGAACTGGACACAGTGCTCAAGGTGGGACTGACCGGAACTGGACACAGTGCTCACGGTGGGTCTGACCAGAACTGGACACAGTGCTCAAGGTGGGACTGACCAGAACTGGACACAGTGCTCAAGGTGGGTCTGACCAGAACTGGACACGGTGCTCAAGGTGGGACTGACCCGAACTGGACACAGTGCTCAAGGTGGGACTGACCAGAACTGGACACAGTGCTCAAGGTGGGACTGACCAGAACTGGACACAGTGCTCAAGGTGGGTCTGACCAGAACTGGACACAGTGATCAAGGTGGGACTGACCAGAACTGGACATAGTGCTCAAGGTGGGACTGACCAGAACTGGACACAGTGCTCAAGGTGGGACTGACCGGAACTGGACACAGTGCTCACGGTGGGTCTGACCAGAACTGGACACAGTGTTCAAGGTGGGTCTGACCGGAACTGGACACAGTGCTCAAGGTGGGACTGACCGGAACTGGACACAGTGCTCAAGGTGGGACTGACCAGAACTGGACACAGTGCTCAAGGTGGGACTGACCAGAACTGGACACAGTGCTCAAGGTGGGACTGACCAGAACTGGACACAGTGCTCAAGGTGGGACTGACCAGAACTGGACACAGTGCTCAAGGTGGGTCTGACCAGAACTGGACACAGTGATCAAGGTGGGACTGACCAGAACTGGACACAGTGATCAAGGTGGGTCTAACCAGAACTGGACACAGTGCTCACGGTGGGACTGACCAGAACTGAACACAGTGCTCAAGGTGGGACTGACCAGAACTGGACGCAGTGCTCAAGGTGGGTCTGACCAGAACTGGACACAGTGCTCAAGGTGGGTCTGACCAGAACTGGACACAGTGCTCAAGGTGGGACTGACCAGAGCTGGACACAGTGCTCAAGGTGGGTCTGACCAGAACTGGACACAGTGCTCAAGGTGGGACTGACCAGAACTGGACACAGTGCTCAAGGTGGGTCTGACCAGAACTGGACACAGTGCTCAAGGTGGGTCTGACCAGAACTGGACATAGTGCTCAAGGTGGGACTGACCAGAACTGGACACAGTGCTCAAGGTGGGACTGACCAGAACTGGACACAGTGCTCAAGGTGGGACTGACCAGAACTGGACACAGTGCTCAAGGTGGGACTGACCAGAACTGGACACAGTGATCAAGGTGGGACTGACCAGAACTGGACACAGTGCTCAAGGTGGGACTGGCCAGAACTGGACACAGTGCTCAAGGTGGGACTGACCAGAACTGGACACAGTGATCAAGGTGGGACTGACCAGAACTGGACACAGTGCTCAAGGTGGGACTGACCAGAACTGGACCCAGTGCTCACGGTGGGTCTGACCAGAACTGGACACAGTGCTCAAGGTGGGTCTGACCAGAACTGGACACAGTGCTCACGGTGGGTCTGACCGGAACTGGTCACAGTGCTCAAGGTGGGACTGACCAGAACTGGACACAGTGCTCAAGGTGGGACTGACCAGAACTGGACACAGTGCTCAAGGTGGGTCTGACCAGAACTGGACACAGTGCTCAAGGTGGGACTGACCAGAACTGGACACAGTGCTCAAGGTGGGACTGACCAGAACTGGACACAGTGCTCAAGGTGGGTCTGACCAGAACTGGACACAGTGCTCAAGGTGGGTCTGACCAGAACTGGACACAGTGATCAAGGTGGGACTGACCCGAACTGGACACAGTGCTCAGGGTGGGACTGACCAGAACTGGACACAGTGATCACGGTGGGACTGACCGGAACTGGACACAGTGCTCAAGGTGGGTCTGACCGGAACTGGACACAGTGCTCAAGGTGGGACTGACCTGAACTGGACACAGTGATCAAGGTGGGACTGACCAGACCTGGACACAGTGATCAAGGTGGGACTGACCAGAACTGGACACAGTGATCAAGGTGGGACTGACCAGAACTGGACACAGTGCTCAAGGTGGGACTGACCAGAACTGGACACAGTGCTCAAGGTGCGTCTGACCAGAACTAGACACAGTGCTCAAGGTGGGTCTGACCAGAACTGGACACAGTGATCAAGGTGGGACTGACCAGAACTGGACACAGTGCTCAAGGTGGGACTGACCAGAACTGGGCACAGTGCTCAAGGTGGGACTGACCAGACCTGGACACAGTGATCAAGGTGGGTCTGACCAGAACTGGACACAGTGATCAAGGTGGGACTGACCAGAACTGGACCCAGTGCTCAAGGTGCGGTCTGACCAGAACTGGACACAGTGCTCAAGGCGGGTGTGACCAGAACTGGACACAGTGCTCAAGGTGGGACTGACCAGAACTGGACACAATGCTCAAGGTGGGTCTGACCAGAACTGGACACAGTGCTCAAGGTGGGTCTGACCAGAACTGGACACAGTGCTCAAGGTGGGTCTGACCAGAACTGGACACAGTGTTCAAGGTGGGTCTGACCAGAACTGGACACAGTGCTCAAGGTGGATCTGACCAGAACTGGACACAGTGATCAAGGTGGGACTGACCAGAACTGGACACAGTGCTCACAGTGGGTCTGACCAGAACTGGACACAGTGCTCAAGGTGGGACTGACCAGAACCGGACACAGTGCTCAAGGTGGGTCTGACCAGAACTGGACTCAGTGCTCAAGGTGGGTCTGACCAGAACTGGACACAGTGCTCAAGGTGGGACTGACCAGAACTGGACACAGTGCTCAAGGTGGGTCTGACCAGAACTGGACTCAGTGCTCAAGGTGGGTCTGACCAGAACTGGACACAGTGCTCAAGGTGGGACTGACCAGAACTGGACACAGTGCTCAAGGTGGGACTGGCCAGAACTGGACACAGTGCTCAAGGTGGGACTGACCAGAACTGGACACAGTGATCAAGGTGGGTCTGACCTGAACTGGACACAGTGCTCAAGGTGGGTCTGACCAGAACTGGACATAGTGCTCAAGGTGGGACTGACCAGAACTGGACACAGTGCTCAAGGTGGGACTGACCAGAACTGGAAACAGTGCTCAAGGTGGGCCTGACCAGAACTGGACACAGTGCTCAAGGTGGGTCTGACCAGAACTGGACACAGTGCTCAAGGTGGGTCTAACCAGAACTGGACACAGTGCTCACAGTGGGTCTGACCAGAACTGGACACAGTGCTCAAGGTTGGACTGACCAGAACTGGACACAGTGCTCAAGGTGGGTCTGACCAGAACTGGACACAGTGATCAAGGTGGGACTGACCAGAACTGGACACAGTGCTCAAGGTGGGACTGACCAGAACTGGACACAGTGCTCAAGGTGGGTCTGACCAGAACTGGACACAATGCTCAAGGTGGGACTGACCAGAACTGGACACAGTGCTCAAGGTGGGACTGACCAGAACTGGACACAGTGCTCAAGGTGGGACTGACCAGAACTGGACACAGTGCTCAAGGTGGATCTGACCAGAACTGGACACAGTGCTCAAGGTGGGACTGACCAGAACTGGACATAGTGCTCAAGGTGGGTGTGACCCGAACTGGACCCAGTGCTCAAGGTGGGTCTGACCAGAACTGGACACAGTGCTCAGGGTGGGACTGACCAGAACTGGACACAGTGCTCAAGGTGGGACTAACCAGAACTGGACACAGTGCTCAAGGAACTGTCTGACCAGAACTGGACACAGTGCTCAAGGTGGTTCTGACCAGAACTGGACCCAGTGCTCAAGGTGGGTCTGACCAGAACTGGACACAGTGCTCAAGGTGGGTCTGACCAGAACTGGACACAGTGCTCAAGGTGGGACTGATCTGAACTGGACACAGTGCTCAAGGTGGGTCTGACCAGAACTGGACACAGTGCTCAAGGTGGGTCTGACCAGAACTGGACCCAGTGCTCAAGGTGGGTCTGACCAGAACTGGACACAGTGCTCAAGGTGGGACTGACCGGAACTGGACACAGTGCTGAAGGAGCTGTCTGACCAGAACTGGACACAGTGCTCAAAGTGCGGTCTGACCAGAACTGGACACATTGCCCAAGGTGGGTCTGACCAGAACTGGACACAGTGCTCAGGGTGGGACTGACTAGAACTGGACACAGTGCTCATGGTGGGCCTGACTGGAACTGGACACAGTGCTCAAGGAGCTGTCTGACCAGAGACCCGGTACAGTGTGACCGTTATCCCCTCTTACTTTTATTCTACTGTTCTAACGATGCTGTTCAACATATTACGGGCTTTGTTCACTGTTCCTCTGCATTGGTTGGACATGTTGGCTGTCCATTCGACGGAGACTCCTAGGGCTCGTTCAGCATCATCCTTATCTGTTTTAATACCATTCATGAAGTATGTGTTTTATCTACTTTTCCTTCCTGTTTACTGTACCTTACGCTGTAAATTCCACCTTCCGTTGTTCTGCACACTTGCAAATTATGTCCACCTCATTCTATCATTTCAGAGCTGCCCCCTCCAACTCCCGAGCTCCTCCTAGTTTGATATCATCATCAAATTCGACCAGTTTACATTGAGTTTCTGCATCCAAGCCATTGACGCAAGTTAGAGACAGTAATAATCCCAGCACTGAGCCCTAGGGCACCCCACTCAGTACTTCCGTCCACCTCTAAGAAGTACCACCTGACAGCCAAGGGAAACCTCACAGATCTGTAAAATGGCAGGCTGTCTCGAGTTATGTTGGTCTCCTACCCTAGCACAGGTGCCCAGCTCTTTGGTGTAAAGTGCTGACAAAGGGCCTGTGAAGGAAGTAAGTATTCAGAGGGGAATCATGGAACCTCATGTAATGGGAGTGGTCTGTATTAAGCCAAGTGCATTGTAACACAGCGCTGATACCTCCCACGTGTTATACTCCAGCTAGTAATAGTGCTAAGGGCCGCTCCACGGCCCAAAGTTCCTAGGATGGGTCTTTCCTCTTCCACCCCTCTGCCCCAATCACAATTTACATGTCCTGGCCTGCTCGAATGGACAGGCCATGTTTGAATGTGACCTGATTGGACCAAACCAGATCTGATCAATTAGGACAAAATGTTCCTCGTGAATCAGTGCTTATGGTGCCTGTACCCAACGCGAGGCACAGCCTGTACCCAGCGCGGGGCGGTGCCTGTACCCAGCGCGAGGCGGTGCCTGTACCCAGCACTGGGCGGTGCCTGTACCCAATGTGGGCCAATGCCTGTACCCAGCACGGGGCGGTGCCTGTACCCAGCATGGGGCGGTGCCAGTACCCAGCGCGGGGCGGTGCCTGTACCCATCGCAAGGCGGTGCCTGTCCCCAGCACAGGGCGGTGCCTGTACCCAGCGCGGGGCGGTGCCTGTACCCAGCGCGAGGCAGTGCCTGTACCCAGTGTGGGGCGGTGCCTGTACCCAGCACTAGGCGGTGCCTGTACCCAGCACGAGGCGATGCCTGTACCCAGCGCGAGGCGGTGCCTGTACCCAGTGCAGGGTGGTGCATGTACCCAGCATGGGGCGGTGCCTGTACCCAGCGCAGGGTGGTGCCTGCACCCAGAGCGAGGCAGTGCCTGTACCCAGCGCAAGGTGGTGCCTGTACCCAGCATGGGGCGGTGCCTGTACCCAGCGCAGGGTGGTGCCTGCACCCAGCGCGGGGCGGTGCCTGTACCCAGCATGAGGCGGTGCCCGTACACAATGCAGTGCGGTGCCTGTACCCAACACGGGGCGGTGCCTGTACCCAGCATGGGGCGGTGCCTGTACCCAGTGTGAGGCGGTGCCTGTACCCAATGCGAGGCACAGCCTGTACCCAGCGCAAGTTGGTGCCTGTACCCAGCATGGGGCGGTGCCTGTACCCAGTGCGAGGCGGTGCCTGTACCCAGCGCAGGGCGGTGCCTGTACCCAGCGTTGGGCGGTGCCTGTACCCAATGCGAGGCACAGCCTGTACCCAGCGCAAGGCGGTGCCTGTACCCAGCATGGGGCGGTGCCTGTACCCAGCGCGAGGCGGTGCCTGTACCCAGCGCGAGGCGGTGCCTGTACCCAGCACAGGGCGGTGCCTGTACCCAATGTGGGCCAATGCCTGTACCTAGCATGGGGCGGTGCCTGTACCCAGCGTGGGGCGGTGCCTGTACCCAGCGCTAGGCGGTGCCTGTACCCAGCGTTGGGCGGTGCCTGTACCCAATGCGAGGCACAGCCTGTATCCAGCACAAGGCGGTGCCTGTACCCAGCATGGGGCGGTGCCTGTACCCAGCGCGAGGCGGTGCCTGTACCCAGCGCAGGGCGGTGCCTGTACCCAATGTGGGCCAATGCCTGTACCTAGCATGGGGCGGTGCCTGTACCCAGCGCGGGGCGGTGCCTGTACCCAGCGCTAGGCAGTGCCTGTACCCAGCATGGGACGGTGCCTGTACCCAGCGTGGGGCGGTGCCTGTACCCCACGCGGTGCGGTGCCTGTAACCAACGCGAGGCGGCTCCTGTACCCAGAGCGAGGCGGAGCCTGTACCCAGCGCGGGGCGGTGCCTGTACCCAGTGCGAGGCGGAGCCTGTACCCAGTGCGAGGCGTAGCCTGTACCCAGTGAGAGACGGAGACTCTACCCAGCGCGGGGCGGTGCCTGTACCCAGCGCGAGGTGGAGCCTGTAACCAGTGAGAGACAGAGCCTCTACCCAGCACAAGGCGGTGCCTGTACCCAGCGCGGGGCAGTGCCTGTACCCAGTGCAGGGCGGTGCCTGTATCCAGCGCGGGGCGGTGCCTGTACCCAGCGCAGGGCAGTGCCTGTATGCAGCGCGGGGCAGTGCCTGTACCCAGCGCGAGGCGGTGCCTGTACCCAGCACAGGGCGGTGCGTGTTCCCAGAGCGAGGCGGTGCCTGTACCCAGCGTGAGGCGGTGCCTGTACCCAGCGCAGGGCGGTGCCTGTACCCAGCATGGGGCGGTGTCTGTACCCAGCGCGGGGCGGTGCCTGTACCCAGTGCGAGGCGGTGCCTATACCCAGCACGAGACGGTGCCTGTACCCAGCGTGGGGCGGTGCCTGTACCCAGCACGAGGCGGTGCCTATACCCAGCACGAGGCGGTGCCTGTACCCAGCGCGAGGCGATGCCTGTACCCAGCGTGAGGCGGTGCCTGTACCCAGCGCGAGGCGGTGCCTGTAGCCTTCACTTCCCCTCTCCTGAATGTGCTGGCTCTGGCGGGGGGTCGGTATTGTTCCACGATGACTGGGCCCTCTCCGATCCTTCACTCATGCGGCCATTCTTAATGCGAGAGTCTAAACAGTGAAGATCACAGGTTATTGAACCATTTGAATTTTTACAGCGAAGCCCAAGCCCATGCTATCACACATGCACCTTTCCGATGGGGGCACTGGATAGCAATCAGAGCAACGACCCTGGCTGAGCTATCCTCTCCCTAACCCGGGGGTTTGGACAGTGATGCAAGAGCAGGATCACGGTGTGCACGAAGCTCTGCCAGTTGCTCGAGCTCACGCTGTGAGATTCGGAGCTTGAGGAGCGGCTGGAGTCACTGCAGTGCATCAGGGAGTTCGAGAGTTTCCTGGAAGTGGGTCACCCTACTGCCACAGAAGGTGCAGGAGGTGAGGGAGTGGGTGATCACCAGACAGGGTAGGAGGAAGACTCAGGTAGCGCAGGAATCCCCCAAGCCAGTGGCACTCGCTAACCGGTTTTCAGTTTTGAATACCAGGGAGGGTGACGACTCCTTGGAAGAATGCAGTAGGAATTAAACCCCTGGCACCACGAGAGATTTGACTGCACACAGGGAAAAAAGAAAGAGCAGAAATGCAGTAGTCATAGGGGATTCCATAGCTAGCAGCATAGACAGGCATTTCTGCAACCACAAACATGATTCCCGAATGGTATAAGAACATAAGAATTAGGAGCAGGAGTCGGCCATTCGGCCCCTCGAGCCTGCTCCGCCATTCAATAAGATCATGGCTGATCTTCGAGCTCAACTCCGCCGGATCTCCATATCCCTTGATTCCCCATGAGTCCAAAAATCTATCGATCTCAGCCTTGAATATACTCAGAGACTCAGCATCCACAGCCCCCTGGGGCAGAGAATCCCAAAGATTCACCACCCTCTGAGTGAAGAAATTCCTCCTCATCTCGCTCTTAAATGGCCGACCCTGTATCCTGAGACTATGTCCCCTAGTTCTAGACACTCCAGCCAGGGGGAAACAACCTCTCAGCATCTACCCTGTCAATCCCCCTCAGAATCTTGTATGTTTTAATGAGATCACTTCTCATTTTTCTAAACTCCAGAGAGTATCGGCCCATTCTACACAATCTCTCCCATTGTACTTTCCTCAAGGTCTCATGCAGGTCTTTTACGAACCTGTCCCGGTTGACCTCCCTCATTTGGGCTTCGGTCAGGACCGGTACCAACACGTGAGTCGGGGTCCTCACCGCCCTACCGGTCATCAGCTCATACGGAGAGTGCCCTGCGCTTTTGGAGAGGCTGGCCCGGATATTCATGAGAACTAGAGGCAGGACCTCGTCCCATTTCTTTGGGTACCCCCCTATCTCCTTCCTAAGCCTTTCCTTTAAGGTCCGGTTCATCCTTTCCACTATTCCCGATGATTGGGGGTTGTGGGCCACATGCCATTTTCCCTGTATCCCTAAAAGTTTCAGGGTGGTCTGCAAGACTTGTCCTGTGAAATGGCTCCCCTGATCTGATTCCACCACCTGGGGCAATCCCCATCGGGAGAATACATCCCTTACCAGGATCTTAGCCGTGTTTAATGCTGTGGCTGTTCGACAAGGGAAGGCCTCAACCCACTTAGAGAAAACATCCACCAACACCAGACAATACTTGTTGTCTGCTTTTGTGGTGGGCAGTGGCCCAATGAAGTCTATTTGTATAGAATAGAGGATCTAAGCATCCTTATCTGAGGAAGGATGTTCTTGCCATGGAAGGAGTGCAGCGAAGATTCACCAGGCTGATACCTGGGACGGCAGGAATGACGTATGAGGAGAGATTGGGTCGATTGGGCTTGTACTCGCTGGAGTTTAGAAGAATGAGAGGGGATCTCATTGAAACTTATAAAATTCTAACAGGACTGGACAGACTAGATGCAGGAAGGATGTTCCCGATGGTCGGGGAGTTCAGACCCAGGGGTCACAGTCTAAAGATAAGGGGTAAGCCATTTAGGACAGAGATGAGGTGGAATTTCTTCATCCAGAGAGTGGTGAACCTGTGGAATTCTCTGCCACACAAGGCAGTTGAGGCCAATTCATTAAATATATTCAAGAAGGAGTTAAATATATTTCTTAAGGCTAAAGGGATCAAGTGATATGGGGAGAAGGCAGGGACAGGGTACTGAATTTGGATGATCAGCCATGATCTCATTGAATGGTGGAGTAGGCTCGAGGGGCCGAATGGCCTACTCCTGCTCCTATCTTCTATGTTTCTATGTTTCTATGAATGCCATGGTCCCTCTAACCTCCTAATCTGTCCCAACGGTGCCTTTCTACGGTGGGGTTCTAGATTATTCGCAGCGCACACTAGGCACTCACTGCAATATTCCTTCACCTCTTCCCTGAGATGAGGCCACCAACCCACCTCCTCCACTTTCTTCCAGGTATTTTCCGGCCCTGGCTGTCCAGCTCCCGGACCCCCGTGAGCTAGCTGTATAAATTCCTCCTGGTACTGTTTGGGCACGATCCACCTTTCCCCTTTAAACAACATCCCCTCTTTGACCACTATATCTGCTGCTCCAAAAGGACCATCAATTGGTTCCCCTTCTACCCTTTTCTTAATCACGGTTTTTAAAACCGCATCTTGTGCTTGAACCTGGGTCAGGCCTGGGGGCAACTTCACCTCCTGTGGGCCCTCCATATCCCTTATGGCCGCGATCTGTCCAGATCGGTACGGGTCCCAAAGTACTCCCTCCCTGGCCCCTTTTTTGCCAACTCGTCGGCCTTCTGGTTACCTTTCCATTTAGACTCGGTTTTTGAGTGCGCCTTTACTTTTTCAATGTAATGCTCCCCTTTATTGCCCGTAACGCCCAGGATTGTGTTCAGCAGTGGGGCGGTTACTGACGGTTTCCCGTCGGCGGACTTGAATTCTCGTCTAGCCCATATTGCCAGATACTCAGTGCAAGAATTGCACGTGAACATCGAGTCTGAGCATATTGTGTAGGGGGTTGGGAATTCCTCGGGATGCCTGACCACATAAGCTACAGCCGCCAGCTCAGCCTGCTCTGCGCTCAGTGTGCTGGGGAGTTTGATGGCTTTCTCTATTCCCAGCCCCTGGGTCATAAATCCCACACCCTGTCCTACACTCTCCATTTGTCACCGAGCTGGACCCACCCGCATATATATCTCTCCCTGTCGGATGTTGCCCGGCCCGGAATCCCACGTTTACATCCCATACCCCTTCTATAGTGCACACATGATTCGTCCCTGGATAAATCATGTTCAAGGCCAGCTTAGGTTCCGCCAATCTTTCCACCCTCAGGTTCATCTGGGAGAGAAGCAATGTCCAGTGGGCAATACGACTGCTACTCACTGTCCCATCTTTTATCCTCCCGTCCAATAGCATCTGTGTCGAGGTATGACATGTCAGTAAGGTTATTAAAGATGACCCCGTAAATAATTGGAAACGTTTGACGGACCAATAGCTCGCCAAAAGGTGTCTTTCACAGTTGGAGTAACCCCTCTCCACATCTGTCAGGACTCGGGAGGCATAAGCCACTGGCCTCAACTTGTCATGTCGTTCTTGGAGCAACACTGCACTCAAACTATCCCCAGTAGCTGCTACCTCCAGATCAAAATCTTTGTTCCTGTTTATTGCTCCTGGTGCGGGTGCAGTTTGTAAATTTTCCTTTAGGTGAGTAAATGCCTCCTTACAACTCTCATCCCAATACCATCCTACTCCTTTCCTAAGGAGTCTAAGCAAAGGGGCTGCCGTGGCTGCATAGTCTTCAATAAAATCCCTGCAGTACCCTGTCATTTTTAATGTGGAAGCAAATCATCCTCGGTTCCGAGGGACTGCCTAAGAAGAAGAAGAAGAAGTTTCTCTCTTAACTCGTTGTGTTTTTTCTGATTCACACGTTCCTGAATCAAGTTTATCACTTCTTCAACGGGACTCAGTCTCCTTTGGTTAAACGTTCCATCAATAATACCTGGACTTCCTCCGCACAGGCGCCTCTGTCTAATTTACTCTGATATGCATTAATAAAAATTTTACTAGCCATTTGGTGAATTTCCTAACAGACCTCTAACATCAATAACTATCGGCGCGCAATTCTCGGGCACTCCCCACTCCCTGCGGGGTTTATCCCTCCTCAAGGGTAGCAGCTGATCAGGAAGCTACTTTTGAGGTCCGATCTATTACACAATACTAGCCACTTTGTCTTGTCCCATCTGGGGTACCAATTGTAAGATCTTAATGATCTCTCAGAGTTCTTGGACAAGACACCAATAGGCAGCAGTTAGTATGTTTGAGCAATAGATCAAGATTTATTAAGCTTACAGCGTAATATACTTAACATTAGGCAATAGTTTCAATGAGTAGCTCAAAGCCCTTGGTCTCATAGAAACATAGAAGATAGGAGCAGGAGTCAGCCATTCGGCCCCTCGAGCCTGCTCCGCCATTCAATGAGATCATGGCTGATCATCTAAATTGAGTACCCTGTCCCTGCTTTCTCCCATTCCCCTTGATCCCTTTAGCCTTAAGAAATATATCTAACTCCTTCTTGAATATATTTATATGATCTCTGGAACCTGTCGGACACAGATGACGTTTTCTTAAGTCTGTTCCTTTGTTCTCGCAGTAAGTCTGTGTAAAGTTGTTATTTGAGTATCGAGGTTTTAACCCTTTTCTCATCAAAGGTTGGGTTGGCCAGTGTCCATATATGGGCCTAGAAATTCATTATAGCCACTTTTGGGGCGGTAAAGTCGGGCGGCCGCTAAAGTTTGCGGCCGGCGCAAATTCGAGGCCACTTCGCCGATATTCATTAGCTTCGCCTTAAGAGTTTGCTCGAGCGCTAAAACTGGCGATGCACGGCTCTCTTTAGGCGCTAAGCCGGAGGTGCTGAGCGATACCGCCGAGGCCGGGCGCAGTGCAGGTGCGGCCATTTCTTGATTGACAGCAGACACCCTGGCGCCGGCCAGCTCTTAAGGGGGAAGGGTCGACTTGGTCTGCTGCCACGCCCTGGACACTGGAGCCCTCCAGCTAGGCCTGAACACTGCTGCTGGACCCAAATAGCGCCTCAAAGTATGGAGAAGGCCCGTGAACGAGCACAGCGCTTCTCAGAGCATGATCTGAGGGTGCTGGTTAGCGCTGTGGAGAAGAGACGCCATATTTTGTTCCCAGACAATGGGAGGAAGCCACCGGCCCGCGTCTACCAGAAAGCCTGGAAGCATGTCGCCACCAGGGTGACATCCAACAGTGAGGTCCCCAGGAGCGCTGTACAATGCCACAAAAAGCTCAATGACCTCGCCAGGATTGTCAGGGTGAGTACCCTTTCCAGTGTCCTCCTCATCCTTGCATGTGCACCTCACATTATGGGCAAAGGGACCTGAAAGCCCTAATGGCCAGCCCTCATGCAGCAGCTATGGGACAGTCATGAGCATCAATTGCACATTGTGCACTTAACACATTGGCCAGGCTATTCGACCATGGGAGGCAGTGCACACAAGATCAGGGCTACACACTGGCCAGGCTATTCCACCATGGGAGGCAGTGCACACAAGATCAGGGCTACACACTGGCCAGGCTATTCCACCATGGGAGGCAGTGCACACAAGATCAGGGCTACACACTGTACTTAGAGGCCGTCCTTTCTCTTGCAGGCCAAGCTGGCCAATAATAAGAGGAGCCGGACTGTGACCGGGGGAGGCGGACCCCAGATCCAGCCGCTCACCGAGCTGCAACAGCGCGTGGAGCGCATCATGGGTGCCCGGGTGATTGGCCCCGTTGCATCTGGAGATGCCGACCCTGTTCTGGGCACCAATGGTAAGGACATCACCTTTTGGACCTCTCTCGTCCCACTTGCGCATCAGATCTACATCCTTTGCCACTGTCCGACCAATGCGCTGAATGCCACCACTCATGCATCCCTCGCTGACGCCCTCTCCTCACTCTAAAGCTACTCTTGTGCCTTCCTGCTTTCAGATGGTGAGGAGGAGGTCCCTGAAGTTGCCAGTGACAGCCCCTCAGAAGAGGAGGAGGAGGAGGAGCAAGAGGAAGGCGGCCCATCAGGGGACCCCTCAGCCGTGGCAAGCCATGCCACTGTAGGGGAGACGTCTTCCCTGGAGGGGAGCGTGGGGGAAGTGTCGGAGGGGAGTGTAGCTCCTGGGACCAGCGGCCTGCAGAAACGCGGGAGGCGGGTGGAAGCTCAGCGGCCTTCTCCCCAGAGGGGGGAAGGGTCGGAGGGGAGTCCAATTGCTGGGCCCAGCGGCGTCCAGCAACGCAGGAAGGGTCGGCCAGTTCGGCGGCCTTCTCCCCAGAAGGAGAGTCCGGCCTCCAGTCCGGAGACGGTCAACGCCGAGGAGATGCGCCGCCTCGAGGACATGTCCGCGGACTCGGAGCACCGGCACACGGAGCTCATGGGGGTAGTGGGACGGATGCCTGAGGCCATCGAGTCCCTGTCTCGGAGTGTCACCGAATTCGGGGCCTCTCTGGCAGCGACTGGCCAGGTGATCAGTGGTGCCGTGCAGTCACTGGCTGCTCTGATGCGGTCACAGAACAGGGCAACACGGGCACTCACTGCTGCCACACTCGCTGTGTCAGCCCGGCATCGCCAGGGCACCCGGCGCGCTGCAGCAGCACAGCGGTCTGTCCCTCGGCAGATTGCTGCGCATGCTGCAGTGCTGGCCTGGGCGAGTGCCAGTGTCTCAGGCAACCAGCGAGCGCCTGCCATCCGCCAGCTTGCCCCCATTCCTCCAGCCGCCACTGCCACTACCCCAGTGGAGCTGCCACGAGCTGCTGCAGCGACTGATGCTGGCCAGCCACAGCTGCAGCATTCACCAGCCGGCCCCTCGAGGGCCAGACCTCGTCTAGGCCGACCCCCAAGGGCATCTGCCGTCACGACATGTGCCCCTCAGGAGCCGTCCCCCAGCCTTGCAGCAGCCACTGGCCTCACTTTGAGGAGGAGCAGCAGGGCGTCCAGGGGCCGGCAAGGTTTGCAGAAGGCATCGCCCTCGCGGGACACAAAGTAGAGGGTGTGTCCAAATGTTGTGTTTTTTGGAATGGTTGTTTTTTGAAGGCCGAGGATGAGGCCATTTTTGTTTACATCCTTTGTTAATCCTCCCCAGGTTGTGGGAGTGAGTCATGTGTGTGAGTGTTTTTTGGGGGTTTCGTGTGTTCTTGGTTTTCATGTGGGAAGGGCCCTGAGTTTGTACAATAAACCATTTTATTTATTCACATTGTCCATGTTTGATCTTTGAAGTGTTTGTTGCCTTAACCGGCTGAGGGCTTGCGGAGCGGCTGCAATCATGTTCTTTCATTGGCACAAGCCATTCCCTGACAGGGGGCCTAGAAGTGACGTTCAATAAGCCACCGACGGGCGGCCCTTGGACCTTCTGCCTCCCTCCTGGGCTGGTACTCCTCGTCCTCCTCCTCCTCATGCTCCTCCTGCTCCTCCTCCTGAGGTGGTGGTCCAACGTGAGGTGGCAGTGCCTGAGTCCTGCGGATAGCCAGGTTGTGCAGCATGCAGCAAACGACGACGAATTGGGAGACTCGCTCCTGCGAATACTGGAGGGCTCCCCCGGAGCGATCCAGACAGCGGAACCGTTGCTTCAGGATGCCGACTGTTTGTTCGATGAGGTTCCTGGTCGCTTGATGGCTCTCGTTGTATGCCTCTTCAGCAGGGGTCGTGGGCGCGCGGAGCGGGGTCATGAGCCAGGTACACAAAGGATAGCCTTTGTCCCCGATAAGCCATCCTCTTGGGTGAGGCTGTGCCTGGAAGATGTCAGCCACAGTAGTCTGTCGCAGGATAAAGGCATCGTGGCTGCTGCCTGGAAAGCGGGCATTGACAGCTAGGATGCGCTGCCTGTGGTCACACACCAGCTGTACGTTGAGGGAATGGTAGCCCTTCCGGTTGCGGTAATCCTCGGGATGGTCCAGAGGTGCCCGCAAAGCCACATGCGTGCAGTCAATGGCGCCCTGCACCATGGGGAAGTCCGCAATTCTTGCAAATCCCACTGCACGCTGCTGCTGCCTCTCCAGGGTCATGGGGAAGGAGATGAATTGGCGTCTCCTTCTGAAAAGGGCATTGGTGACCTGGTGGATGCAGCAATGCACGGCAAACTGGGATATGTTAGCAATGTCCCCAGCAGCTGATTGGAAGGAGCCGGTGGCATAGAAGTTCAGAGCCACCGTCACCTTCACTTCCACCGACAGAGACGTCCTGCACCTCAGCTGTGGACGCAGATCTCTGTGAAGCAGCTGGCAGATCTCTGCAACCACCTCCCTTCTGAATCGCAGCCTCCTAACACATTGCGCGCCAGTCATGTTGAGATACGAGACCTGCTGGCGGTATTGCCTGAGTGGGTAAGGCCCATGTTGCCGACGCCTGTTGCCCCCTCTGCGTCTAGCCAGGGCTGCCCCTCTCACACAGCGTCTGCGAGCCCTTCCGACATAATCCTGAAACTCAGCATTGGCACCCCATGCAGCCACCATAATATGCTGGCAAACAATGAGATATCAGTGAAGGCGAATTGCAAAGCTCTGGCCTGAAGCCAAAAATACCTGTCCTGGTGTTGGGCCAAAGCAGTAAGCTCCCTTCCTTGTTTTTTTTCAAAAAATCCGTTGCACAAGAGTGATTGCTGCAAAATGGCTGCACTTTATAGTGCAGGGTAAGTGCCCTTTAATTTGCGCTCCCCGCGGCCCGCTTCGGCTGTGCACCGTTCCACTCCACAGTCGTTAGGGGCGCCCGGCGCTCAATGGGCCGGCGCGACTGAAGTTCCGGTTTGGGGCGCACAAAGGGCGTTGCACGAGGAAATGACGCGCGCAAAGACTTTGCGCCGGCGCTAAATGTCTACTGAAGTTGGGGCGAGGTCGCGCTGCGCCCGGGCGCTAAGCGCCTAGCGCTCGAGATCTACTCCTCCTAAGGCGCTAACGGCTGGTGCAGCCAACTGAATTTCTAGGCCAGAGTGTCTGGGACACATTAATGATTAACCTGCGTGGGGACTTTGCTGTCAGAGAAGGAAAACGACAAAGTCCAAAGTGCCGTTTGCCCCACTCAGTGTGACCTTGAAATATTGTGTCCAGGCTGATGATCTGTTCTCACCATATGATCCTTCCCCCCACATTGACCTTTCTGAGCTCCAGCCAGGTGGTTCTAAATACCCAGGTGGCAAAGACAAAAATCTACATTTTCCCAGCCCTGAGGAGACGGGTCTGGAGGCGGGACAGTTGACAAAATGTTAAAAACTGAGGGCAGTTTCAGAACCCGCATCCGTGCTCAGGAGGCTGGATGAAGAAATTCACCCCTTCCCACAAACAGAGCAGGTGAACGGCCTCTCCCAGTGTGAACCCGCTGGTGTGTCAGCAGGCTGGATGAAGAAATTCACCCCTTCCCACAAACAGAGCAGGTGAACGGCCTCTCCCAGTGTGAACCCGCTGGTGTGTCAGCAGGCTGGATGGCCGAATGAATCCTTTCCCACACACGGAGCAGTGGGAGGCATTCAAGGAGGAGATCCGGACAGTTCAGAACAAATATGTGCATTTAATATGTAGGGTAAAGAAAAAAAGGGAGTCGTTTGACAGAAACCGCGAGCTAAATACTGCAGGATCTTTAGCGGAGTACAGAAAGTGCAGGGGTGCAATGAAAAAAGATGTTAGGAAAGCAAAGGGAGAGCATGAGAAATTCTTGGCAAGACAAATCAAGGATAACCCAAAGGTGTTTTATAAATATATTAAGAGTAAGAGGATAACTAAAGAAAGTATAGCGCCTATTAGAGATCAACAGGGTACTCATTCTGTGGAGGCGGGAGGTGTCGGTAGGTTTCTTAATGATTAGTTTGCGTCTGTTTTCACAACGGAGAGTGGCGATGCAGACATTGCTATCACGGAGGAGGAGTGTGAAATGTTAGATAAAATAAATATACTGAGAGAGGAGATATTAAGGGGTTTAGCAGCTTTAAAAGTGTATAAATCCTCAGGCCCAGATGAAATGCATTCCAAGCTGTTAAGCGAAACAAAAGAGGAAATTGCAGAGTCCCTGACCATCATTTTCTAATCCACTCTGGCTTCAGTTGTGGTGCCGGAGGACTGGAGGACTGCTAATGTGGTACCCTTGTTTAAAAAGAGAGAAAAGGATAGACCGAGTAATTATAGGTCAGTCACCTAACCTCGGTGGTGGGAAAGTTCTTGGAAAGAATTCTGAAGGACAGGAAACATCTTCATTTAGAATGCCACCGATTAATCAAGAATAGTCTACAGGGAGTTATTAAGGGATGGTCGTATCTGACAAACTTGATTGAATTTTTTGAGGTGGTAACAAGGAGGGTAGATGAGGGTGGTGCGTTTGATATAGTGCATATGGCTTTTGATAAGCTTCCACATGGCTGACTGGTCACAAAGTTAAAAGGCCATAGGATCCAGTGCAAAATGTCAATTTGAATTCGAAGCTGAGTCGGAGGCACGAGGTAGGTTGTAATGGTTGATCGGTGTTGTTGTGACTGGAAGGCTGTTTCCAGTGGGGTTCTGCAGGGCTCAGTACAAGCTCCCTTGCTTTTTATGGTATATATCAATGGTCTAGACTTGAATATAAGGGTTATGGTTAAGAAGTTTGCTGATGATACTAAAATCAGCTGTACGCTTGAAACTGAAGAAGGAAGCTGTAGACTGCAGGAACATATCAATAAATTGGTCAGACCGGCAAAACATTGGCAATTGGAATTCAATCCGGGGATGTGTGAGGTAATCTAGTTGGGGAGGGCTAACAAGGAAAGGCAATACACTTTAAATGGTAGGACACTGAGTAGTGCAGAGGAACAATGGAACCTTGGAGTGCATGTCCACAGATTCCTGAAGGTAGCAGGCCAGGTAGATAAGGTGCTTGAGAAGGGATACGGAATGCTTGCCTTTATTAGCCGTGGCATAGAATAAAATAGCAGGGGGGGATATCCTTCAACTGTATGAAACACTAGTTAGGCCTCAGCTAGAGTACTGCGTGCAGTTCTGGTCACCACATTACAGGACAGATGTGATTGCACTAGAGAGGGCATGGAAGAGATTTACAAGGATGTTGCCGTGAGTAGAGAATCTTAGCTATGAGGAAAGACTGGATCGGCTGGGTTTGTTTTCTGTTAAACAGAGGAGGTTGAGGCGAGACCTTATTGAGGTGTATAAACTCATAAGGAGCCTAGATAAAGTGGATGGAAGGGACCTATATCCCTCAGCACAGCGGTCAGAACCTGGGGGCACTGATTTAAAGGAATTGGTGGAAGGGTTAGAGGGAATTTGAGAGGTAATGCCTTCACCCAGACGGTTGTAGGGGTCTGGAACTCACTGCCTGATAGGGTGGTAGAGGCAGGAACCATAACCACATTTAAAAAGTACTTGGATGTACACTAGGGATGTTGTAACCTGCACAGCTGCTGATGTTATGCCCAGTGCCAGCATCGGGCGCTCGCAGGGCAGGTACAGGACTAGTTAGATAAGAGGCTCCCAGTAATTTCTGATTTTCCTTATTTTTTAGATTGCGTACTATGGAGCTTCATCCTAAATCCTGGAATTCTTTGCTGCTGTCGGCCTCCATTGTGACCCTCACTACAATCCTGCCGACTTTATCTGTGATTATCTCAAATTTCTGACCAGCCTTGAGATGGTACGATATGCCCCTAGATCGAAATGTATCTTCAACTTCCTCACCTTGACGTCGATCGTGGTCCAATTACCTCAACTAGGCTTGTAGTCTCTGCAATATCGAAGATTAAGAGGTTGATTTGATGAAGATAGGAGCAGGAGGAGGCAGTTCAGACCCATCGAGCCTTTTCCGTCATTCAATGAGGTCATGGCTGATCGGTATCCCAATTGAGAACTATGGGCCTTTGCTCCATATCCCTTAATAACTTTGGTTTGCAAAAATCTACCAATCTCGGACGTAACATTAACAATTGACCTAGCATCAATTGCAGTTTGTGGAAGAGAGCTCCAAACTTCTACCACCCTTTGCGTGTTGAAGTGTTTCCTAACTTCATTACTTGAAGATCTGGATCCAACCTTTAGGCTATGTCCCCTACCTCTAGACTCCCCTCCCGCTGACAACCAGCGTAGATGTACCAGAATGACACTTGGACTCCCAGGGTTAAAATACGAGAAGAGATTACACAAACCAGGATTGTAATCCCTGGAATTTCTCTCCATCTATCCTATCAGATCCCCTTAATATCTTGAAAACATCGAACAAGTCACCCCTTAACCTTGTAAATTCCAGGGTATATAAAACTTGTGTGTGTAATCTCCCCATGTAACTTAACCTTTGGATTCCAGATATCATTCTGGTAAATCTACGCTGCACTACCTCCAGGGTAAATATATCCTTCCTACGATGTGAAACATAGAAATATAGAAGATAGGAGCAGGAGTAGGCCATTCGGCCCCTCGAGCCTGTTCCGCCATTCAACGAGATCATGGCTGAACATTCAAATTCAGTACCCTGTCCCTGATTTCTCCACATACCCCTTCATCCTTTTAGCATTAAGAAATATATCTAACTCCTTCTTGAATATATTTAATGAATTGGCTTCAACTGTCTTGTGTGGAAGGGAATTCCACAGGTTCACCACTCTCTGGGCGAAGAAATTTCTCCTCATCTCTGTCCTAACTGGCTCATCCCTTATCCTTAGACTGTGACCCCTGGTTCTTGAAACCCTGCCATCAGGAACATCCTTCCTGCATCTAGTCTGTCTAGTCCTGTTAGAACTTTATGTTTCAATGAGATCACCTCTCATTCTTCTAAACTCCAGCGAATATAAGTCTAATCGACCCATTCTCTCCTCATAAGTCATTCCTGCCAGCCCAGGTATCAGTCTGGTGAATCTTCGCTGCACTTTCTCCATGGCAAGAACATGCTGCCTCAGATAGGTTGATCAAAACTGCACACAATACTCAAGGTGTGGTCTCACCAAAGCCCTGTACAACTGCAGCAAGACATCCTCGCTCCTGCACTGGAATCACCTCGCTATGAAGGCCAACATTCCATTTGCCTTGTTAACAGCCTGCTGCATCTGCATGCTTACCTTCAGCGACAGGTGCACAAGGACACCCAGGTCTCGTTGCACTTCCCCATTTCCCAATCTATTGCCGTTCAGATAGTCATCTGTCTTCCTGTTTTTGCAACCGAAGTGGATAACCTCGTATTTATCCACATTATACTGCATTTGCTATGCATCTACCAATCACCTAACCTGCCCAAACCATACTGGAGTTTCTCTACATCCTCCTCACAGCACACACGCCCACTCAGCTTTGTGTCATCTGCAAAATTGGAGATATTACATCTAGTATTCGCTCGCCTAGATCATTTATATATATTGTGATTAGTTGGAGTCCTAGCAGCGATCACTACGATGCCCCACTCGTCACTGCCAGCCACTCGGAAGAAGATCAGTTTCTCCAACACTTTGCTTCCTATCTGCCAAACCGTTCTCGAACCAACACAGTATCTTATCCCCAATCCCGTGTGCATGAACTTTGCACGCTAATCTCTTATGCAGGAGCTTACTGAAAGCCTTCTGAAAGTCCAAATACACCACACCACTGGCTCACCCTTATCTATTCTACCACTTACATCCTCAAAAACTTGCTGTAGATTATTCAAGCATGCTTTAACTTTTGCAAATCCATGTTGACTTTGTCCGATCCTGTCAGTATTTTCCAAGTGCTCTGCTATTACATCTTTTATAATGGACTCTAGCATTTTCCCCACTACCGATGTCAGGCTTTCCGGTCTAGAATTCCCCATTTTCTCTCTTCCACCGTTTTTAAAGAGTGGGGATAGATTAGCTATCCTCCCGTCCATGGGAACTGTTTCAGAGTCTATATAATTTTGGAAGATGACCAGCAATGCATCTACTATTTCTAGGGCCACTTCCTTAATTACCCTTGGATGCAGATTATCAGTCCTGGGGACTTATTGGCCTTCAATCCCGTCAATTTCCCTAACTCCATTTCCCTACAAATACTTGTTTCATTCAATTCCTCCCTCTCATTAGACCCTATGTTCCCCGACATCTCTGGTAGGTTATTTGTCTCCTCCTTTGTGAAGACAGAACCAAAGTATGTAATTAATTGTTCTGCCATAACTTTGTTCCCCATTATAAATTCCCCTGATTCTGACTGCAAGGGACCTACTCTTGACTTCTCCAATCTTTTTATCTTCACATATCTATAGAAGCTTTTACAGTCAGTTTTTATGTTCGCTGAGAGCTTACTCTGATACTGTATTTTCCCCCTCTTAAGTAATCCCTTTGTCCACCTTTGCTGAATCGTAAACTGCACCCAATCCTCAGGCTGGCTGCTCTTTCTGACCAATTGATTAGTCCTCTCCTTGGATCTTATGCTATCCCTAATTTCCCTTGTTAGCCACGGTTGTGTCACCATTTTAATATTTTTATTTCAAACAGGGATGAGCAAAATCTGTAGTTTATCCATGCGATCATTAAATGTTTGCCATTGCCTATCCACCGTTAACCCTTTAAGTAATGTTCCCCAAACAATCCTAGCCAACTCGCACCTCATACCATCGTAGTTTCCTTTATTTACATGCAGGACCCTAGTCTCTGAGACAAATACTTCACTCTCCACCTTAATGAAGAATTCAATCATATTATGATCGCTCCACACCGAGGGGCCTCGGACAACAATTAATCCTTTCTCGTTACATAATACCCAGTCTAAGATTGCCTGATCTCTAGTTGGTTCCTCGACATATTGGTCCAGGAAACGATCCCGTACACACTCTAGGAATTCCACCTCCACTTTATTGTTACTAAATTGTTTAGCCCCATCTATATTTAGATTAAAGTCACCCATGATAACTGCTGTGCGCTTATTGCATGCATCTCTAATTTCCCATTTAATGCCATCCCCAACCTCAGCATTACTGTTTGGTGGTCTGTATACAGCTCCTACTAACGTTTTCTGCCCCTTGGAATTTCTCTGCTCTACCCATACAGATTCCACATCATCAGAGCTAATATCCCTCCTTTCTATTGTGTTGATCTCTTCTTTAACCAGCAATGCTACCCCACCATCTTTTCCTTTTTGCCTGTCCTTCCTGAATATTGCATAACCCTGGATGTTGAATTCCCAGCCTTGGTAACCCTGGAGCCATGTCTCCGTTATCCCAATTATATCATATCCGTTTACATCTACTTGCACAGCTAATTCGTCCGCCATATTACAAATTCTCCTCTCATTAAGACACAAAGCCTTCAGGCTTGATTTTTTTAACACTCTCAGACCTTTTAGAATTATTGATTACTGTGGCCATGTTTGATTTACACCCTTGATTGCTCTGACTTCCACTTTTGCTTTTCTCTTTCCTGTCTTTTGCTTCAATCCTTGCTTCCCTTTCCTCTGTCTCCCTGCACAGTTTCCCAAACCCCTGCCATTTTAGTTTAATCCCTCCCCAAGAGCCTCAGCAAGCATTCCCCCTCGGACATCGGTCCTGGTCCTGCCCAGGTGCAAACCATCCAGTATGTACTGGTCCCACCTCCCCCAGAACTGGTACCAATGTCCCAGGAGTTGGAATCCCTCCCCCTTGCTGCATTCCTCTAGCCAAGTATTCATCTGAAATATCCTTCTCTTTCTACTCTGACTAGCACTTGGCACTGGTAGCAATTCTGATATTACTATCTTTGAGGCCCTATTTTTTAATTTACCTCCTAACTCCCTATATTCAGCTTTTAGGACCTCATCCCGTTTTTACCTATACCGTTGGTACCTATATGCACAACAACAACTGGCTGTTCACCCTTCTCCTCCAGAATGCCCTGGAGCCGCTCCAAGATATCATTGACCCTTGCACCAGGGAGGCAACATACCATCCTGGAGTCACGTTTGTGGCCGCAGAAATGGCTATCTATTACCCTTACAATAGAATCCCAAATCATTATAGCTCTCGCTCTCTTTTTCCTCCCGTCCCGTGCAGCAGAACCACCCATGGTGCCAGTAATTTGTTTGCTGCTGCCTTCCCCGATAAGCCATCCTCCCCAACAATATCCAAAGTGGTATATCTGTTTGAGAGGGGGATGGCCACAGGGGACCCCTGCACTACCTGCCTGTGCCTACTATTCAACTGACGGTCATTAATTCACTTCCTGCCTGTGCAGCCTTTACCTGCGATGTGACCATCTGATCAAACATGATATGCATGACGTCCTCAGCATCGCGTATGTATCCATTCGCATCTCCAGTGCCGCAATGTGGTCTGCCAGTAGGTGCAGCTGGATACTCTTCCCGCACACATGGTCGTCAGGGACACAGGAAGTGCCCCTGAATTGCCACATAGTGCAAGAGGAGCATGTCACGGGGCTGAGCTTTGCTGTCATTACTTACCCTTTAATTATTTTAAATTAAATCAATACCAACAATTATACTAGAATTAAATGATATACTCAATGGCCCTTGTTTCCTAGTACTCCCCGCTAATCAACAGAGATGTTAGAAACTATGAACACAGAATTAAGACATTCTAAACATTATAACCTATGACCCTTTACTGTAAACTTTAGAGTATTATAGGTACTCACCCAGTCAGCCGCTTCCTCCTGCCTGCGTCACATTTTGAATTGTGACCTGGCTCTGGAACGCTGCTGCTGGTCTGCGAGATTGGTAAACCTCTGAAAAAGAGCCCGCGAAAGTGAGTTTAAATACTCAGAGTCTCCGCTCTCACCGCTCCCGACAATGGCCTGTGAAAAACGCCCGCGAAAATGAGTTTTGATACTCACTGTCTCTCCGCTCTGACCACTCCCGACAATGGCCTGTGAAAAAAAGCCTGCGAAAGTGAGTTTAAATACTCACCGAACCACTTCTCTCACCGCTCCCGCCACTGGCCCATTTTAAAGAGCGAGTCTCTACATCAGGGACCACTTGTAAAGAGGGAATCTATCCATCAGGGACACTGTTTAAAGTGGGTGTATCTCCATCAGGGCCCCTTTTAAAAGAGGGAGTCTCTCCATCAGGTACCCCCTTTAAAGAGGGAGTCTCTCCATCAGGGACCCCCTTTAAAGAGGGAATCTCTCCATCAGGGATCCTTTTAAAGAGGGAATCTCTCCATCAGTGATACCTTTTAAAAAGGGAGTCTCTTCATCAGGGACCCTGTTTAAAGAGGGAGTCACTCCATCAGGGACACTTTTAAATAGGAGTCACTCCGTCAGGGAACCATTGCAAAGAGGCAGTCTCTCCATAAGGGACACTTTTTAAAGAGGGAGTCTGTCCATCAGGAATCCCTTTTATTGAGCCGGTGTCTCCATCAGGGATACGTTATAAAGAGGGAGTCTTCATCAGAGTCCCCTTTTAATGAGGCAGTCTCTCAATCAGGGACCCTTATTCAAGAGGGAATCTCTCCATCAGGGACCCTGCTTAAAGAGGAAGTCTAACCATCAGGGACACCTTTTAAAGAGGGAGTGTCTCCTCAGGGAGTCTCTCCATCAAGCTCTCCTATTAAAGAGGGAGTCTTTCCACCAGGGACCCCATTTAAAGATAGAGTCTCTCCGTCAGGGGTCCCTTTTAATGAAGGAACCTCTCTGTTTGGAACCCCTTTAAAAGAGGTGTTTCTCCGTAAGGTACCCCTTTTAAGCAGTGATTTTCTCCCTCAGGGACCCCTTTTAAAGAGGTAGCCTCTCCGTAGCGGAATTCTTTAAAAGATGGAGCCTCTCTGTCAGGGACCCTGTTTAAACATGAAGTCTCTCTGTAAGGGACTCCTTTAAAGCTGGATTCACTCCATCAGGGATCCCTCTTATGGAGGGAGACTCTCCGTCAGAGACCCCTATTAAAGAGGGATCTCTCTGTCGGGGACTACGTTTAAATAGGAAGTATATCCTCAGAGAACGCATTTAAAGGTGGCGCCTCTCCATCAGAGACACCTTTAAAAGAGGAAGACTCTCCATCAGGGACCCTTTATTTGAATATATGAACAAAAGAAATCGGAGCTGGAGTAGGCTATTCAGACCTTCAAGCCTGCTCCGCCATTCAAGGAGATCATGGCTGATCTTCTGTCTCAACTCCATTCACCGGCCCTATCTCCATATCCCATGATGCCCTGAAAAGTCAGAAATCTATCGACATCTGTTTTGAATGGACGCAATGACTGAGCCTCCACAGCCCTCTGGGGTAGAGAATTCCAAAGATTCACCACCTTCTGTGTGAATAAATTTCTGCTCATATCTGTTTTGAATGGCCTATCATTTATCCTGAGGCTGTTGCCCCTGGTTCTAGACACCCCAGCCAAGGGAAACAATCCCCCAGCATCCACCCTATCAAGCCTTGTAATAATTTTATATGCTTCAATGAGATCCCCTCTCATTCTTCTGAACTCAAGAGAATACAGGCCTAGTTTACTCAATCTCTTCTCATACGACAGTCCCGCCATCCATGGAATCAATCAGCAAATTTGGAAATGTTACATGTATTCCCCTCATCCAGATCATTGATATAGATTGTGGAAAGCTGGGGCCCAAGCACCGATCCTAGCGATATCCCACTAGTCTCTGTCTGCCATCCTGTAAAAGACCCGTTTCTCCCTACAATTTGTTTTCTCTTAGTTTACCAATTCTCAATCCATGCTAGTGTAATAGCCCCAATTCCATGTGCCCTAATTTTGTTCATCAACCTCTTGTGCGGGACCTTATCGAAGGCCTTCTCAAAATCCAGATACACCACATCTACCAGTTCCCCTTTGTCTACTCCACTAGGTACATTCTGAAATAACTCCAATAAGATTGTCAAACAGGATTTCCCTTACAATAATCCATGTTGACTCTGCCTAATCTTACTATTAGTTTCTAAGTGCCCAGTTATTACATCCTTTATAATTGAATACAGCATTTTCCCAACTACTGATGTGAGGCTAAAAGGTCTGTATTTCCCTGTTTTCTCGGTTCCTGCTTTCTTAAATAACGGGGTTACATTTGCTATCCAACAATCTGCACGATCCGTTCCAGAATCTATAGAATTTTGGAAGATGACAACCAATGCGTCCACTATACCAATGGCCACCTCTTTCAAAATCGTAGCATGTAGGTCATCCGGTCCTTGGGATTTGTCGCATTTTAGTCCCACTAATCTTGCTAGTGCTGTTTCTTTAACTTATAAAAAATTCAATATTTTCCTCATTCTCGCCAAACCCTTGGTTTTCTCGTATTTCTGGGAGGTTTCTTGTGTCTTCCTCCGTGAAGACAGAAACAAAGTATTTACTTAATGTCTCTTGCCATTTCCTCATTCCCCATTATAAATTCTCCCATCTCTGACTGTGAAGGACCTACTTTTAACTTCACCAGTGTTTTCCTTTTCACATACCTATCGAAGCTTTTGCAATCTGTTTTTATATGTTTCGCTAGTTTGTGCTCATATTCCATTTTCCCTTTCTCTATCAATTTCCTGGTCGCCCTTTGCTGATTTCTAAAAATATCCCAATCCTCAGGCTGACCGTTATTTCTGGCAACTTTACAAGCTTCCTCCTTTGACTTAATACTAGCTTTAATTTCTTTTGTTAGCCATGGTTTGATCTATTTTCCTTCTGGGTATTTATGCCCTAGAGGAATATATGTTCGGTGCAAACTATGCATTATTTCCTTGAATGTTAGCCAGTATGTCTACATTCATACCTTTTAGTGTAGTCTCCCAGTCTACCATGGCCAAGTTGTCCCTCATACACTTGTAGATTCCACAGTTTAGGTTTAAGAACATAGTTTCAGGCTGGAATACATCACTCTCAATCATAAAGTAAAAATCAATCATATTATGGTCACTTGTCCCTAAAGGCCCCTTCACCACAAGATTATTGATTAGCCCGTTCTAACTACACATTAGCAAATCCAGAATAGCCTGTTCTCTGGTTGGTTCCTCCACATATTGATCCAGGGAACCATCTCGCATACATTCCAAGAATTTGTCCTCCACACCATTAGTGGCAAGTTGATTTGGCGAGTCATTATGTAGGTTAAAGTCCTCCATGATTACAGTATTGTCCTTGTTACATACACTTCTAATTTCTAGATTTTTACTGTGCTCCACATTACCACTCCTCTTTGGTGGCCTACACACTGCTCCCATCAATATTTTCCGCCCTTTGCTGATCCCTTAGCTCCACACAAACTGATTTTTAAAGAGGGAGTCTCTCTGTAAGTGACCCCTTTTAATGCTGGCGTCTCTCCGCGTCGGTCCAATTTTACAGAGGGAATCTCTCCGTCAGGGAGCCCTGTTAAAGAGGGAGTCTCACCATCAGTGGCCCCTGTTAAAGAGGGAGTCTCTGAGCCAGGGACCCGTTTTAAAAATGATTCTCTCCATCAGGGACACCTATTAAAGAGGGAGTCTCTCTGTCGGGGACCCCTTTTAAAGATGGTGCCTCTCCTCAGTGACCCCTTTTAAATTGAAGTCTCTCCATCAGGGACAACTATAAAAGAGGGAGTCTCCCTGTCGGTGACCCCTTTTAAAGAAGGAGACTCTCTGTCAGGGACCCCTATTAAAGAGGGATCTCTCCGTCAGGGACCCCTGTTTAAAGAATGATTCTCTTCATCAGGGACACCTTTTTTAGAGGGAGTCTCTGCATCAGGAATCCTTTTTTAAAGAGACAGGCCTAGAAATTCAGTTGTTTGCGCCAGCCTCTAGCGCCTTAGGAGGAGGAGATGTGGGGTGCTAAGCGGCTAGCGCCCGGGCGCAGCGCGATCTGCGCCTCTCGCCAACTTCAGTTAAGATTTAGCGGCGGCGCCAAGCCTTTGCGCGCGCTCAGCTGCGCGTGCCGATCCTGACGTCATTTCATGGTGCAACGCCCTTTGTGCGCCCCAAACCAGAAATTCAGTGGCGCCGGCCTATTGTGCGCCTGGCGCCCCTAGCGACTGGTAGAGGGGAACGGTTCCCAGTCGCTGCAAGGCGTGGGGGGCGCTAATTAAAGGGCACTCCTCCTGCAGTAGAAATGGCAGCCATTTTGCAACACTCCTTCTTTGTGAGAGACGGATCTTTGGAGAGAGACAAAGGTAGAGGGCTTTCTGGTTTGGCTCAACACTCGCACAGGTACTTGTGGCTTCAGGCCACAGCTTTGCACTTGTCTTTAACTTCAGAGCCATAGCATTGATTGGAAACATATAATGGGGGCTGCAATGGGTGGAAACGTTGGGTTTCTCCATTGCATTCAAAGGGCTCAGAGACGCCGTGAGAGAGTGCCAGTCATGGCCAGATGGAGAAGGGGCAACAGGCGTCGGCAAAGGAGGCCTTACCCACCCAGGGTATACCGCCAGCAGTTCTCATATCTGAACATGTCTGACGAGCAGTGTGTTCGGAGGCTGCGATTCAGAAGGGCGGTGGTCACTGAGATCTGCCACCTGCTTCGCGGAGATCTGCAGCCACAGCTGAGGAACAGGACGTCTCTGTCGGTGGCAGTGAAGGTGACAGTGTCTCTCAACTTCTATGACACCGGCTCCTTCCAATCCACTACTGGGGACATTTCCAACATCTCCCAATTTGCGGTACATTGCTGCATCCGCCAGGTGACCAATGCCCTTTTCAGAAGGAGATGTCAGTTCATCTCCTTCTCCATGACCGTTGACAAGCAGCAACAGCGTGCAATGGGCTTTGCAGCATTAGCGAGCTTCCCCATGGTGCAGGGCGCCATTGACTGCACACATGTGGCTTTGCGGGCACCTCTAGAGAATGCCGAGGATTACCGCAACCAGAAGGGCTACCATTCGCTCAACGTGCAGTTGGTGTGTGACCACAGGCAGCTCACCCTAGCTGTCAATGCCCGCTTTCCAGGCAGCAGCCACGATGCCTTCATCCTGCGCCAGACTTCTGTGGCAGACATGTTCCAGGCCCAGCCTCACCCACGCGGATGGCTTCTCGGGGACAAAGGCTATCCTTTGTGCACCTGGCTGATGACCCCGCTCCGTGCGCCCCGCACCCCTGCTGAAGAGGGATACAATGACAGCCATCAAGCAACCAGGAACATCACTGAGCAAACAATCGGCGTCCTGAAGCAACGGTTCTGCTGTCTGGATCGTTCCGGAGGAGCCCTACAGTACTCGCCTGAGCGAGTCTCCCATTTCGTTGTCATGTGCTGCATGCTGCACAACCTGGCTATCTGCAGGACTCAGCCACTGCCACCAGACATTGGAGGACCACCAGAGGAGGAGGAGGACCAGCACAGGAGGGAGGCAGAAAGTGCAAGGTCCGCCCGTCGGCGGCTTATTGCACGTCGGTTCTAGGCCCCCTCTCAGGGAATGGATGGCACAAGATGAATGTCGCCGCTCCACAAGCCCGCAGCCGAGCAGGGCAACCAGGACTTCCAAAAGAAAGCATGGACAGTGCGATTTCAGAAAGTTTATTACTTTGATACCTCTGTGCCCTTCCCACATAACAAACTAATGGAGAGAAGCCCCCCAAAAAAACAAATAGACCAGTCTCGGCCTTTCCAAAAAAACAAATAGACCAGTCTCGGCCTTTCCAAAAAAACAAATAGACCAGTCTCGGCCTTTACAAGTAAAACAAAGACACCAGTATCAGCCTTTACAAGTGAAACAAAACATTTGGCCACACCTTCTACTTTTTCCCCCGCAAGGGTGATGCGTTTCGCATCCATGACTGGCCCCTGCCCGCCCTGCAGCTCCTCCTCAATGGGACCCCAGTGGCTGCAGCAAGGCTGGGTGAAGGCTGCTGAGGGTCAGATGGTGAGATGGCAGATGCCCTTGGGGGTCGGCCTGGACCAGCTCTGGGACTGGAGGGGCCGGCTGCTGACTGCTCCAACTCTGCTTGGGCGGCAGCAGTCTGTCCAGCGGCTGGTGGCAGCTGCAATGGAGGAGTGACAGTTTCGGCTGCAGGAATGCTACCAACCTGACAGATCACAGGTACTCCCTGGTCGCCTGATACATTGGCACTCGCACAGGCCAGCACTGCAGCATGCGCAGCAATCTGCTGAAGCACAGACTGCTGGGCTGCTGCGGCGCGGCGAGTACCCTGGCGATGCCTGGCCAATCCAGCGAGGGTGGCAGCAGTTAGTGCCCGTGTGGCCCTGGTCTGTGTCCGCATGACACCAGCCAGTGAATGCACGGCACAACTGAGCACTTGGCTAGAAGCCGCCTGTGCTGCCTGTGTAATGAAGACATACCCCTACAACACAAGGTGGATAACTTCTTGTTTGCCTACCGGAATGCGACACATGCGGTTACCGACCAAACTCCAGCCATGATGGTCTTCAATCGAAGACTACGATGCCGCTTGGATTTGGTTAAGCCAAACATCAGAAGAGATGTGGAGAACAGGCAGTTTCAGAATATGAATGAAAGGCCGACCAGGAGTTTTAAGATAGGTCAACCAGTTTTGGCCCGGGACTACCGCACAGAGAAATGGCAGCCAGGCACGATCTGTACACGGCAAGGACCTCTAATGTATACCGTGGACGTTGGAGTGAGCATTGTAAGATGCCATGCTGACCAGATTCTAGAGTCATTGGAAAACGTCAATTCCACACCACGATCCGATACACCTGGTGATGAAACCGAAGTACCAATTGCATCTACCTCAGAATCGGGAATATTGGAAGCAGACGAACCCAACAACGACGTTGATTCCGAATCAACTCTGCCAGAAGAACCTGACACCCCAAAGAGGCGTTATCCGGACAGAATCAGGAAGCCTCCTCAAAGACTGAACTTATAATTGCTTAACTTCAGATAATGTATATGACAACTGTAATTGTAAATATGTTATTTAATTATTAATCGAATGTTATGTACTGTTTAGCTAAAAGGGGAGGAATTGTAGTGTATGTACTTTGCAGAAGGAACTATATTCTGCAGCCCCTGTATACTGCAGTACCAGTAGTGACCACCCCTGTATATAAGCCTGTGTAGTAACTTTGCATAGTTAGTTCCAGTTTGTCTCCACTCAGTAAAGACCTGTTATAACCAACTCCTGCAGTCCGTGTCACAATTACACACGGACATAATATACGCTCTACCCTATCATGGGCTCGACCCACCCATTTAATCTCCTCCCACAGTCCAGGTACACTCTCCCTATCATGGACTCTACCCACCCATTTAATCTCCTCCCACAGTCCATGTACACTCTCCCCTATCATGGACTCTACCCACCCATTTAATCTCCTCCCAGAGTCCATATACACTCTCCCCTATCATGGGATCTACCCACCCATTTAATCTCCTCCCGCAGTCCATGTACACTCTACCCTATCATGGACTCTACCCAGCCACTTAATCTCCTCCCACAGTCCATGTACACTTTACCCTATCATGGACTCTACCCACCCATTTAATCTCCTCCCACAGCCCATGTACACTCTCCCTATCATGCACTCTACCCACCCATTTAATCTCCTCCCAGAGTCCATGTGCACTCTCCCCTATCGTGGACTCTACCCACCCATTTAATCTCCTCCCACAGCCCATGTACACTCTCCCCTATCACAGACTCTACCCACCCATTTAATCTCCTCCCACAGCCCATGTAAACTCTCCCCGATCATGGACTCTATCCACCCATTTATTCTCCTCCCACAGCCCATGTACACTCTCCCCTATCATGGACTCTACCCACCCATTTAATCTCCTCCCACAGTCCATGTACACTCTCCCCTATCACGGACACTACCCACACATTTAATCTCCTCCCACAGCCCACACTCTCCCCTATCACGGACTCTACCCACCCATTTAATGTCCTCTCACAGTCCATGTACACTCTCCCCTATCATGGGCTCCATCCACCCATTTAATCTCCTCCCACAGCCCATGTACACTCTCCCCTATCATGGACACTACCCACACATTTAATCTCCTCCCACAGCCCATGTACACTCTCCCCTATCATGGACTCCATCCACCCATTTAATCTCCTCCCACAGCCCATGTACACTGTCCCCTATCATGGACACTACCCACACATTTAATCTCCTCCCACAGCCCATGTACACTCTCCCCTATCACGGACACTACCCACACATTTAATCTCCTCCCACAGTCCATGTACACTCTCCCCTATCACGGACACTACCCACACATTTAATCTCCTCCCACAGCCCACACTCTCCCCTATCACGGACTCTACCCACCCATTTAATCTCCTCTCACAGTCCATGTACACTCTCCCCTATCACGGACTCTACCCACCCATTTAATCTCCTCTCACAGTCCATGTACACTCTCCCCTATCATGGACACTACCCACACATTTAATCTCCTCCCACAGCCCATGTACACTCTCCCCTATCATGGACTCTACCCACCCATTTAATCTCCTCCCACACCCCATGGACACTCTCCCCTATCATGGACTTAACCACCCATTTAATCTCCTCCCACAGCCCATGTACACTCAATTCAATTCAATTCAATTCAAATCGCTTTATTGGCATGACAAGGTACATCTTATGTTGCCAAAGCATCGAAAAACATTTATGGTTGAACACATAAACGCAGATCTATCCATACAGTGTATAAACAGATATATCCCTGAGTGTATAAATATACATTCATATAATTTGTATATATTCTTTTTTTCAGATTTAATGGTTGTCCCTCTGTTTATAGCAAGCTGTAACATAGTGTACCGCTAAGGTTACACAATTTCTCTGTTGCCCTAGTAGGTATGGGAGTTTTTGGTCGTCATTCAAATTTCTGAATTCAGGGCATATTTTTGTGAATTTTGTGTAGAAATTCTCCCTGATATCCTGATATTTTCCACAAGCTGTGAGGAAGTGCATCTCTGTCTCCACCACTCCCTGACTGCAGTGATAGCATATCCTGTCCTCTCTTGGCAGCCGGGTCTGCCTGTGTCTGCCTTTTACGATCGCCAGGCTATGTTCGTTAAGTCTGTACATTGTCAAGGTTTTTCTCAGTTTGCTATCCTTTACCATGGTCAGGTATTCAGCCATGTTGTATTGTCTGTTTAGGGCCAAGTAGCAATTGAGTTTGTTTTGGGTTTTTGTTGTTTCTGCCCAATATGACAGATATTTTTCCTTTTGCTTAGTGACAATTGTGTTGGGTCGAGTTCTCTGTGCTACGATGTCACTGTCCTGGGGCTGGTTATTGTTAGTAGTGTTAGTAGTTACTTCATTGAGTTCCAGTACTAGTTGAATGAGGGTATTCTTCTTTATGGTCCTCTATTGGCATTTAAGGGCTTCGGAATGATAGCAGTGGGGGTTACTCATTTTTAGCTGTTTCCAAAATTTGGTGGCTCTTTTTTGGATAGTAATTATTAACGGATATTGGCCTAGTTCTGCCCTGCATGCATTGTTTATGGTTTTTCTTTGGGTTCGGAGGATACTTTTACAGAATTCTGCATGTAGGATCTCAATGGGGTGTTTGTCCCATTTTGTGAATTCTTGTTGTGTTAGTGGTCCCCACAACTCACTGCCATAGAGTGCAATTGGTTCAATTACTGATTGAAAAATTTTGAGCCAAATGCTGATTGGAATTTCTATTTGGATTGATTTTTTAATGGCATAGAAAGCCCTTCTTGCTTTCTCTTTCAGTTCATTCACAGCCAGGTGAAAATTTCCCGTAGAACTGATTTTTAAGCCCACCTATGTGCAGTCATAGACTCTACCCACCCATTTAATCTCCTCCCACAGCCCATGTACACTCTCCCCTATCATAGACACACCCCACCCATTTAATCTCCTCACACAGCCCATGTACACTCTACCCTATCATGGACTCTACCCACCCACTTAATCTCCTCCCACAGTCCATGTACACTCTCCCCTATCATGGACTCTACCCACCCATTTAATCTCCTCCCATAGCCCATGTACACTCTCCCCTCTCATAGACTCTACCCACCCATTTAATCTCCTCCAACAGCCCATGTCCACTCTCCCCTCTCATAGACTCTACCCACCCATTTAATCGCCTCCCACAGCCCATGTACACTCTACCCTATCATGGACTCTACCCACCCATTTAATCTCCTCCCACAGTCCATGTACACTCTCCCCTATCACGGACACTACCCACACATTTAATCTCCTCCCACAGCCCACACTCTCCCCTATCATGGACTCTACCCATCCATTTAATCTCCTCCAACAGTCCATGTATACTCTCCCCTATCATGGACTCCATCCATCCATTTAATCTCCTCCCACAGCCCATGTACACTCTCCCCTATCATGGACTCTACCCACTCATTTAATCTCCTCCCACAGCCCATGTACACTCTCACCTATCATGGACTCTATCCACCCATTTAATCTCCTCCCACAGCCCATGTACACTCTCCCCTGTCATAGACTATACCCACCCATTTAATCTCCTCCCACAGCCCATGTACACTCTCCCCTATCATGGACTCTACCCACCCATTTAATCTGCTCACACAGCCCATGTACACTCATATCCTATCATGGACTCTACCCACCCATTTAATCTCCTCCCACAGTCCATGTACACTCTCCCCTATCACGGACTCTACCCACACATTTAATCTCCTCCCACAGCCCACACTCTCCCCTATCACGGACTCTACCCACCCATTTAATCTCCTCCCACAGTCCATGTACACTCTCCCCTATCATGGACTCCATCCACCCATTTAATCTCCTCCCACAGCCCATGTATACTCTCCCCTAGCATGGACTCTACCCACCCATTGAATCTCCTCCCACAGCCCATGTACACTCTCCCCTATCATGGACTCTACCCACCCATTTATTCTCCTCCACAGCCCATGTACACTCTCCCCTATCATGGACTCTACCCACCCATTTACTCTCCTCCCACAGCCCATTAGCACTCTCCCCTATCATGGACTTAACCACCCATTTAATCTCCTCCCACAGCCCATGTACACTCTCCCCTATCATCGACTCTACCCATCCATTTAATCTCCTCCCACAGCCCATGTGCACTCAATTTAATTCAATTCAATTTCAATTCAAATCGCTTTATTGGCATGACAAGGTACATCTTATGTTGCCAAAGCATCGAAAAACATTTATGGTTGAACACATAAACGCAGATCCATTCATACAGTGTATAAACAGATATATCCCTGAGTGTATAAATATGCATTCATATAATTTGTATATACTCTTTTCTTAGATTTAATGTTGTCCCTCTGTTTATGGCAAGCTGTAACATAGTGTGTCGCTAGGGTTACACAATTTCTCTGTTCCCCTAGTAGGTATGGGAGTTTTTGGTCGTCATTCAAATTTCTGAATTCAGGGCATATGTTTGTGAACTTTGGGTAGAAATTCTCCCTGATATCCTGATATTTTCCACAAGCTGTGAGGAAGTGTGTCTCTGTCTCCACCACTCCCTGACTACAGTGAGAGCATATCCTGTCCTCTCTTGGCAGCTGGGTCTGCCTGTGTCTGCCTTTTTCGATGGCCAGGCTATGTTCACTAAGTCTGTACATTGTCAAGGTTTTTCTCAGTTTGCTATCCTTTACCGTGGTCAGGTATTCAGCCATGGTGTATTGTCTGTTTAGGGCCAAGTAGCAATTGAGTTTGTTTTGGGTTTTTGTTGTTTCTGCCCAATATGACAGATATTTTTCCTTTTGCTTAGTGACAATTGTGTTGGGTCGAATTCTCTTTGCTACGATGTCACTGTCCTGGGACTGGTTATTGTTAGTAGTGTTAGTAGCTACTTCACTGAGTCCCAGGACTAGTTGCTTGAGGGTATTCTTCTTTATGATCCTCTCTTGGCATTTCAGGGCTTTGTAATGATACCAGTGGGGGTTGCTCACTTTTAGGTGTTTCCAAAATTTGGTGGCTCTTTTTTGGATAGAAATTATTAATGCATATTGGCCTAGTTCTGCCCTGCATGCATTGTTTATGGTTTTCCTTTGAGTTCGGAGGATACTTTTACAGAATTCTGCATGTAAGTTCTCAATTGGGTGTTTGTCCCATTTTGCAAATTCTTGTTGTGTTAGCGGTCCCCTCTCATAGACTCTACCCACCCATTTAATCTCCTCCCGCAGTCCATGTACACTCTCTCCTACCACGGACACTACCCACACATTTAACCTCCTCCCACAGCCCACACTCTCCCCTATCACGGACTCTACCCACCCATTTACTCTGCCTCCCACAGCACATGTACACTCTCCCCTATCACGGACTCTACCCACCCATTTAATCTCCTCCCACAGCACATGTACACTCTCCCCTATCACGGACTCTACCCACCCATTTAATCTCCTCCCACAGCACATGTACACTCTCCCCTATCACGGACTCCATCCACCCATTTAATCTCCTCCCACAGCCCATGGACACTCTCCCCTATCACGGACTCTACCCACCCATTTAATCTCCTCCCACAGCCCATGCACACTCTCCCCTATCACGGACTCTACCCACCCATTTAATCTCCTCCCACAGCCCATGCACACTCTCCCCTATCACGGACTCTACCCACCCATTTACTCTCCTCCCACAGCCCATGTACACTCTCCCCTATCACAGACACTACCCACCCATTTAATCTCCTCCCACAGCCCATGCACACTCTCCCCTATCACGGACTCTACCCACCCATTTACTCTCCTCCCACAGCCCATGTACACTCTCCCCTATCACAGACACTACCCACCCATTTAATCTCCTCCCACAGCACATGTGCACTCTCCCCTATCACGGACTCTACCCACCCATTTACTCTCCTCCCACAGCCCATGTACACTCTCCCCTATCACAGACTCTACCCACCCATTTAATCTCCTCCCACAGCCCATGCACACTCTCCCCTATCACGGACTCTACCCACCCATTTACTCTCCTCCCACAGCCCATGTACACTCTCCCCTATCACAGACACTACCCACCCATTTAATCCCCTCCCACAGCACATGTGCACTCTCCCCTATCACGGACTCTACCCACCCATTTACTCTCCTCCCACAGCCCATGTACACTCTCCCCTATCACGGACTCTACCCACCCATTTAATCTCCTCCCACAGCCCATTGACACTCTCCCCTATCACAGACACTACCCACCCATTTAATCTCCTCCCACAGCCCATGTACACTCTCCCCTATCACAGACTCTACCCACCCATTTAATCTCCTCCCACAGCCCATGCACACTCTCCCCTATCACAGACACTACCCACCCATTTAATCTCCTCCCACAGCCCATGTACACTCTCTCCTATCACAGACACTACCCACCCATTTAATCTCCTCCCACAGCCCATGTACACTCTCCCCTATCACAGACACTACCCACCCATTTAATCTCCTCCCACAGCCCATGTACACTCTCCCCTATCACGGACTCTACCCACCCATTTAATCTCCTCCCACAGCCCATGCACACTCTCCCCTATCACAGACACTACCCACCCATTTAATCTCCTCCCACAGCCAATTTACACTCTCCCCTATCACAGACACTACCCACCCATTTAATCTCCTCCCACAGCCCATGTACACTCTCCCCTATCACAGACACTACCCACCCATTTAATCTCCTCCCACAGCACATGTACACTCTCCTCTATCACAGACTCTACCCACCCATTTAATCTCCTCCCACAGCCCATGTACACTCTCCCCTATCACAGACTCTACCCACCCATTTAATCTCCTCCCACAGCACATGTACACTCTCCCCTATCACGGACTCTACCCACCCATTTAATCTCCTCCCACAGCACATGTACACTCTCCTCTATCACAGACTCTACCCACCCATTTAATCTCCTCCCACAGCCCATGTACACTCTCCCCTATCACAGAGTCTACCCACCCATTTAATCTCCTCCCACAGCCCATGTACACTCTCTCCTATCACGGACTCTACCCACCCATTTAATCTCCTCCCACAGCACATGCACACTCTCCCCTATCACAGACACTACCCACCCATTTAATCTCCTCCCACAGCCCATGTACACTCTCCCCTATCACAGACACTACCCACCCATTTAATCTCCTCCCACAGCCCATGCACACTCTCCCCTATCACGGACTCTACCCACCCATTTAATCTCCTCCCACAGCCCATTTACACTCTCCCCTATCACAGACACTACCCACCCATTTAATCTCCTCCCACAGCCCATTTACACTCTCCCCTATCACGGACTCTACCCACCCATTTAATCTCCTCCCACAGCCCATTTACACTCTCCCCTATCACGGACTCTACCCACCCATTTAATCTCCTCCCACAGCCCATTTACACTCTCCCCTATCACAGACTCTACCCACCCATTTAATCTCCTCCCACAGCCCATTTACACTCTCCCCTATCACGGACTCTACCCACCCATTTAATCTCCTCCCACAGCCCATGCACACTCTCCCCTATCACAGACTCTACCCACCCATTTAATCTCCTCCCACAGCCCATGTACACTCTCCCCTATCACAGACTCTACCCACCCATTTAATCTCCTCCCACAGCCCATGCACACTCTCCCCTATCACAGACACTACCCACCCATTTACTCTCCTCCCACAGCCCATGTACACTCTCCCCTATCACAGACACTACCCACCCATTTAATCTCCTCCCACAGCCCATGCACACTCTCCCCTATCACAGACTCTACCCACCCATTTAATCTCCTCCCACAGCCCATGTACACTCTCCCCTATCACGGACTCTACCCACCCATTTAATCTCCTCCCACAGCCCATGTACACTCTCCCCTATCACAGACTCTACCCACCCATTTAATCTCCTCCCACAGCCCATGTACACTCTCCCCTATCACAGACACTACCCACCCATTTAATCTCCTCCCACAGCCCATTTACACTCTCCCCTATCACAGACTCTACCCACCCATTTAATCTCCTCCCACAGCCCATGTACACTCTCCCCTATCACAGACACTACCCACCCATTTAATCTCCTCCCACAGCCCATGTACACTCTCCCCTATCACAGACACTACCCACCCATTTAATCTCCTCCCACAGCCCATTTACACTCTCCCCTATCACAGACACTACCCACCCATTTAATCTCCTCCCACAGCCCATGTACACTCTCCCCTATCACAGACTCTACCCACCCATTTAATCTCCTCCCACAGCCCATGCACACTCTCCCCTATCACGGACTCTACCCACCCATTTAATCTCCTCCCACAGCCCATGCACACTCTCCCCTATCACGGACTCTACCCACCCATTTAATCTCCTCCCACAGCCCATGTACACTCTCCCCTATCACGGACTCTACCCACCCATTTAATCTCCTCCCACAGCCCATGCACACTCTCCCCTATCACGGACTCTACCCACCCATTTAATCTCCTCCCACAGCCCATGTACACTCTCCCCTATCACAGACACTACCCACCCATTTAATCTCCTCCCACAGCCCATTTACACTCTCCCCTATCACAGACACTACCCACCCATTTAATCTCCTCCCACAGCCCATTTACACTCTCCCCTATCACAGACTCTACCCACCCATTTAATCTCCTCCCACAGCCCATGTACACTCTCCCCTATCACGGACTCTACCCACCCATTTAATCTCCTCCCACAGCCCATGCACACTCTCCCCTATCACAGACACTACCCACCCATTTAATCTCCTCCCACAGCCCATTTACACTCTCCCCTATCACAGACTCTACCCACCCATTTAATCTCCTCCCACAGCCCATGCACACTCTCCCCTATCACGGACTCTACCCACCCATTTAATCTCCTCCCACAGCCCATGTACACTCTCCCCTATCACAGACACTACCCACCCATTTAATCTCCTCCCACAGCCCATGTACACTCTCCCCTATCACGGACTCTACCCACCCATTTAATCTCCTCCCACAGCCCATGTACACTCTCCCCTATCACAGACACTACCCACCCATTTAATCTCCTCCCACACCCCATGTACACTCTCCCCTATCATGGACTCTACCCACCCATTTAATCTCCTCCCACAGCCCATGTACACTCTCCTCTATCACAGACACTACCCACCCATTTAATCTCCTCCCACAGCCCATGTACACTCTCCCCTATCACGGACTCTACCCACCCATTTAATCTCCTCCCACAGCCCATGTACACTCTCCCCTATCACGGACTCTACCCACCCATTTACTCTCCTCCCACAGCCCATGTACACTCTCCCCTATCACAGACACTACCCACCCATTTAATCTCCTCCCACAGCCCATGTACACTCTCCCCTATCACGGACTCTACCCACCCATTTAATCTCCTCCCACAGCCCATGTACACTCTCCCCTATCACAGACTCTACCCACCCATTTAATCTCCTCCCACAGCCCATGTACACTCTCCCCTATCACAGACACTACCCACCCATTTAATCTCCTCCCACAGCCCATGTACACTCTCCCCTATCACGGACTCTACCCACCCATTTAATCTCCTCCCACAGCCCATGTACACTCTCCCCTATCACAGACTCTACCCACCCATTTAATCTCCTCCCACAGCCCATTTACACTCTCCCCTATCACGGACTCTACCCACCCATTTAATCTCCTCCCACAGCCCATGTACACTCTCCCCTATCACGGACTCTACCCACCCATTTAATCTCCTCCCACAGCCCATTTACACTCTCCCCTATCACAGACACTACCCACCCATTTAATCTCCTCCCACAGCCCATGTACACTCTCCCCTATCACAGACTCTACCCACCCATTTAATCTCCTCCCACAGCCCATTTACACTCTCCCCTATCACGGACTCTACCCACCCATTTAATCTCCTCCCACAGCCCATTTACACTCTCCTCTATCACGGACTCTACCCACCCATTTAATCTCCTCCCACAGCCCATGTACACTCTCCCCTATCACGGACTCTACCCACCCATTTAATCTCCTCCCACAGCCCATGTCCACTCTCCCCTATCACAGACTCTACCCACCCATTTAATCTCCTCCCACAGCCCATGTACACTCTCCCCTATCACAGACACTACCCACCCATTTAATCTCCTCCCACAGCCCATGTACACTCTCCCCTATCACAGACACTACCCACCCATTTAATCTCCTCCCACAGCCCATGTACACTCTCCCCTATCACAGACTCTACCCACCCATTTAATCTCCTCCCACAGCCCATGTACACTCTCCCCTATCACGGACTCTACCCACCCATTTAATCTCCTCCCACAGCCCATGTACACTCTCCCCTATCACAGACTCTACCCACCCATTTAATCTCCTCCCACAGCCCATGTACACTCTCCCCTATCACAGACACTACCCACCCATTTAATCTCCTCCCACAGCCCATGGACACTCTCCCCTATCACGGACTCTACCCACCCATTTAATCTCCTCCCACAGCCCATGCACACTCTCCCCTATCACAGACACTACCCACCCATTTAATCTCCTCCCACAGCCCATGTACACTCTCCCCTATCACAGACACTACCCACCCATTTAATCTCCTCCCACAGCCCATGTACACTCTCCCCTATCACGGACTCTACCCACCCATTTAATCTCCTCCCACAGCCCATGTACACTCTCCCCTATCACGGACTCTACCCACCCATTTAATCTCCTCCCACAGCCCATGTACACTCTCCCCTATCACGGACTCTACCCACCCATTTAATCTCCTCCCACAGCCCATGTACACTCTCCCCATCACAGACTCTACCCACCCATTTAATCTCCTCCCACAGCCCATGTACACTCTCCCCTATCACGGACTCTACCCACCCATTTAATCTCCTCCCACAGCCCATGTACACTCTCCCCTATCACGGACTCTACCCACCCATTTAATCTCCTCCCACAGCCCATGTACACTCTCCCCTATCACAGACACTACCCACCCATTTAATCTCCTCCCACAGCCCATGTACACTCTCCCCTATCACAGACTCTACCCACCCATTTAATCTCCTCCCACAGCCCATGTACACTCTCCTCTATCTTTGGCCGTGATTTTGCCAGTGGAGGTGGCGTCGCGGTGGGAGTGCTGATTGGCGGGTTCCGGTCCCACTCCTGGCTGCATCCGTTCTGTAAAAAGGAGTTTCCGTTAACAGAACTTGTTAAACCCGCCCTTGGGGGTTCCCGGCCAATTAAAAGGAAGCGTGTCTGATGATGTCATTTGATGACTCATCATCAGCCGGTTTCCTTAAAGGGGCCACGGCCACTTTGATTTTGACAGTTGTGCTGTCAGTGTTCTGCAGCATTCAGGTGCTGCAAACACTGACAATCACTGCACAGAGGTGCGCGGCTGCACCCAGGCTCTCTCATGACTCCCTCCATATGCTTATGGAGGGAGTCACAGCACGCAGGGAGGTTCTCTTCCCTCCCAATGGGTGGAAGAGACCGGCCCAGGAGACCAACGCAGCCTGGTTGCACATTGCATAGGAGTACACAAGCAGGGATGTGGTCAGGAGGACCAGGCTGCAGTGGTGCAAACCTTTCAATGATCTCAGTAGATCACGATACGTTAGTACAAAGCCACACTCAACCTCATCCTGCTTTGCCACTCATCACATCCCCATCACTCTGCCTTCCCTACCCTACTCCTGCACATCCTTACTCACACCAACTTACCTTGTACCTCCACCCATGCCTCTCTATCTACATTATCACATCCCCATCTCACTAGCCATCCCTCACACTCACCCTCATCCTAGTCCAATCATACCAACTAACACAGAAGGGTAGGCACTTGGGTGTTTTATGCAATGTTCATGTAAATTTCGGTTAATGTGTTGTCAAACATTGAAATCTTTATTTTCAACACTTTGCCTTATTGGACAGATCTGTGCTCGCCTTTGGAACTGTCTTAGTGAGTTGCAGTGAATGGTGAGACATAACGGTATCCCCCGCAATGGTGATGAGTATGAAAGGAATGGCTTGGTCATTGTAGGAATGCTTTATGGTGATGGTGTGGGGTGGTGTTAATCTGGTGCATCATGTGGCAGCCAGGGTGTACAGCGTCAAGTGAAGTAAATCTGGCCATGGTAAGGCCATTGCTGGCCTCCCGGGCATCATTGTGGTCGGGTGCTGATGCCCTGTGTCCTGTGCAGCATCAGATGATTGCGGAGAAGGTTGGTATTGTTGTTGGTGATGTTGGTGTGCCTGGTGAAGTTGGTGTTGGGACTGATCGTGGAGGGATTCAGAGGGCCAAGGTGAGATTTTTTCAAGGGCACCGATGTTGCTGGAATAGATGGCAGCTGAAGTTGAGATGACAGAAGCGATCTGTCAATGGTGAGAGAGCTTGCTCCAAGGAGGTGACAGTGGATAGAGAGTTTACTCCAAACACTTCCAAACTGCATACAGCTCAAAAGTGTCCTCCAAGCCCTGACGGCTCAAGCTTCTGACACTGGAAAGTGACCAGCTGTGAAATGGTAGCTTTCAGGCCACTTTTGCAGCCCTCACCTATTCACAGCAAAAAGGGAGACACAGAGAACCCGACCTACTTACCTGACGTGATCTCCGAACGACGTGAACCCCGTAAAAAAAATGTGGTTAAATAGAAATAGGCTGGCAAAATAGTAGTTAACAAGCACTTAACAAGCAGTTAAATATCTTAAATGCCTCCCCCGCCGCTTGGTGTCTGGTCATAGACATAGACATAGAAGATGGAGTAGGCCATTCGGCCCTTCGAGCCTGCTCCACCATTCAATGCGATCATGGCTGATCATCCAAACTCAGTACCCGGTCCCTGCTTTCTCCCCATATCTCTTGATCCCTTTAGCCTTAAGAATTATATCTAACTCCTTCTTGAATATATTTAATGAATTGGCCTCCACTGCCTTCTGTGGTAGAGAATTCCACAGGTTCACCACTCTCTGGGTGAAGAAATTCCTCCTCATTTCTGTCGTAAATGGCTTACCCCTTATCCTTAGACTGTGACCCCTGGTTCTGGACTCCCCCTGCTGGCGAGGTGACAGCGTGGCCACCGATCCACCTGCTCCTGCTCCTATTTCTTATGTTCTTGTGTCAGAAAGAAAGCATCACTCGCGATGGAACGCCTAAATCTCGGCACACGCGCTTTGCGCATGCGCGAAGAAGAAATACGCCAATTGATGCTATTAGTGAAATCACAAACAAATTCTTTTGCATTTGAAACTTTGCTGAAATGCCTGCCAGAGGAAATCTTTATCACGGCATTTACGTCATCGCACATCGCGACCAGAGCAATACACCTTCTGTTGGCTACCATATATGCCTTTAATATCTGATTCCAACCTACTGACCTATCAGTGGTCATTAACAGCAGTCTTCTAGAAGCCCTTTCAAAGCTGACAAATTTCTGCCTTCTAGTAAACCAGAGACGATTATCAAATAAAATTTGACAGCAAGCCACATAAGTAGATATTAGGGCAGGTGACCAAAAGCTTGGTCAAAGAGGTCAGTTTTAAGGCGCGTCTTAAAGGAGGGGAGGTTTAGGGAGGGAATTCCAGAGCTTAGGGCCCGGGCAGCTGAAGACACGGCCGCCAATGGTGGAGCGATTAAAATGGGGAATGCGCAAGTGGCCAGAATTGGAGGAGCGCAGAGATCTCGGAGGGTTTTAGGGCCGGAGGAGGTTGTGTTCTGGAATGAGTGACGGTCTGGCCTTGCATTGTGTCATCAAAAACTACGAACAGGCTCAGCAATTTGAACAAGGCAGGTTGGTAAATGCCTTCAGAAGAAGTGATCGGTAGCAAACTGATTTAAATAACTTGGTGAAATACACAAAGAGCTGTCAATTTTTTTTATTTGTTCCCGGGATGTGGGCATCGCTGGCAAGGCCGGCATTTGTTGCCCATCCCTAGTTGCCCTTGAGAAGGTGGTGGTGAGCCGCCTTCTTGAACCGCTGCAGTCCGTGTGGTGAAGGTACTCCCACAGTGCTGTTAGGGAGGGAGTTCCAGGATTTGGACCCAGCGACGATGAAGGAACGGCCAATATACTTCCAAGTCAGGATGTTGTGTGACTTGGAGGGGAACTTGTTCCCATGCACCTGCTGCCCTTGTCCTTCTAGGTGGTAGAGGTCACGGGTTTGGGAAGTGCTGCCGAAGAAGTTCAGGCGAGTTGCTGCAGTGTATCTTGTAGATGGAACACACTGCAGCCACGGTGCGCCGGTGGTGGAGGGAGTGAATGTTTAAGGTGGTGGATGGGGTGCCAATCAAGCGGGCTGCTTTGTCCTGGATGGTGTCGAGCTTCTTGAGTGTTGCTGGGGCTGCACTCATCCAGGCAAGTGGAGAGTATTCCATCACACTCCTGACTTGTGCCTTGTAGATGGTGGAAAGGCTTTGGGGAGTCAGGAGGTGAGACACTCACCGCAGAATACCCAGCCTCTGACCTTTGCTGGTTACCACTTTATTTATGAGGCTGGTCCAAGTAAGTTCCAGTTAAATTAAACACATTTGAACAAATCCCAAAAGATGTCTGCATTTGAATTCAAAATGTTTGGTCATTCAGAGTAAGGTCCCTCTGCAATGTTCCATTAAATACTCACAGTTCACACAGCATAATCAGCTGACACCTGTAACAGTGGTATCAGCTAGGGCCTGATTTTTGAGAGTGAAGCTGGTTTTAAACCTCTTATGTACTGGACAGAATTAAAGAAGCCGATACTAAAAACGCTTCATTTTTTTTATCATAACCTCGATACTATCTCAACCATTTCCCCAGGAAGCAAGGATCCAAGGCCTATACAGTATTATTCCACTGCTTTAAGTTAAGTGTCAGCCATGGCTCAGTGGGCAGCATTCTCGCCTCTGAGCCAGAAGGTTGTGGGTTCTAAATCCCACTCTAGAAACTTGAGCACAACAATCTAAGCTGACACTCCAGTGCAGTGCTGAGGGAGCGCTGCACTGTCGGAGGTGCTGTTTTTCGGCTGAGACATTAAAACAAGGCTCCGTCTGACCCCTCAGGTGGATGTAAAAGATCCCCATGGCACTGCTTGAAGAAGAGCAGGGGAGTTTTCCCCAGTGTCCTGGCCAATACTTATCTCTCAACCAACAACACTGGCCATTTATCTCATTGCTGTCTCTGGAATCTTGCTGTGCACAGGTTGGCTGCCACGAATTCCCGACATTACAACATTGACCACACTTCAAATTGTACTTTATTGGCTGTAAATCGCTTGGGACGTTCTGAGGTGCTATATAAATGTGTGTTCTATCTTTCCGCTTTACTTATTCCCCTATAATGGGAAATGACTACCTCTGTCCGCTGTTGACAGTGAAATGGAGAATAGCTTTAAGAAGAATGTGTCTATGATTTTACTATCAATCTATGGCCAATTTTCCTTCACAATGTCTGTTTAATGATTCAGCAACAACAACGTGTATTTATATAGCACCTTTAACGTAGTAAGACGTCCCAAGGCGCTGCACAGGAGTATTATAAGACAAAGAATTTGACACCGAGCCACATAAGGAGAAATTAGGGCAGGTGACCAAAAGCTTGGTCAAAGAGGTCGGTTTTAAGGAGCGTCTTAAAGGAGGAAAGAGAGGTAGAGAGGCGGAGAGGTTTAGGCAGGGAATTCCAGAGCTTAGGGCCTAGGCAACCATCTACAAAGTAGTTAACAACCCGTCTGAAAAAGAAACATTCATCAAAACTGCTGCAGGCAAAGAGAGGACAAATGGGGATAGAAATTACTTCGCTGGATCCAAAGTGGGCGCCACAAAGTTGAATTCTGCAGCTCGACGTTCCTTGCTGGAAGCGCGCCTGACATCATATTGGTTTGGGTGCTCAAAAGGTATCCTTGGTGGTCACCAGCAACAAACACAGGCATCAGTTACCTGTTCTAGTGCTACTAGAGGTGGCTCCCCAGTGGCTACAGCTTGGGAGGTGGAAGGTTGCTGAATCTCCAGTGAGAGTCCTTGAGATGGCCATAGTGGACCACCTCAAGGGGCTGTGACCGGTGGTGACTGCTGGGACTCGGCTTCAGCTGTCCCAGGTGGCTGTCTGGCACCAACAAGGGCACTGGTTGAAAGGCCTGTGGGGAGCAGACGTGTTGTCCTCCTGAGAGAGGACAGCAGGTGCCTCTCCCATGGAGCCAATGCTATTCTTAAGCTGTTGAGCCTCAGCACTATCACTGCTCTGCGCAAGAAGAGAGTGCAGGTGTGCTGGGAGGCTCTTGAAGCATCTATCCATGCTCTCCTTCTGGTTTTGCTTTGAGGACATGAATGTCAGGGTAGAATAGAGTGTGAAAGGTGGCAGAGGTGTGAGCAGGTGAAGGAAGTAAGAGTGAGGAGAGTAGCAGATGTAGAGTGTTGCAGTTGGAGCAGAAGGAAGTGGAGTAAAGTGTGCTGCAGTGATTGGAGGAGAATGGTAATTGTCCCTAACCCGCGGCTTCTACCACCTAGAAGGACAAGGGCAGAAGGTGCATGGGAACACCATCACCTCCAAGTTCCCCTCCAGGTCACACACCATCCTGTCTTAGAAATACATCGGCCGTTCCTTCACCGTCGCTGGGTCAAAATCCTGGAACTTCCTCCCTAACGGCACTGTGGGAGCACCTTCACCTCAGATAAGGCGACCAAAGCTGCACACAATACTCAAGGTGTGGTCTCACCAAGGCCCTGTACAACTGCAGCATAGTTTGTCTATTATGTCGGATTCAGCAACCGCAAGACAGGTGGCTGTCATGAGTTCCCTAATATATACTTAGAGTATATTTGTTTGTTTTTTGGTGAGTTAACATTAACTAATAATCATTAAATCTTTATGTACCTGGTCCATTGCGGGTGAATATCGTGAGCGATGACTTTGTTTAAACTGGGCTGTGCTGTACGTGAGGGCTCACCACGCAGACCAGATGAGGGGATTTGGATGAGGGAAAGTTCCTGAAACGGGATTTTGAAAGAGTGATTCTCTTTCACTGGGGGTTACAAGATCACAAGATAGTTATGGATGAGTTATGGATCCATGCAGAAACTTTAATGTCTCCCGCTCGCAGCATTCCATTGTCACTTAAATAATTTCACCGATTTTGCCTCCACAACCCGATCTGGGTCTTCATCTCATGTGTTGTTCCCTCTTATGTGAAGATCTTCGTACTACCAGTCCTAAGTTTCCCAATTACTAGTGTACTCTTGTCTTAATCTCACAATTTCAAGAGTGAAGTTAGGAAACACTTCTACACACAAACGGTGGTAAAAGTTTGGAACTCTCTTCCGCAAACGGCAATTGATGCTCGATCAATTGTTAATTTTAAATCGGAGATTGTCTTTCTGTTAACCAAAGGTAGAAAGGGATATGGGGCAAAGTGGGTAGATGGTGTTAGGTCGCAGATCAGCCATGATCTCAGTGAATGGCGGAGCAGGCTCGAGGAGCTGAATGAAACATGGAAACATAGAAGATAGGAGCAGGAGTAGGCCATTCAGCCCCTCGAGCCTGCTCCACCATTCAATGAGACCATGGCTGATCAACCAAACTCAGTACCCTGTCCCTGCTTTCTCCCCATATCCCTTGATCCCTTTAGCCTTAAGAAATATATTTAACTCCTTCTTGAATATATTTAATGAATTGGCCTCAACTGCCTTCTGTGGTAGAGAATTCCAGAGGTTCACCACTCTCTGGGTGAAGAAATTCCTCCTCATTTCTGTCCTAAATGGCTTACCCCTTAGACTGTGACCCCTGGTTCTAGACTCCCCCGCCATCGGGAACATCCTTCCTGCATCTAGTCTGTCTAGTCCTGTTAGAATTTTATAAGTTTCAATGAGATCCCCTCTCATTCTTCTAAACTCCAGCGAGTATAAGCCCAATCAACCCAATCTCTCCTCATACGTCATTCCTGCCATCCCAGGTATCAGTGGTGAATCTTCGCTGCACTCCCTCCATGGCAAGAACATCCTTCCTCAGATAAGGTGACCAAAACTGCACACAATACTCAAGGTGTGGTCTCACCAAGGCCCTGTACAACTGCAGCAAGTCATCCTTGTTCCTGTACTCGAACCCTCTCGCTACGAAGGCCAACATACCATTTGCCTTCTTAACCGCCTGCTACACCTGCATGCATATCTTCAGCGACTGGTGCACAAGGACACCCAGGTCTCGTTGCACTTCCCCTTCTCCCAATCTATTACCATTCAGATAATAATCTGCCTTCCTGTTTTTGCCACCAAAGTGGATAACCTCGCATTTATCCACATTATACTGCATCTGCCCAATCACCCAACCTGTCCAAATCATCCTGTAGTTTCTCGGCATCCTCCTCACAGCACACACGCCCACCCAGCTTTGTCTGCAAACTTGGAGATATTGGCCTAGAAATTCATTGTAGCCACTTTTGGGGCGGTAAAGTCGGGCGGCCGCTAAAGTTTGCGCCCGCTGCCAAATCGAGGCCACTTCTCCGATATTAGCTTCGCCCTAAGAGTTTGCTCGAGCGCTAAAACTGGCGCTGGACGCCTCTCTTTAGGCGCTAAGCCGGAGGTGCTGAGCGAGAGCGCCGAGGCCGGGCGCAGCGCAGGTGCGGCCATCTCGTGATTGACAGCAGACACCCTGGCGCCGGCCAGCTCTTAAGGGGGAAGGGTCGACTTGGTCTGCGGCCACGCCCTGGATAGTGGAGCCCTCCAGCTAGGCCTGAACACTGCTGCTGGACCCAAATAGCACCTGAAGCCATGCAGAGGGCCCGTGAACGAGCGCAGCGCTTCTCAGAGCGTGATCTGAGTGTGCTGGTTGGTGGTGTGGAGAAGAGGCGCCATATTTTGTACCCGGACAATGGCAGGAAGGCGCCGGTCCGCGCCTACCGGAGAGCCTGGAGGCATGTCGCCAGCAAGGTGTCAGCCAACAGCGAGGTCCCCAGGACCGGTGTCCAATGCCGCAAAAAGTTTAATGACCTCACGCGGATTGTCAGGGTGAGTACCCTTTCCAGTGACCTCCTCATCCTTGCATGTGCACCTCACATTATGGGCAAAGGGACCTGAAACCCCTAATGGGCAGCCCTCATCCAGCAGCTATGGGACAGGCATGAACATCAATTGCACATTCTGCACTTAACACACTGGCCAAGCTATTCCACCATGGGAGGCAGTGCACACAAGATCAGGGCTACACACTGGCCAGGCTATTCCACCATGGGAGGCAGTGCACACAAGATCAGGGCTACACACTGGCCAGGCTATTCCACCATGGGAGGCAGTGCACACAAGATCAGGGCGACACACTGGCCAGGCTATTCCACCATGGGAGGCAGTGCACACAAGATCAGGGCGACACACTGGCCAGGCTATTCCACCATGGGAGGCAGCACACACAAGATCAGGGCGACACACTGTACTTAGAGGCCGTCCTTTCTCTTGCAGGCCAAGCTGGCCAATAATAGGAAGAGCCGGACTGCGACCGGGGGAGGACGACCCCAGATCCAGCCGCTCACCGAGCTGCAACATCGCGTGGAGCGCATCATGGGTGGCCGGGTGATTGGCCCCGTTGCATCTGGAGATGCTGACCCTGTTCTGGGCACCAATGGTAAGGACATCAACGTTTGGACCTCTCTCGTCCCACTTGCGCATCAGATCTACATCCTTTGCCACTGTCCGACCAATGCGCTGAATGCCACCACTCATGCATCCCTCGCTGATGCCCTCTCCTCACTCTAAAGCTACTCTTGTGCCTTCCTGCTTTCAGATGGTGAGGAGGAGGTCCCTGAACTTGCCAGTGACAGCCCCTCAGAAGAGGAGGAGGAGGAGGAGCAAGAGGAAGGCGGCCCATCAGGGGAACCCTCAGCCGTGGCAACCCATGCGAATGTAGGGGACACGTCTTCCCTGGAGGGGAGCGTGGCGGAAGTGTCGGAGGGGAGGGGAGCTCATGGGACCTGCGGCCTGCAGAAACGCGGGAGGGGGGTGCCAGCTCGGCGGCCTTCTCCCCAGAGGGGGGAAGGGTCGGAGGGGAGTCCAATTGCTGGGCCCAGCGGCGTCCAGCAACGCAGGAAGGGTCGGCCAGCTCGGCGGCCTTCTCCCCAGAGGGAGAGTCTGGCCTCCAGTCCGGAGATGGTCTTCGCCGAGGAGATGGAACGCCTCGAGGACTTGTCCGCGGACTCGGAGCGCCGGCACACGGAGCTCATGGGGGTAGTGGCACGGTTGCCTGAGGCCATCGAGTCCCTCTCTCGGAGTGTCATCGACGTCGGGGCCTCACAGGCCATCAGTTTGGCGGAATTCGGGGCAGAGCAGGCAGCGAGTCGGGCGGCATTCGGGGCAGATCAGGCAGCGAGTCGGGCGGCATTCGGGGCAGCTGAGGCAGCGAGTGGGCAGCTGATCAGTGGTGCCATGCAGTCACTGGGTGCTCTGATGAGGTCACTGAACAGGTCAACACGGGCACTCACTGCTGCCACACTCGCTGTGTCAGCCAGGCATCGCCATGGCACCCGGCGCGCTGCAGCAGCACAGCGGTCTGTCCCTCGGCAGATTGGTGCGCATGCTGCAGTGCTGGCCCGGGCGAGTGCCAGTGTCTCAGGCGACCAGCGAGCGTCTGCCATCCGCCAGCTTGCCCCCATTCCTCCAGCCACCACTGCCACTCCCCCAGTGGAGCTGCCAGGAGCTGCTGCAGCGACTGATGCTGGCCAGCCACAGCTGCAGCATTCAACAGCCGCCCGCTCGACGGCCAGACCTCGACTAGGCCGACCCCCAAGGGCATCTGCCGTCACGACATGTGCCCCTCTGGAGCCTGCCCCCAGCCTTGCAGCAGCCAATGGCCTTACTTTGAGGAGGAGCAGCAGGGCAGGCAAGGGCCACACAAAGATGGCCAAGGCATCGCCCTAGCGGGCCAAAAAGTCAAATGTGTGGCCAGTTGTGTTTGTTTTTTGAGGCCGAGAATTGGATGTTTGTTTTTTGAGGCCGAGAATTGGATGTTTGTTTTTTGAGGCCGAGAATTGGATGTTTGTTTTTTGAGGCCGAGAATTGGATGTTTGTTTTTTACGAAGGCCGAGGATGACGGCCATTTTAGTTGCACTGTTTTGTTAATCCTCTCCATGTTGTGGGAGCGAGTAATGTGTTTGAGTGTTTTTTGGGGGTTTCGTCTGTTTTTGGTTTTCATGTGGGAAGGGCCCTGAGTTTGTACAATAAAGCATTTTATTTATTAACATTGTCCATGTTTGATCTTTGAAGTGTTTGTTGCCTTAACCGGCTGAGGGCTTGCGCAGCGGCTGCAATCATGTTCTTTCATTGGCACAAGCCACTCCCTGACAGGGGGCCTAGAAGTGACGTTCAATAAGCCACCGACGGGCGGCCCTTGGACCTTCTGCCTCCCTCCTGGGCTGGTACTCCTCGTCCTCCTCCTCCTCATGCTCCTCCTGCTCCTCCTCCTGAGGTGGGGGTCCAACGTGAGGTGGCAGTGCCTGAGTCCTGCGGATAGCCAGGTTGCGCAGCATGCAGCAAACGACGACGAATTGGGAGACTCGCTCCTGCGAATACTGGAGGGCTCCCCCGGAGCGATCGAGACAGCGGAACCGTTGCTTGAGGACGCCGATTGTTTGTTCTATGATGTTCCTAGTCGCTTGATGGCTCTCGTTGTATGCCTCTTCAGCAGGGGTCGTGGGCGCGTGGAGCGGGGTCATGAGCCAGGTACACAAAGGATAGCCTTTGTCCCCGATAAGCCATCCTCTTGGGTGAGGCTGTGCCTGGAACATGTCAGCCATAGTTGTCTGTCGCAGGATAAAGGCATCGTGGCTGCTGCCTGGAAAGCAGGCATTGACAGCTAGGATGCGCTGCCTGTGGTCACACACCAGCTGTACGTTGAGGGAATGGTAGCCCTTCCGGTTGCGGTAATCCTCGGCATGCTCCAGAGGTGCCCGCAAAGCCACATGCGTGCAGTCAATGGCGCCCTGCACCATGGGGAAGCCGGCTATTCTTGCAAATCCCACTGCACGCTGCTGCTGCTTGTCCAGGGTCATGGGGAAGGAGATGAATTGATGTCTCCTTCTGAAAAGGGCATCGGTCACCTGGCGGATGCAGCAATGCACGGCGAACTGGGAGATGTTAGCGATGTCCCCAGCAGCGGATTGGAAGGAGCCGGTGGCATAGAGGTTGAGAGCCACCGTCACCTTCACTGCCACCGACAGAGACGTCCTGCGCATCAGCTGTGGCTGCAGATCTCTCTGAAGCAGCTGGCAGATGTCTGCAACCACCTCCCTTCTGAATCGCAGCCTCCTTACACACATCGCGGCAGACATGGTCAGATAGGAGGACTGCTGGCGGTATACCCTGGGTGGGTAAGGCCTCAGTTGGCGATGCCTGTTGCCCCCTCTGCGTCGAGCCAGGGCTGCCACTCTCCCACGGCGTCTGTAAGCCCTTCTGGCATAAGGGTGAAAGTCAGCGTTGGCACCCAATGCAGCCCCCATTATATGCTGGCAAACACTGAGCTCTCAATGAAGGCAAAGATAATTGCTAAGCTCTGGCCTGAGCCAAAAATACCTGTCCTAGTGTTGGTCCAAACCAGTAAGCTCTCCTCCTTGGTCTCTCTCCAAAAAACCGTTGCACAAGAGTGAATGCTGCAAAATGGCTGCCCTTTATAGTGCAGGGTAAGTGCCCTTTAATTAGCGCTCCCCGCGGCCCGCCTCGGCTGTGTACCGTTCCACTTCACAGTCGTTAGGGCCGCCCGGCGCACAATGGCCCGGCGCGAGTGAAGTTCCGGTTCGGGGCGCACAAAGGGCGTTGCAGTAGTAAATGACGTCATGATCTGCGCGCGCAGCAGGGCGCGCGCTAAGGCTTTGCGTCGGCGCTAAATGTGTACTGAAGTTGGGGCGAGGCGCAGATCGCGCTGCGCCCGGGCGCTAAGCGCCTAGCGCTCGAGATCTACTCCTCCTAAGGCGCTAACGGCTGGCGCAGCCAACTGAATTTCTAGGCCATTATATCTAGTTCCCTCGTCTAGATCATTACTATATATTGTGAATAGCTGGGGTCCTAGAACCGATCCCTGCGGTACCCCACTAGTCACTGCCTGCCACTCGGAAAAAGAATCGTTTATTCCAACTCTTTGCTTCCTGTATGCCAACCAGTTCTCTATCGAAGTCAGTACCTTGCCCCCAATCCCATGTGTCTTAACTTTACACGATTCTTTTTCCGAGTGGCAGGCAGTGACTAGTGGGGTACCGCAGGGATCGGTCCTTGGACCCCAGCTATTCACAATATATATTAATGATCTGGACAAGGGAACTAGATGTAATATCTCCAAGTTTGCAGATGACACAAAGCTGGGTGGGCGTGTGTGCTGTGAGGAGGATGCCAAGAAACTCCAGGATGATTTGGACAGGTTGGGTGATTGGGCAGAAGCATGGCAGATGCAATATAACGTGGATAAATGCGAGGTTATCCACTTTGGTGTCAAAAACAGGAAGGCAGATTATTATCTGAATGGCAATAGATTGGGAGAAGGGGAAGTGCAACGAGACCTGGGTGTCCTTGTGCACCAGTCGCTGAAGGTAAGCATGCAGGTGCAGCAGGCGGTTAAGAAGGCAAATGGTATGTTGGCATTTGTAGCGAGAGGGTTTGAGTACAGGCACAAGGATGTCTTGCTGCAGTTGTACAGGGCCTTGGTGAGACCACACCTGGAGTATTGTGTGCAGTTTTGGTCGCCTTATCTGAGGAAGGATGTTCTTGCCATGGAAGGAGTTCAGCGAAGATTCACCAGGCTGATACCTGGGATGGCAGGAATGACGTATGAGGAGAGATTGGGTCGATTGGGCTTACACTCGCTGGAGTTTAGAAGAATGAGAGGGGACCTCATTGAAACTTATAAAATTCTGACAGGACTGGACAGACTAGATGCAGGAAGGATGTTCCCAATGGTCGGGGTGTCCAGAACCAGGGGTCACAGTCTAAGGATAAGGGGTAAGGCCATTTAGGACAGAAATGAGGAGGAATTTCTTCACCCAGAGAGTGGTGAACCTCTGGAATTCTCTACCACAGATGGCAGTAGAGGTCAATTCATTAAATATATTCAAGAAGGAGTTGGATATATTTCTTAAGGCTAAAGGGATCAAGGGATACGGGGAGAAGGCAGGGACAGGGTACTGAATTTGGATGATCTGCCATGATTTCATTGAATGGCGGAGCAGGCTCGAGGGGCCGAATGGCCTACTTCTGCTCCTATCTTCTATGTTTCTATGTTTCCATGAAGGAGGGTGTGTCTTATGAAGAAAGGTTGAGCAGGTTGTACCTATACTCATTGGAGTTTAGAAGAATGAGACGGAATCTTATTGAAACATAAGATTCTGAGGGGGCTTGACAGGGTAGATGCAGAGCGGATGTTTCCCCTCATGGAGGAATCTAGAACTAGGGGGCATAATTTCAGAATAAGGGGGCACCCTTTTAAATCTGAAATGAGGAGGAATATCTTCTCTCTGAGGGTCGTGAATCTTTGGAATTCTCTTCCCCAGAGAGCTGTGGAGGCTGGGTCATTGAATATATTTAAGGTGGAGATAGACAGATTTTTGAATTGTAAGGGAGTCAAGGGTTATGGGGTGTGGGCAGGGAAGTGGAGTTAAGGCCAAGATTAGATCAGCCTTGATCTTATTGAATGGCGGAGCAGGCTCGAGGGGCTGAATGGCCTACCCCTGCTCCTACGTCTTATGTTCTTATGTTCTTTGCTTTGTGAAGGGAACATGAACAATGAAAACATCATCAACCAGCTGATTGGACAGAAGCTGGTGAACTTGGAAAGGTTTGTCTTAACCTGTTGATCATGTATTATTAGTGAAAGTCGCAGTGAGCAATATGAGCAGTTTAACAGATACAGTAATATTGGTGCACAGTCGGGTGGAATAGTTCATTGTTATTGGTAGATCTTCCATGGCGTTGCTCACAGGCAGTCTGGGGCCGAGAGCTTGGTTACTGAGCCTCACTCTCAGCTCCTCACTGTTGACCGGCTCCTCCCAGCCCTTGATTTTGGTGCTCACTCCCTGATCTGTAAATGTAGACAACCACTTATCATTGGTAGACCTCCCATGCCATTGCTCATAGGTAGTCAATGAGTGTCAGCATGGATTTGTGAAGGGCCGGTCATGTCTGACTGATCTAATAACCTTTCGGAGGAGGTCAGTAACATGGACAAGGGAGTGTCTCTGGATCTTGTATGTGTGGACTTCCAGAGGGTTAAATTATGAGGACAGGTTGCACAGACTGGGCTTGTATTCCCTCTAGTATAGAATATTAAACGGTGATATAATTGAGGTGTTTAAGATGTTCAAAGTGTTGGTAGGGTAGATCGATAAAAACGATTTCCTCTGGCGGGGAAATCCAGAACAAAGGGGCATGAGATTAAAATTAGAGTTAGCCTGGTCAGGGATGTGATGTCAGGAAGCACTTCTTCTCCCAAAGGCTAGCGGAATTGTGGAACTCTCTCCCCCCATATCTATTGAGGCTGGGGGTCAATTGAAAACTTCAAAAATGAGATTGATAGATTTTTGTTAGGCAAGAGTTTTAAGGGATGTGGAACCAAGGCGGGGAAATGGAGTTAACATACAGGTCAGCCATGCTTTGGCAGAACAGACTCGAGGGGCTGAAAGGCCTCCTCCTGTTACTAAGTTGATCAAGAGATATCAATCAAAGACAGGTAAATGGATTTGAGGTGCAGAGCAGCCATGGTCTAATTGAATGCTGGAGCAGGCTCGAGGGGCTGAATGGCCGACTCCTGTTGCTTTAAATGTATGCAATTACTTAACATAATTGGTAGAAGGCAAACAATCCCATCACTGCCCATCGCCCACGCACCCTGTGCTATGGGTCATAACCACATGGAAACCCGTTATTGCTTTCTAGCGAAACAAGTCAGTTTAACTTAAGTAAAGCTCAAAGGTTTTTCCCATATATGGTTTCAAGGTGAGGTCAAACCGTGACATCACAGAGTAAGCCCCACCCTCACACTGCGCATCACACTGAGATGAGAAATCACAATAGCTTTGTAAAGTAGATAAATATTAGCCAGGATGAGATAACAACAGTTTGTGAATGCGGTCGGCTCGAACATCTGAACAGCTTTGCTCTGTGAAGACAACACGAACAATTGAAACATCATCAACCAGCGGCTTGGACAGAATTCGTGAACTTTGAAAGGTTTGTCTTTCTGGGATTTCAGGAATGGACGTATGAGGAGAGATTGGGTTGATTGGGCTTATATTCACTGGAGTTTAGAAGAATGAGGGGATCTCATTGAAACTTATAAAATTCTAACAGGACTAGACAGACTAGATGCAGGAAGGATGTTCCCGATGGTTGGGGAGTCCAGAACCAGGGGTCACCATCTAAGGATAAGGGGTAAGCCATTTAGGACAGAGATGAGAAGGAATTTCTTCACCCAGAGAGTGGTGAACCTGTGGAATTCTCTACCACAGAAGGCAGTTGAGGCCAATTCATTAAATATATTCAAGGAGTTGGATATATGTCTTGAGGCTAAAGGGATCAAGGGATATGGGGAGAAAGCAGGGACAGGGTACTGAATTTGGATGTTCAGCCATGATCTCATTGAATGGCGGAGCAGGCTCGAGGGGCCGAATGGCCTACTCCTGCTCCTATCTTCTATGTTTCTATGTTCCTATGTCTTAACCTGTTTATCTTGTATTATTAGTGAAAGTCATAATGAGCAATATGAACAGTTTATCAGATACAGTAATATTGATGCACAGTCAGGTGGAATAGTTCAGTTTGTTATTGGTAGTTCTTCCATAGCGTTGCTCATAGGTAGTCTGAATCCCGGAGCCTGGTTACTGATGGTTACTGAGCCCCACTCCTCACTGACCGTCTCCTCCCAGTCCTGGAGTTTAATGCTCACTCCCTGATCTGTAAATGTAGACAACTATTTACTGACTGTGACTAACTGTGTTTGGAGCTGTACTTCCAGCTTGTATCATTCCCCGTGAAAGTCAGAGTCAGTTACAGCAAAATCCGTGCAGATATAAAGGCTCAAATCCTGGAAACTGAAAGCAGGTCAGTTCATGCTGGTTGTTCTGATCAACTTGTCCTGGACACGGGGATAGTCTGTGGGACAGCTCAGCCCGACCATTTAAAAAGTCAAGAGCGTCCCTCTTGAAACCGCTGATTGGTGTTGAATGAACGGCTCTAAATAAGAGGAGAGGCTGACAGGGAGAGTGAACAACTGAATAATCAGTTTCTCAAAGTGTTCACCAGTACTGAGAGCTCAGGGTTAAGACTCGAAGAATGTACTCCTGGGCAGTAATGCCACTGGAGCTGCCTTGACCGAGCTTGGTACCTGCCCACACAGCTCGACGCTGGCCCAGGTGTTGACTTTTTAAAGGGAATTTGATAAATCCTTTTACAGGTTATATGGTTTACTATACGAGGGGAGCGATAAAATGCCTGTCGTTGTCCTTGTTGCAATCCAGTGATTTTTGTCATTTCTTCTTCTGCCACAGGTACAGGTTGGTGTCAGGACGAGTGAGAGGAAATGGACGGTTTCATCAAACTACCAACAGACTAAAGTTGTCAGTAACAAAACCACAAAGACACCTGGATCACACATCCTGACATCACATCAATGCCAGCAGAGATACCACAAAGGAGGAAACAGCAACACTGAAATACCCCTCAACCCATCCATTTCTTTAGTGTCAACTGTACATCTTTTAATTTCTTTATTTGACGGCCAATAACAGATCCATTTAAACTCGCAGCCAATGATTGGAGATGGTGTTAAACCAACTCTTTCCCTTCTGGCACGTTTCTTTCCCATTTTTAAAAATTTCCCACGCCCCTCTCCCTCCTCCCTTGTTCTCCCCTGGGCTGGACCTTCACGTCCAGCACTCAGGTCCCCGCATCGGCATCAAGCACCAACCCTGCTCCAACTCCAGGCTCAGTTCGGCATTGCTCGGGGTTAACTGCACTGGCACTGGATAGGGCCCAGTCCATACAGTCATCTCCGACCGATGTCGACCGGTGGTCCAAGTGTTGGGACTGAACAGGAAAGTCTCAAGGGTGGACGCTCCGGTTGTTGCCTCGATGGTGTGGAATGGGATGAGCTGGTTAAAGCCAATCCATCCCAGTCAACTACATCGGGTGAAACCCCGGTACCACTTGTACTGAGGCCTCCCAGGATAGAGGAAGAGTCCTCCTCTGGCACCAGCTGGTTCGGAGGTGTCCGTGCCTACTGGTGCCAGAATCAGGCTGGTTCCCCCAAGCGCCACCAGCTACTGTTGGTGTGTCCTTCCCCAGAGGCATCCGTCCCCTCTGGTGACACCAACGCAGCCCCGGGACATTGTCTCCAGTTGGCGCCAGCTCATTTGGGGGCACCACCCTCGGTGGACTCGACCCTACACAGGGTCACCTATGCTGTGGGTGACGTCCACTTTGGTGAGTGCAGCTGCAGATCTCTATTTATAGATCTGTAGCTCCCACCCACCACTGTGGACCCACCTTCAGCCGCTCCCTACGACACTCGAGAGGCACTCCCAGGGAGGGTGCGTGCGCTCCAGAAACCAAACTGGGAGCCTGAGTTGACCACGGCTTCCGTGCGTTGAGGTTTTTCCATGTATTCAAAACAAGGGTGACTTCGAGTCTGAAACTGTGAGTTCTGGAAGTCCCATCACTTGTGGGGGTTGAGTCTTTACCTGGGGTCTTGCAAAGGCCTCAGGCATCGACCTTTGTTGGATTCCCCCTCCCAATTTCCAAGGCGGTTTGGGCAGACTTGATAGGCGCGCCCCAGTTATGGCCAAGGTTGACAGCCCCGCCACTCTGCCTCACAACTTAAGGTTCGCTGGTACAGCTGGTGAACTTCAGTCGTGAAAGCCTCAGAAGGAAGGGAACTGCCCAGGAAACTAGTCCTGTTCCACCCACCAGAATCCAAATGGTGGGACATGTGGGTCTGGCGGACCTTCCTGCAGTGTTCGGCGCATATCCCGAATTCCCTGCCATCAAATCCACTGGGGCTGGCTTCACTGACCAGTAGGTGAGTTGAGGGAGCAATCCCTGCCAGAGAGGACCACCTTCAGAGAGTATCTGCTGCAGCAGCAGACTGTGTGGGTGCTCTCAATGTAGGAGCAGGATCTATCATCCAGTGGATCTTGCATCGCCACTTAGTTTGTCCTCACACCTTGGGGATCCTTCAGGTTCTGCAGATGCCCATTGGTGCTGAGGGCTTCTTTGGCGAGCAAGTGGAGGATCTGCTGTAGCAGAACCTTCAGGCATTCCCGAATTGACACACAAGGGTGGGAGGGCACTGCTCACTTTGTAGCTTAGCCCACCCCATCTATAGGCCCCTTCCACTCGCCAACACCAGTCCACTCACCATCACCAATCCATTCACCACCACCATCCACTCACCAACACCAGTCCACTCACCATCACCAATCCATTCACCACCACCATCCACTCACCACCACCAATCCATTCACCCCCACCAGCCTATTCAAGGCCTTATCCGGAGCACAATGTCCTTTGTATCTTGCTAGCCCGCCATTCCAGATTAGGACCTGGAATGCAGGTAGCTCACAAGTAACACTCGAGACCCTGTCCAGCTCCACCTCCCCCAGCAGTGATCATGCCTGGATAGCCCACCTCAGAGTTGTGTGGGTGGGCTATTTCCAGTACTTCCCTGTGGAAGTGGATCACTCTGGATGTTTGGTTTGTCCATCAGAGGAACCATCTACTAGTGGGCATACTGGCAGGTCTTCTACCATCCACACTGAGAGCGAGTGATCGTCATCCAGAAGGCTCAACTGTTGGGGGTATTTCTCCAGTTGAGCCTTCTGGATGACCATCACTCTGCCAGTAATGTATCCACAGGTCTCCTTTGTCGCAGCATCTGAACTAGAGCTGGTGGTCCTGGGAGCACAGTGTTCTCCATACATTGCTGCTACAGCCATCAGCTGAATGCTTTGACATATGGGTGGGAGCCACATTCAGGATGAATGGTCTTCTCGGCCAGTGATTTCACTTGGCATTTCAACAGGCTCGGGGTGTGAACGGTATAATAGGACATCTCCACTTTCAGACTCGGTGCAGGGTAAGTCAGTGTGTGTGCAGACAGACAATATGACAAGGGTCCGGTAAGTCAACAAACAGGGTGGGACCCTCCTTCCTGGGTCCCTCTGTCAAGTTGACGCATTGCTTCCCATTGGTGCTTGAACGACGGGGTGACACTCTTGGTGCCACATTTGGCCCGGGGAGGACAACACAACAGTCGGCACACTCAGCTGCTCTGTAGTCCACCCTAACTAGTGGATGATCCACACTGAGGTAGTCCAGAACATCTTCAGGACTTGGGGGGTTTACCAGGTCGATCGACTTACTCGCATCACCGGATAATCACCAATCAGCTGGAGGACCTCAGGCTGTCGGGGCGGAGGCCCGGCAGTCTTTCGTGCTTTTGTTTCTGGATTCTGTTGCTCAGGGTTGCCTGATCTCCAGGATGCTCCAGGAAATTGCAGCAGGTGGTGGTTCTGGTTAACCCTTTGGTTACCTCACAAACCGTGATTCAGGGACACCCGGGTGTTGAATATACACTTTGATTTCAGGAGCCCACGGGAGAAATCCAAGTTATTTTTAGAGTATAGAGGACCCTACCTTTTTTAGGGAATTTTTCATTCTGACATCCTCCACACACTGCTGGACACTGTCCAACTGGTACTCAGGGTGAGGAGGGCGGACCGTACCTGCAAGCGAACAGATTCTCCGGCTCCCAGGACAAATAGATCAAAGTGGGTGTTATTCATGGGTGCCAGCGCCAGATCCAAACAGTAAGCTGAACCGTCAGGATCTGGATTTGGATCCTGCCAGCTTCTGATTGATGGCCTGGCAGTTGAGATGGAATGCCCGTCAGATTAGGGTATACCAGCAGTGCGGCACTCATGGGTAATGCTCACTTTATTGTGTCTGTCCTGGTCATTTAAGCCTCTGTTCCCATACAAGTACCTCCACCCTCTTCGTCCTCTGTACTACTTGGTTAGTCGCCAGCTGTGTGTGCAGAATGCCTGAATGAAGATCACAGCTCCCTTGTCAGCTGTTCCCATGTCAGCTGCTCCCTTGTAAGCTCCTCTTCATTCTTCAAGTGACGCGGCATTTGCCACCCACCTGGTTGTCTCTTGGGTCTAGTGGGGAGTGTTGGTATGTCTTTTCCTCGTTCTGGGTTGTCTTTGGGTGTCAACAAACTGGGTTCTGGGGTGTGCTAAAAGTTAACACTGCACGGGAGTCGGGGAGGGAGGGGAAAAACAAGTGGGTTTGTCCTTCAAAGTTAGGATGTCTTAACAAAATGTCTTAACAGGGAAGGTCACGCCTTAAGAGATTTTCCCCAGGCAAATTGTGCCGATGCATCCCAGTAATTAGATCCATGTTCCACCCCCAATTCGGCCTGTCAATGTTTAGGAACGGATGTTCCCAGCAAATTAAATGGTGTCACAGTTAACACTTTAAAGAAAAGATTGGGGACAGTTTTCGTTCAACCTGGAACGACAGAAATGGAAACACTAGACAACCTGCCAACCAGTTTCTCGTCATCGCTGAATATTGGGTTTGTGACTGCTGCTACAGAACTAGACAGGAGATTGTTGAAGACCAGGCTCTCGGGGATTGTGTTCAATTGATGTTAGCAGAGTTGAAGTGAGAAAGTAATTGTCTTAGAACACTTGGGCCATAATGATCTCCTGGACTAGTTTCGATCGCCTAAGGGGGTCGGAGAGGAATTTCCCAGATTTTTTTCCCAAATTGGCCTGGGTTTTTATGTCTGGTTTTTTGCCTCTCCCAGGAGATCACATGGTGGGGGGGTCTATATATTGCGATGGACAAGGCTGGATGGACCAGAGAGTCTTTTCGTGTACAAGTCATCTTTCAATAACTGAAATGTGAGAAGTTTAACATCTGAAAATAAACATGGATTGAAAATGAACAAACTTACTGTGTGTCTCCTGATTTGTGCACGGATCATTGAAGGGAACAGAAAGGGGAAGAGATGAGTTCTGATTGTCCCTGGGCTCAGTTACTGACTGGGTGAACTCTTTGAGCCACACACTAGGCTGGACCCAGATTGATTCCCCAGTCTGCTCATACAAACATACAAAAAGACATACAAAAGTAGATGAAGACTATCAGGCCCATTAAGCTCCCCCCATCCAGTAGACAGTAGGGCCGCACATGCTGCTGTCCCACCTACCAGTTACGCTATCTCTGGAAACAGACAAAGAAACATGGCCAATTCAGGAAAAACCTCTGGCCAATTGCTCTCCAACTCCCAACACATGACAATCTAAACTAGCCACTAACTCTCGCTGTAGCTGGTAATGTCCTCTCAGGGACTGGCCAAGCTCATACAGCACAGAAGGAGGCCATTCAGCCCATCGTGCCTCTGCCAGCTCTTTGAATGCACGATCCAATTAGCCCCACTCTCCCGCTCTTTCCCCGTAGCCCAGCAAATTTTTCCTTTTCAAGCATTTACCTAATTCCCTTCTGAAAGTTGCAGTGGATGGAATTATAAGTTGGTGGAATTCTGTCATGTGAACCCCAAATTTCCAGTAACTAAATTGCCAAATCCCCCAGTCAGTAAAACCTGGATTGGGCTTATTCAGTCACTTAAACACCAATGGCACTTTCAAAGTCCCAGGCCACGTCAAGGAACTCCTCCAAACACAATTAACCAACAAAGTAGTGAATTGGTACAAAAACAAATACTAGTGGGGAGGGGCTGGGGGTGAAGAATTGAGTGGGGGAAACAAGACAACACTTGGCATGTACTGAGAGGCAGAGTCGTGTGTTGGGTTTCCAACTCTGCAGGATGTCCCGGAGTCTCCAGGAATTTAATCTCCTGGATTTTTTTTTATTCGTTCATGGGATGTGGGCTTCGCTGGCAAGGCCAGCATTTATTGCCCATCGCTAATTGCCCTTGCAAAGGTGGTGGTGAGCCGCCTTCTTGAACCGCTGCAGTCCGTGAGGTGAAGGTGCTCCCACAGGAGCGGTTTGGTAGAACTGAGCGACTTGCTCGGCCATTTCAGATGGCAGTTAAAGAGTCAACCCCATTGCTGTGGGTCTGGAGTCACATATAGGTCAGACCGGGTAAGGCCAGCAAATTTCCTTCCCTAAAGGACATTAGTGAACAAGGTGGGATTTTAGTGCAATCCAATAGTTTCATGGTCATCATTACTGATGGTAGCTTTTTATTCCAGATTTTTTTACGTGACTGAATTTAAATTCCCCAGCTGCCATGTGGTGGGATTTAAACTCATGTCTCTCAGATTGTTTAATCTAAGTCTGTCTCTGGATTGCTAGTCTGGTAACATAACCACTATGCTATCATTCCCAATTGCAGCTTTGAGCAAACCTGGGATAAAAGTCACCAGGGCATTAAAGAAAATGATTTTTTATTTCCATTTTCTTTGACCACTTTCATTCATTTATAAAAATATTGGAGACGGGGGAAAAAGGCGGTTGGATCCAGCAGGTCACGTGATGAAAGCACCAGGAATACGTCCAATCAGAGATGGCAACTCGTGTTGTGTGACTCACGCCATTTATATACCAAGACAAAATAAAATAATAGCAGGCGTTGATAATTGTGGGTGGCACCAAGACACACACGTGCAGAATGTGAAACCTGTTGAATAATCACTGACTACTGAGGCACAAGTGGGTCTAAATAACACTTTAACAAACAGAATGGCTGCACATTAATGGCACAGTAATTAACTTGGGTTATAATAGGCTTTATTTTGGAAGTACTTAACTCCCAAACTCTCATTACCACACGGCTTGCCAAGAAACAACTGGATCGCCTTTCAATCACAGGTGTTAGAACTCTCAACCAATCAGCACAGTGTTAACCCTTTGCTCCCCGGAAGTTAAAAGAACTTTCATTTTCAATTGACATTGAGAATGACTATTTTGGGAACTGCCTCCCCGGTTTAGCGCCACGATTTTCCCCAGCTAAACTGGGTTTATAACACACTATTCACATGGTTAATGCCCTGAGGCACTTTAGAGAGTAGAATGAGATGCCAATTAGTAATACTAAGAAAGAAGCAATGGACACAAGTAACACTGCACCTTCACTGGACAGCTGCTGACGATTACCTTCAAACCGCCCTCACAACAGATGTCAAGCCAGCTCGTTCTTCAAGGTGAGAAATGACCCTGGATGATAATCCTGAGATTTATTCTCCTTTTTGTTTCTTACCCGGCTCCCAACATTAAATTACTTGGTTTTATTACCCCATTGTCTTCTATTTGCAAATGTGAGCTATTGGAGCTTGATAGACAAACATGCTCACACGTGTCGCCTAGAAACACAAACAAATTGATTTTTTGTTAAACAGTGAGGATATTGCACCTTGAGATCCAATCCATGTGCTGCCGTCAAAAATGGGTGAATAGTTTAGGGTCTGGTCATTACAAGGACAATGTTGAAGGATAAAGGACCGACTGAAAGGTTGCTGCTGAATTTAGCAAAGACCAACTTTCCAATGTTGATACCAGGTAAACAATAGCACAAGGCAATTTTGATTTACGCCCTCCAATTTCTCAGTAGTGCATCAAGAACTTGCATTGATAGACCTTTCACAACATCAGGACATCCCAAAGCACTTTACAGCCAATCAAACACTTCCTTAAAGTGTAATCGCTGCTGCAATGTAGGAAACGCAGCAGCCAATTTGCGCACAGCAAGCTCCCACAAATAGCGATGAAATAATGACCAGATAATCTGGTTTTTTTAGTGGTGTTGGTTGAGGGATAAATGTTGGCCCAGGGGAACTCCCCTACCCTTCTTCAAAATACTGGCCATGGGATCTTTTAAGTCCACCTGAGAGGACAGATGGAGCCTTGGTTTAACGTCTCATCCGAAAAACGGCACCTCCGACAGTGCCGCACTCCCTCAGTATGGCACTGAAGTGTCAGCTTAGAGTACGTGCTACCACTGGGCCACGCAGGCACCTAAATCAAACAGCTAGATGATTTTAAAAGCACGGGATAATGGAACAAGAAACCTGAATGGGTTTCTAGAAGGAACTAGACAGGTTCTTATCAACAAATGGGATTCAGGGTTATTAGAAACACACCAAGAGAATACAGTGGATAGGTGGGCTCATCAGAACATAAGAACATAAGAAATAGGAGCTGGAGTCAGCCATTCGGCCCCTCGGGCCTGCTCCGCTGTTCAATAAGATCATAACTGATCTGATCTTGGCGTCAACTCCACTTCCCTGCCCGCTCCCCATAACGCTCGACTCCCTTATCGTTCAAACATCTGTCTATCTCCACCTTAAATATAATCAATGACCCAACCTCCACAGCTCTCTGTGGAAGAGAATTCCAAAGATTCACGACCCTCTGAGAAGAAATTCCTCCTCATTTCCGATTTAAAAGGGTGCTCCCTTATTCTGAAATTATGCCCCCTAGCAGGCAGGTAGTGCAGGGGTCCCCTGTGACCATCCCCTTTCAAACAGATATACTGCTTTGGATATTGGTGAGGGAGATGCTTATCAGAGGAAGGCAGCAGCAGCCAACTTCCTGGCACCGTGGGTGGTTCTGCTGCACAGGACGGGAGGGAAAAGAGCGAGAGAGCTATAGTGATAGGGGATTCTATTGTAAGGGGAATAGATAGGCGTTTCTGCGGCCGCAAGCGAGACTCCAGGATGGTATGTTGCCTCCCTGGTGCAAGGGTCAGGGATGTCTCGGAGCGGCTACAGAGCATTTTGGAAGGGGAGGGTGAACAGTCAGTTGTCGTTGTGCAGATAGGTACCAACGATATAGGTAAAAACCGGGATCAGGTCCTAAAAGCTGAATATAGGGAGTTAGGAGGTAAATTTAAAAAACGGCCAGGTCTCTCCAGACGTTGCCGATAACCCAGACCCTTGAATCTGGGAATTCGAATCGTACCTCTTCTCAGCATCATCTGCAGCACTTGAATATCTTCCTTGTGTCTCGGTAACCAGAACTGGACACAGTGATCAAGGTGGGTCTGACCGGAACTGGACACAGTGCTCAAGGTGGGACTTACCAGAACTGGACACAGTGCTCAAGGTGGGACTGACCAGAACTGGACACAGTGCTCAAGGTGGGACTGACCAGAACTGGACACAGTGATCAAGGTGGGTCTGACCGGAACTGGACACAGTGCTCAAGGTGGGACTTACCAGAACTGGACACAGTGCTCAAGGTGTGACTGACCAGAACTGGACACAGTGATCAAGGTGGGTCTGACCGGAACTGGACACAGTGCTCAAGGTGGGACTGACCAGAACTGGACACAGTGCTCAAGGTGTGACTGACCAGAACTGGACACAGTGCTCAAGGTGGGTCTGACCAGAACTGGACACAGTGCTCAAAGTGGGTCTGACCAGAACTGGACACAGTGCTCAAGGTGGGACTGACCAGAACTGGACACAGTGATCAAGGTGGGACTGACCGGAACTGGAAACAGTGCTCAAGGTGGGACTGACCAGAACTGGACACAGTGCTCAAGGTGGGTCTGACCAGAACTGGACACAGTGCTCAAGGTGGGTCTGACCAGAACTGGACACAGTGCTCAAGGTGGGACTGACCAGAACTGGACACAGTGCTCAAGGTGGGTCTGACCAGAACTGGACACAGTGCTCAAGGTGGGACTGAACAGAACTGGACACAGTGCTCAAGGTGGGTCTGACCAGAACTGGACACTGTGCTCAAGGTGGGACTGACCAGAACTGGACACAGTGCTCAAGGTGGGTCTGACCAGAACTGGACACAGTGCTCACGGTGGGTCTGACCAGAACTGGACACAGTGCTCAAGGTGGGACTGACCGGAACTGGACACAGTGATCAAGGTGGGTCTGACCAGAACTGGACACAGTGCTCAAGGTGGGACTGACCAGAACTGGACACAGTGCTCAAGGTGGGACTGACCAGAACTGGACAGAGTGCTCAAGGTGGGACTGACCGGAACTGGACACAGTGATCAAGGTGGGTCTGACCAGAACTGGACACAGTGTTCAAGGTGGGACTGACCAGAACTGGACACAGTGCTCAAGGTGGGTCTGACCAGAACTGGACACAGTGCTCAAGGTGGGACTGACCAGAACTGGACACAGTGCTCAAGGTGGGTCTGACCAGAACTGGACACAGTGATCAAGGTGGGACTGACCAGAACTGGACACAGTGCTCAAGGTGGGTCTGACCAGAACTGGACACAGTGCTCACGGTGGGACTGACCGGAACTGGACACAGTGATCAAGGTGGGTCTGACCAGAACTGGACACAGTGCTCAAGGTGGGACTGACCAGAACTGGACACAGTGCTCAAGGTGGGACTGACCAGAACTGGACACAGTGCTCAAGGTGGGACTGACCAGAACTGAACACAGTGCTCAAGGTGGGACTGACCGGAACTGGACACAGTGATCAAGGTGGGTCTGACCAGAACTGGACACAGTGCTCAAGGTGGGACTGACCAGAACTGGACACAGTGCTCAAGGTGGGTCTGACCAGAACTGGACACAGTGCTCACGGTGGGACTGACCGGAACTGGACACAGTGCTCAAGGTGGGACTGACCAGAACTGGACACAGTGCTCAAGGTGGGACTGACCAGAACTGGACACAGTGCTCAAGGTGGGACTGACCAGAACTGGACACAGTGCTCAAGGTGGGACTGACCAGAACTGGACACAGTGCTCAAGGTGGGACTGACCAGAACTGGACACAGTGCTCAAGGTGGGTCTGACCAGAACTGGACACAGTGCTCAAGGTGGGTCTGACCGGAACTGGACACAGTGCTCAAGGTGGGACTGACCAGAACTGGACACAGTGCTCAAGGTGGGTCTGACCAGAACTGGACACAGTGCTCAAAGTGGGACTGACCAGAACTGGACACAGTGATCAAGGTGGGATTGACCAGAACTGGACACAGTGCTCAAGGTGGGTCTGACCAGAACTGGACACAGTGCTCAAGGTGGGACTGACCAGAACTGGACACAGTGCTCAAGGTGGGTCTGACCAGAACTGGACACAGTGCTCAATGTGGGTCTGACCAGAACTGGACACACTGCTCAAGGTGGGTCTGACCAGAACTGGACACAGTGCTCAAGGTGGGTCTGACCAGAACTGGACACAGTGAACAAGGTGGGACTGACCGGAACTGGACACAGTGCTCAAGGTGGGTCTGACCAGAACTGGACACAGTGCTCAAGGTGGGACTGGCCAGAACTGGACAGAGTGCTCAAGGTGGGTCTGACCAGAACTGGACACAGGGCTCAAGGTGGGACTGACCGGAACTGGACACAGTGCTCAAGGTGGGTCTGCCCAGAACTGGACACAGTGCTCAAGGTGGGACTGGCCAGAACTGGAGACAGTGCTCAAGGTGGGTCTGACCAAGACTGGACATAGTGCTCAAGGTGGGACTGACCAGAACTGGACACAGTGCTCATGGTGGGTCTGACCAGAACTGGACACAGTGCTCAAGGTGGGTCTGACCAGAACTGGACGCAGTGCTCAAGGTGGGACTGACCAGAACTGGACACAGTGCTCAAGGTGGGTCTGACCAGAACTGGACACAGTGCTCAAGGTGGGACTGGCCAGAACTGGAGACAGTGCTCAAGTTGGGACTGACCACAACTGGACACAGTGCTCAAGGTGGGTCTGACCAAGACTGGACATAGTGCTCAAGGTGGGACTGACCAGAACTGGACACAGTGCTCAAGGTGTGTCTGACCAGAACTGGACCCAGTGCTCAAGGTTCGTCTGACCAGAACTGGAGACAGTGCTCAAGGTGGGACTGACCAGAACTGGACACAGTGCTCAAGGTGGGTCTGACCAGAACTGGACACAGTGCTCAAGGTGGGACTGACCAGAACTGGACACAGTGCTCAAGGTGGATCTGACAAGAACTGGACACAGTGCTCAAGGTGCGACTGACCAGAACTGGACACAGTGCTCAAGTTGGATCTGACAAGAACTGGACACAGTGCTCAAGGTGGGAATGACCAGAACTGGACACAGTGCTCAAAGTGCGGTCTGACCAGAACTGGACACCGTGCCCAAGGTGGGTCTGACCAGAACTGGACACAGTGCTCAGGGTGTGACTGACTAGAACTGGACACAGTGCTCAAGGTGGGTCTGACCGGAACTGGACACAGTGCTCAAGGAGCTGTCTGACCAGAGACCCTGTACAGTGTGACCGTTATCCCCTCTGACTTTTATTCTACTGTTCTAACGATGCTGTTCAACATATTACGGGCTTTGTTCACTGTTCCTCTGCATTGGTTGGACATGTTGGCTGTCCATTCGACGGAGACTCCTAGGGCTCGTTCAGCATCATCCTTATCTGTTTTAATACCATTCATGAAGTATGTGTTTTATCTACTTTTCCTTCCTGTTTACTGTACCTTACGCTGTAAATTCCACCTTCCGTTGTTCTGCACACTTGCAAATTATGTCCACCTCATTCTATCATTTCAGAGCTGCCCCCTCCAACTCCCGAGCTCCTCCTAGTTTGATATCATCATCAAATTCGACCAGTTTACATTGAGTTTCTGCATCCAAGCCATTGACGCAAGTTAGAGACAGTAATAATCCCAGCACTGAGCCCTAGGGCACCCCACTCAGTACTTCCGTCCACCTCTAAGAAGTACCACCTGACAGCCAAGGGAAATCTCACAGATCTGTAAAATGGCAGGCTGTCTCGAGTTATGTTGGTCTCCTACCCTAGAACAGGTGCCCAGCTCTTTGCTGTAAAGTGCTGATAAAGGGCCTGTGAAGGAAGTAAGTATTCAGAGGGGAATCATGGAACCTCATGTAATGGGAGTGGTCTGTATTAAGCCAAGTGCATTGTAACACAGCGCTGATACCTCCCACTTGTTCTTCTCCAGCTAGTAATAGTGCTAAGGGCCGCTCCACGGCCCAAAGTTCCTGGGATGGGTCTTTCCTCTTCCACCCCTCTGCCCCAATCAAAATTTACATGTCCTGGCCTGCTCGAATGGACAGGCCATGTTTGAATGTGACCTGATTGGACCAAACCAGATCTGATCAATTAGGACAAAATGTTCCTCGTGAATCAGTGCTTATGGTGCCTGTACCCAACGCGAGGCACAGCCTGTACCCAGTGCGGGGCGGTGCCTGTACCCAGCGCGAGGCAGTGCCTGTACCCAGCGCGAGGCGGTGCCTGTACCCAGCACTGGGCGGTGCCTGTACCCAGCACTGGGCGGTGCCTGTACCCAGCACTGGGCGGTGCCTGTACCCAATGTGGGCCAATGCCTGTACCCAGCACGGGGCGGTGCCTGTACCCAGCGTGGGGCGGTGCCTGTACCCAGCGCGGGGCGGTGCCTGTACCCATCGCGAGGCGGTGCCTGTACCCAGCGCAGGGCGGTGCCTGTACCCAGCACGGGGCGGTGCCTGTACCCAGCGCGAGGCAGTGCTTGTACCCAGTGTGGGGCGGTGCCTGTACCCAGCACTAGGCGGTGCCTGTACCCAGCGCGAGGCGGTGCCTGTACCCAGCGCGAGGCGGTGCCTGTACCCAGTGCAGGGTGGTGCATGTACCCAGCACGGGGCGGTGCCTGTACCCAGCGCAGGGTGGTGCCTGCACCCAGAGCGAGGCGGTGCCTGTAACCAGCACAAGGTGGTGCCTGTACCCAGCGCAGGGTGGTGCCTGTACCCAGCGCGGGGCAGTGCCTGTACCCAACACGGGGCGGTGCCTGTACCCAGCATGGGGCGGTGCCTGTACCCAGTGTGAGGCGGTGCCTGTACCCAATGCGAGGCACAGCCTGTACCCAGCGCGAGGCGGTGCCTGTACCCAGCGCGAGGCGGTGCCTGTACCCAGCGTGAGGCGGTGCCTGTACCCAGCGCAGGGCGGTGCCTGTACCCAGCATGGGGCGGTGTCTGTACCCAGCGCGGGGCGGTGCCTGTACCCAGCATGGGGCGGTGTCTGTACCCAGCGCGGGGCGGTGCCTGTACCCAGTGCGAGGCGGTGCCTATACCCAGCGCGAGACGGTGCCTGTACCCAGCGTGGGGCGGTGCCTGTACCCAGCACGAGGCGGTGCCTATACCCAGCATGAGACGGTGCCTGTACCCAGCGCGGGGCGGTGCCTGTACCCAGTGCGAGGCGGTGCCTATACCCAGCGCGAGACGGTGCCTGTACCCAGCGCGAGACGGTGCCTGTACCCAGCACGAGGCGGTGCCTATACCCAGCATGAGGCGGTGCCTGTACCCAGCGTGAGGCGGTGCCTGTACGCAGCGCGAGGCGGTGCCTGTAGCCTTCACTTCCCCTCTCCTGAATTTGCTGGCTCTGGCGGGGGGTCGGAATTGTTCCACGATGACTGGGCCCTCTCCGATCCTTCACTCATGCGGCCATTCTTAATGCGAGAGTCTAAACAGTGAAGATCACAGGTTATTGAACCATTGGAATTTTTACAGCGAAGCCCAAGCCCATGCTATCACACATGCACCTTTCCGATGGGGGCACTGGATAGCAATCAGAGCAGCGACCCTGGCTGAGCTATCCTCTCCCTAACCCGGGGGTTTGGACAGTGATGCAAGAGCAGGATCACGTTGTGCACGAAGCTCTGCCAGTTGCTCGAGCTCACGCTGTGAGATTCGGAGCTTGAGGAGCGTCTGGAGTCACTGCAGTGCATCAGGAAGTTCGAGAGTTTCCTGGAAGTGGGTCACCCTACTGCCACAGAAGGTGCAGGAGGTGAGGGAGTGGGTGATCACCAGACAGGGTAGGAGGAAGACTCAGGTAGCGCAGGAATCCCCCAAGCCAGTGGCACTCGCTAACCGGTTTTCAGTTTTGAATACCAGGGAGGGTGACGACTCCTTGGAAGAATGCAGTAGGAATTAAACCCCTGGCACCACGAGAGATTTGACTGCACACAGGGGAAAAAGAAAGAGCAGAAATGCAGTAGTCATAGGGGATTCCATAGTTAGCAGCATAGACAGGCATTTCTGCAACCACAAACATGATTCCCGAATGGTATAAGAACATAAGAATTAGGAGCAGGAGTCGGCCATACGGCCCCTCGAGCCTGCTCCGCCATTCAATAAGATCATGGCTGATCTTCGAGCTCAACTCCGCCTGATCTCCATATCCCTTGATTCCCCATGAGTCCAAAAATCTATCGATCTCAGCCTTGAATATACTCAAAGACTCAGCATCCACAGCCCCCTGGGGCAGAGAATTCCAAAGATTCACCACCCTCTGAGTGAAGAAATTCCTCCTCATCTCGCTCTTAAATGGCCGACCCTGTATCCTGAGACTATGTCCCCTAGTTCTAGACACTCCAGCCAGGGGGAAACAACCTCTCAGCATCTACCCTGTCAATCCCCCTCAGAATCTTGTATGTTTTAATGAGATCACTTCTCATTTTTCTAAACTCCAGAGAGTATCGGCCCATTCTACACAATCTCTCCCATTGTACTTTCCTCAAGGTCTCATGCAGGTCTTTTACGAACCTGTCCCGGTTGACCTCCCTCATTTGGGCTTCGGTCAGGACCGGTACCAACACGTGAGTCGGGGTCCTCACCGCCCTACCGGTCATCAGCTCATACGGAGAGTGCCCTGCGCTTTTGGAGAGGCTGGCCCGGATATTCATGAGAACTAGAGGCAGGACCTCGTCCCATTTCTTTGGGTACCCCCCTATCTCCTTCCTAAGCCTTTCCTTTAAGGTCCGGTTCATCCTTTCCACTATTCCCGATGATTGGGGGTTGTGGGCCACATGCCATTTTCCCTGCATCCCTAAAAGTTTCAGGGTGGTCTGCAAGACTTGTCCTGTGAAATGGCTCCCCTGATCTGATTCCACCACCTGGGGCAATCCCCATCGGGAGAATACAACCCTTACTAGGATCTTAGCCGTGTTTAACGCTGTGGCTGTTCGACAAGGGAAGGCCTCAACCCACTTAGAGAAAACATCCACCAACACCAGACAATACTTGTTGTCTGCTTTTGTGGTGGGCAGGGGCCCAATGAAGTCTATTTGTATAGAATAGAGGATCTAAGGATCCTTATCTGAGGAAGGATGTTCTTGCCATGGAAGGAGTGCAGCGAAGATTCACCAGGCTGATACCTGGGACGGCAGGAATGACGTATGAGGAGAGATTGGGTCGATTGGGCTTGTACTCGCTGGAGTTTAGAAGAATGAGAGGGGATCTCATTGAAACTTATAAAATTCTAACAGGATTAGACAGACTAGATGCAGGAAGGATGTTCCCGATGGTCGGGGAGTCCAGAACCAGGGGTCACAGTCTAAAGATAAGGGGTAAGCCATTTAGGACAGAGATGAGGAGGAATTTCTTCACCCAGAGAGTGGTGAACCTGTGGAATTCTCTGCCACACAAGGCAGTTGAGGCCAATTCATTAAATATATTCAAGAAAGAGTTGGATATATTTCTTAAGGCTAAAGGGATCAAGTGATATGGGGAGAAGGCAGGGACAGGGTACTGAATTTGGATGATCAGCCATGATCTCATTGAATGGCGGAGCAGGCTCGAGGGGCCGAATGTCCTACTCCTGCTCCTATCTTCAATGTTTCTATGTTTCTATGAATGCCATGGTCCCTCTACCCTCCTAATCTGTCCCAACGGTGCCTTTCTACGGTGGGGTTCTAGATTATTCGCAGCGCACACTAGGCACTCACTGCAATATTCCTTCACCTCTTCCCTGAGATGAGGCCACCAACCCACCTCCTCCACTTTCTTCCAGGTATTTTCCGGCCCTGGCTGTCCAGCTCCCGGACCCCCGTGAGCTAGCTGTATAAATTCCTCCTGGTACTGTGTGGGCACGATCCACCTTTCCCCTTTAAACAACATCCCCTCTTTGACCACTATATCTGCTGCTCCAAAAGGACCATCAATTGGTTCCCCTTCTACCCTTTTCTTAATCACGGTTTTTAAAACCGCATCTTGTGCTTGAACCTTGGTCAGGCCTGGGGGCAACTTCACCTCCTGTGGGCCCTCCATATCCCTTATGGCCGCGATCTGTCCAGATCGGTACGGGTCCCAAAGTACTCCCTCCCTGGCCCCTTTTTTGCCAACTCGTCGGCCTTCTGGTTACCTTTCCATTTAGACTCGGTTTTTGAGTGCGCCTTTACTTTTTCAATGTAATGCTCCCCTTTATTGCCCGTAACGCCCAGGATTGTGTTCAGCAGTGGGGCGATTACTGACGGTTTCCCGTCGGCGGACTTGAATTCTCGTCTAGCCCATATTGCCAGATACTCAGTGCAAGAATTGCACGTGAACATCGAGTCTGAGCATATTGTGTAGGGGGTTGGGAATTCCTCGGGATGCCTGACCACATAAGCTACAGCCGCCAGCTCAGCCTGCTCTGCGCTCAGTGTGCTGGGGAGTTTGATGGCTTTCTCTATTCCCAGCCCCTGGGTCATAAATCCCACACCCTGTCCTACACTCTCCATTTGTCACCGAGCTGGACCCACCCGCATATATATCTCTCCCTGTCGGATGTTGCCCGGCCCGGAATCCCACGTTTACATCCCATACCCCTTCTATAGTGCACACGTGATTCGTCCCTGGATAAATCATGTTCAAGGCCAGCTTAGGTTCCGCCAATCTTTCCACCCTCAGGTTCATCTGGGAGAGAAGCAATGTCCAGTGGGCAATACGACTGCTACTCACTGCCCCGTCTTTTATCCTCCCATCCAATAGCATCTGTGTCGGGGTATGGCATGTCAGTAAGGTTATTAAAGATGACCCCGTAAATAATTGGAAACGTTTGACGGCCCAATAGCTCGCCAAAAGGTGTCTTTCACAGTTGGAGTAACCCCTCTCCACATCTGTCAGGACTCGGGAGGCATAAGCCACTGGCCTCAACTTGTCATGTCGTTCTTGGAGCAACACTGCACTCAAACTATCCCCAGTAGCTGCTACCTCCAGATCAAAATCTTTGTTCCTGTTTATTGCTCCTGGTGCGGGTGCAGTTTGTAAATTTTCCTTTAGGTGAGTAAATGCCTCCTTACAACTCTCATCCCAATACCATCCTACTCCTTTCCTAAGGAGTCTAAGCAAAGGGGCTGCCGTGGCTGCATAGTCTTCAATAAAATCCCTGCAGTACCCTGTCATTTTTAATGTGGAAGCAAATCATCCTCGGTTCCGAGGGACTGCCTAAGAAGAAGAAGAAGTTTCTCTCTTAACTCGTTGTGTTTTTTCTGATTCACACATTCCTGAATCAAGTTTATCACTTCTTCAACGGGACTCGGTCTCCTTTGGTTAAACGTTCCATCAATAATACCTGGACTTCCTCCGCACAAGCGCCTCTGTCTAATTTACTCTGATATGCATTAATAAAAATTTTACTAGCCATTTGGTGAATTTCCTAACAGACCTCTAACATCAATAACTATCGGCGCGCAATTCTCGGGCACTCCCCACTCCCTGCGGGGTTTATCCCTCCTCAAGGGTAGCAGCTGATCAGGAAGCTACTTTTGAGGTCCGATCTATTACACAATACTAGCCACTTTGTCTTGTCCCATCTGGGGTACCAATTGTAAGATCTTAATGATCTCTCAGAGTTCTTGGACAAGACACCAATAGGCAGCAGTTAGTATGTTTGAGCAATAGATCAAGATTTATTAAGCTTACAGCGTAATATACTTAACATTAGGCGATAGTTTTAATGAGTAGCTCACAGCCCTTGGTCTCATAGAAACATAGAAGATAGGAGCAGGAGTCAGCCATTCGGCCCCTCGAGCCTGCTCCGCCATTCAATGAGATCATGGCTGATCATTTAAATTCAGTACCCTGTCCCTGCCTTCTCCCCATATCCCTTGATCCCTTTAGCCTTAAGAAATATATCTAACTCCTTCTTGAATATATTTATATGATCTCTGGAACCTGTCGGACACAGATGACGTTTTCTTAAGTCTGTTCCTTTGTTCTCGCAGTAAGTCTGTGTAAAGTTGTTATTTGAGTATCGAGGTTTTAACCCTTTTCTCATCAAAGGTTGGGTTGGCCAGTGTCCATATATGGGCCTAGAAATTCATTATAGCCACTTTTGGGGCGGTAAAGTCGGGCGGCCGCTAAAGTTTGCGGCCGGCGCAAATTCGAGGCCACTTCGCCAATATTCATTAGCTTCGCCTTAAGAGTTTGCTTGAGCGCTAAAACTGGCGATGCACGGCTCTCTTTAGGCGCTAAGCTGGAGGTGCTGAGCGATACCGCCGAGGCCGGGCGCAGCGCAGGTGCGGCCATTTCTTGATTGACAGCAGACACCCTGGCGCCGGCCAGCTCTTAAGGGGGAAGGGTCGACTTGGTCTGCTGCCACGCCCTGGACACTGGAGCCCTCCAGCTAGGCCTGAACACTGCTGCTGGACCCAAATAGCGCCTCAAAGTATGGAGAAGGCTCGTGAACGAGCGCAGCGCTTCTCAGAGCATGATCTGAGGGTGCTGGTTAGCGCTGTGGAGAAGAGACGCCATATTTTGTTCCCAGACAATGGGAGGAAGCCGCCGGCCCGCGTCTACCAGAAAGCCTGGAAGCATGTCGCCACCAGGGTGACATCCAACAGTGAGGTCCCCAGGAGCGCTGTACAATGCCGCAAAAAGCTCAATGACCTCGCCAGGATTGTCAGGGTGAGTACCCTTTCCAGTGTCCTCCTCATCCTTGCATGTGCACCTCACATTATGGGCAAAGGGACCTGAAAGCCCTAATGGCCAGCCCTCATGCAGCAGCTATGGGACAGGCATGAACATCAATTGCACATTGTGCACTTAACACACTGGCCAGGCTATTCGACCATGGGAAGCAGTGCACACAAGATCAGGGCTACACACTGGCCAGGCTATTCCACCATGGGAGGCAGTGCACACAAGATCAGGGGTGCACACCGGCCAGGCTATTCCACCATGGGAGGCAGTGCACACAAGATCAGGGCTACACACTGGCCAGGCTATTCCACCATGGGAGGCAGTGCACACAAGATCAGGGCTACACACTGGCCAGGCTATTCCACCATGGGAGGCAGTGCACACAAGATCAGGGCTACACACTGGCCAGGCTATTCCACCATGGGAGGCAGTGCACACAAGATCAGGGCTACACACTGTACTTAGAGGCCGTCCTTTCTCTTGCAGGCCAAGCTGGCCAATAATAAGAGGAGCCGGACTGTGACCGGGGGAGGCGGACCCCAGATCCAGCCGCTCACCGAGCTGCAACAGCGCGTGGAGCGCATCATGGGTGCCCGGGTGATTGGCCCCGTTGCATCTGGAGATGCCGACCCTGTTCTGGGCACCAATGGTAAGGACATCACCTTTTGGACCTCTCTCGTCCCACTTGCGCATCAGATCTACATCCTTTGCCACTGTCCGACCAATGCGTTGAATGCCACCACTCATGCATCCCTCGCTGACGCCCTCTCCTCACTCTAAAGCTACTCTTGTGCCTTCCTGCTTTCAGATGGTGAGGAGGAGGTCCCTGAAGTTGCCAGTGACAGCCCCTCAGAAGAGGAGGAGGAGGAGAAGCAAGAGGAAGGCGGCCCATCAGGGGACCCCTCAGCCGTGGCAAGCCATGCCACTGTAGGGGAGACGTCTTCCCTGGAGGGGAGCGTGGGGGAAGTGTCGGAGGGGAGTGTAGCTCCTGGGACCAGCGGCCTGCAGAAACGCGGGAGGGGGGTGGAAGCTCAGCGGCCTTCTCCCCAGAGGGGGGAAGGGTCGGAGGGGAGTCCAATTGCTGGGCCCAGCGGCGTCCAGCAACGCAGGAAGGGTCGGCCAGTTCGGCGGCCTTCTCCCCAGAGGGAGAGTCCGGCCTCCAGTCCGGAGACGGTCAACGCCGAGGAGATGCGCCGCCTCGAGGACATGTCCGCGGACTCGGAGCACCGGCACACGGAGCTCATGGGGGTAGTGGGACGGATGCCTGAGGCCATCGAGTCCCTGTCTCGGAGTGTCACCGAATTCGGGGCCTCTCTGGCAGCGACTGGCCAGGTGATCAGTGGTGCCGTGCAGTCACTGGCTGCTCTGATGCGGTCACAGAACAGGGCAACACGGGCACTCACTGCTGCCACACTCGCTGTGTCAGCCCGGCATCGCCAGGGCACCCGGCGCGCTGCAGCAGCACAGCGGTCGGTCCCTCGGCAGATTGCTGCGCATGCTGCAGTGCTGGCCTGGGCGAGTGCCAGTGTCTCAGGTGACCAGTGAGCACCTGCCATCCGCCAGCTTGCCCCCATTCCTCCAGCCGCCACTCCCCCAGTGGAGCTGCCACGAGCTGCTGCAGCGACTGATGCTGGCCAGCCACAGCTGCAGCATTCACCAGCCGGCCCCTCGAGGGCCAGACCTCGTCTAGGCCGACCCCCAAGGGCATCTGCCGTCACGACATGTGCCCCTCAGGAGCCGTCCCCCAGCCTTGCAGCAGCCACTGGCCTCACTTTGAGGAGGAGCAGCAGGGCGTCCAGGGGCCGGCAAGGTTTGCAGAAGGCATCGCCCTCGCGGGACACAAAGTAGAGGGTGTGTCCAAATGTTGTGTTTTTTGGAATGGTTGTTTTTTGAAGGCCGAGGATGAGGCCATTTTTGTTTACATCTTTTGTTAATCCTCCCCAGGTTGTGGGAGTGAGGCATGTGTGTGAGTGTTTTTTGGGGGTTTCGTGTGTTCTTGGTTTTCATGTGGGAAGGGCCCTGAGTTTGTACAATAAACCATTTTATTTATTCACATTGTCCATGTTTGATCTTTGAAGTGTTTGTTGCCTTAACCGGCTGAGGGCTTGCGGAGCGGCTGCAATCATGTTCTATCATTGGCACAAGCCATTCCCTGACAGGGGGCCTAGAAGTGACGTTCAATAAGCCACCGACGGGCGGCCCTTGGACCTTCTGCCTCCCTCCTGGGCTGGTACTCCTCGTCCTCCTCCTCCTCATGCTCCTCCTGCTCCTCCTCCTGAGGTGGTGGTCCAACGTGAGGTGGCAGTGCCTGAGTCCTGCGGATAGCCAGGTTGTGCAGCATGCAGCAAACGACGACGAATTGGGAGACTCGCTCCTGCGAATACTGGAGGGCTCCCCCGGAGCGATCCAGACAGCGGAACCGTTGCTTCAGGACGCTGATTGTTTGTTCGATGAGGTTCCTGGTCGCTTGATGGCTCTCGTTGTATGCCTCTTCAGCAGGGGTCGTGGGCGTGCGGAGCGGGGTCATGAGCCAGGTACACAAAGGATAGCCTTTGTCCCCGATAAGCCATCCTCTTGGGTGAGGCTGTGCCTGGAAGATGTCAGCCACAGTAGTCTGTCGCAGGATAAAGGCATCGTGGCTGCTGCCTGGAAAGCGGGCATTGACAGCTAGGATGCGCTGCCTGTGGTCACACACCAGCTGTACGTTGAGGGAATGGTAGCCCTTCCGGTTGCGGTAATCCTCGGGATGGTCCAGAGGTGCCCGCAAAGCCACATGCGTGCAGTCAATGGCGCCCTGCACCATGGGGAAGTCCGCAATTCTTGCAAATCCCACTGCACGCTGCTGCTGCCTCTCCAGGGTCATGGGGAAGGAGATGAATTGGCGTCTCCTTCTGAAAAGGGCATTGGTGACCTGGTGGATGCAGCAATGCACGGCAAACTGGGATATGTTAGCAATGTCCCCAGCAGCTGATTGGAAGGAGCCGGTGGCATAGAAGTTCAGAGCCACCGTCACCTTCACTTCCACCGACAGAGACGTCCTGCACCTCAGCTGTGGACGCAGATCTCTGTGAAGCAGCTGGCAGATCTCTGCAACCACCTCCCTTCTGAATCGCAGCCTCCTAACACATTGCGCGCCAGTCATGTTGAGATACGAGACCTGCTGGCGGTATTGCCTGAGTGGGTAAGGCCCATGTTGCCGACGCCTGTTGCCCCCTCTGCGTCTAGCCAGGGCTGCCCCTCTCACACAGCGTCTGCGAGCCCTTCCGACATAATCCTGAAACTCAGCATTGGCACCCCATGCAGCCACCATAATATGCTGGCAAACAATGAGATATCAGTGAAGGCGAATTGCAAAGCTCTGGCCTGAAGCCAAAAATACCTGTCCTGGTGTTGGGCCAAAGCAGTAAGCTCCCTTCCTTGTTTTTTTTCAAAAAATCCGTTGCACAAGAGTGATTGCTGCAAAATGGCTGCACTTTATAGTGCAGGGTAAGTGCCCTTTAATTTGCGCTCCCCGCGGCCCGCTTCGGCTGTGCACCGTTCCACTCCACAGTCGTTAGGGGCGCCCGGCGCTCAATGGGCCGGCGCGACTGAAGTTCCGGTTTGGGGCGCACAAAGGGCGTTGCACGAGGAAATGACGCGCGCAAAGACTTTGCGCCGGCGCTAAATGTCTACTGAAGTTGGGGCGAGGTCGCGCTGCGCCCGGGCGCTAAGCGCCTAGCGCTCGAGATCTACTCCTCCTAAGGCGCTAACGGCTGGTGCAGCCAACTGAATTTCTAGGCCAGAGTGTCTGGGACACATTAATGATTAACCTGCGTGGGGACTTTGCTGTCAGAGAAGGAAAACGACAAAGTCCAAAGTGCCGTTTGCCCCACTCAGTGTGACCTTGAAATATTGTGTCCAGGCTGATGATCTGTTCTCACCATATGATCCTTCCCCCCACATTGACCTTTCTGAGCTCCAGCCAGGTGGTTCTAAATACCCAGGTGGCAAAGACAAAAATCTACATTTTCCCAGCCCTGAGGAGACGGGTCTGGAGGCGGGACAGTTGACAAAATGTTAAAAACTGAGGGCAGTTTCAGAACCCGCATCCGTGCTCAGGAGGCTGGATGAAGAAATTCACCCCTTCCCACAAACAGAGCAGGTGAACGGCCTCTCCCAGTGTGAACCCGCTGGTGTGTCAGCAGGCTGGATGGCCGAATGAATCCTTTCCCACACACGGAGCAGTGGGAGGCATTCAAGGAGGAGATCCGGACAGTTCAGAACAAATATGTGCATTTAATATGTAGGGTAAAGAAAAAAAGGGAGTCGTTTGACAGAAACCGAGAGCTAAATACTGCAGGATCTTTAGCGGAGTACAGAAAGTGCAGGGGTGCAATGAAAAAAGATGTTAGGAAAGCAAAGGGAGAGCATGAGAAATTCTTGGCAAGACAAATCAAGGATAACCCAAAGGTGTTTTATAAATATATTAAGAGTAAGAGGATAACTAAAGAAAGTATAGCGCCTATTAGAGATCAACAGGGTACTCATTCTGTGGAGGCGGGAGGTGTCGGTAGGTTTCTTAATGATTAGTTTGCGTCTGTTTTCACAACGGAGAGTGGCGATGCAGACATTGCTATCACGGAGGAGGAGTGTGAAATGTTAGATAAAATAAATATACTGAGAGAGGAGATATTAAGGGGTTTAGCAGCTTTAAAAGTGTATAAATCCTCAGGCCCAGATGAAATGCATTCCAAGCTGTTAAGCGAAACAAAAGAGGAAATTGCAGAGTCCCTGACCATCATTTTCTAATCCACTCTGGCTTCAGTTGTGGTGCCGGAGGACTGGAGGACTGCTAATGTGGTACCCTTGTTTAAAAAGAGAGAAAAGGATAGACCGAGTAATTATAGGTCAGTCACCTAACCTCGGTGGTGGGAAAGTTCTTGGAAAGAATTCTGAAGGACAGGAAACATCTTCATTTAGAATGCCACCGATTAATCAAGAATAGTCTACAGGGAGTTATTAAGGGATGGTCGTATCTGACAAACTTGATTGAATTTTTTGAGGTGGTAACAAGGAGGGTAGATGAGGGTGGTGCGTTTGATATAGTGCATATGGCTTTTGATAAGCTTCCACATGGCTGACTGGTCACAAAGTTAAAAGGCCATAGGATCCAGTGCAAAATGTCAATTTGAATTCGAAGCTGAGTCGGAGGCACGAGGTAGGTTGTAATGGTTGATCGGTGTTGTTGTGACTGGAAGGCTGTTTCCAGTGGGGTTCTGCAGGGCTCAGTACAAGCTCCCTTGCTTTTTATGGTATATATCAATGGTCTAGACTTGAATATAAGGGTTATGGTTAAGAAGTTTGCTGATGATACTAAAATCAGCTGTACGCTTGAAACTGAAGAAGGAAGCTGTAGACTGCAGGAACATATCAATAAATTGGTCAGACCGGCAAAACATTGGCAATTGGAATTCAATCCGGGGATGTGTGAGGTAATCTAGTTGGGGAGGGCTAACAAGGAAAGGCAATACACTTTAAATGGTAGGACACTGAGTAGTGCAGAGGAACAATGGAACCTTGGAGTGCATGTCCACAGATTCCTGAAGGTAGCAGGCCAGGTAGATAAGGTGCTTGAGAAGGGATACGGAATGCTTGCCTTTATTAGCCGTGGCATAGAATAAAATAGCAGGGGGGGATATCCTTCAACTGTATGAAACACTAGTTAGGCCTCAGCTAGAGTACTGCGTGCAGTTCTGGTCACCACATTACAGGACAGATGTGATTGCACTAGAGAGGGCATGGAAGAGATTTACAAGGATGTTGCCGTGAGTAGAGAATCTTAGCTATGAGGAAAGACTGGATCGGCTGGGTTTGTTTTCTGTTAAACAGAGGAGGTTGAGGCGAGACCTTATTGAGGTGTATAAACTCATAAGGAGCCTAGATAAAGTGGATGGAAGGGACCTATATCCCTCAGCACAGCGGTCAGAACCTGGGGGCACTGATTTAAAGGAATTGGTGGAAGGGTTAGAGGGAATTTGAGAGGTAATGCCTTCACCCAGACGGTTGTAGGGGTCTGGAACTCACTGCCTGATAGGGTGGTAGAGGCAGGAACCATAACCACATTTAAAAAGTACTTGGATGTACACTAGGGATGTTGTAACCTGCACAGCTGCTGATGTTATGCCCAGTGCCAGCATCGGGCGCTCGCAGGGCAGGTACAGGACTAGTTAGATAAGAGGCTCCCAGTAATTTCTGATTTTCCTTATTTTTTAGATTGCGTACTATGGAGCTTCATCCTAAATCCTGGAATTCTTTGCTGCTGTCGGCCTCCATTGTGACCCTCACTACAATCCTGCCGACTTTATCTGTGATTATCTCAAATTTCTGACCAGCCTTGAGATGGTACGATATGCCCCTAGATCGAAATGTATCTTCAACTTCCTCACCTTGACGTCGATCGTGGTCCAATTACCTCAACTAGGCTTGTAGTCTCTGCAATATCGAAGATTAAGAGGTTGATTTGATGAAGATAGGAGCAGGAGGAGGCAGTTCAGACCCATCGAGCCTTTTCCGTCATTCAATGAGGTCATGGCTGATCGGTATCCCAATTGAGAACTATGGGCCTTTGCTCCATATCCCTTAATAACTTTGGTTTGCAAAAATCTACCAATCTCGGACGTAACATTAACAATTGACCTAGCATCAATTGCAGTTTGTGGAAGAGAGCTCCAAACTTCTACCACCCTTTGCGTGTTGAAGTGTTTCCTAACTTCATTACTTGAAGATCTGGATCCAACCTTTAGGCTATGTCCCCTACCTCTAGACTCCCCTCCCGCTGACAACCAGCGTAGATGTACCAGAATGACACTTGGACTCCCAGGGTTAAAATACGAGAAGAGATTACACAAACCAGGATTGTAATCCCTGGAATTTCTCTCCATCTATCCTATCAGATCCCCTTAATATCTTGAAAACATCGAACAAGTCACCCCTTAACCTTGTAAATTCCAGGGTATATAAAACTTGTGTGTGTAATCTCCCCATGTAACTTAACCTTTGGATTCCAGATATCATTCTGGTAAATCTACGCTGCACTACCTCCAGGGTAAATATATCCTTCCTACGATGTGAAACATAGAAATATAGAAGATAGGAGCAGGAGTAGGCCATTCGGCCCCTCGAGCCTGTTCCGCCATTCAACGAGATCATGGCTGAACATTCAAATTCAGTACCCTGTCCCTGATTTCTCCACATACCCCTTCATCCTTTTAGCATTAAGAAATATATCTAACTCCTTCTTGAATATATTTAATGAATTGGCTTCAACTGTCTTGTGTGGAAGGGAATTCCACAGGTTCACCACTCTCTGGGCGAAGAAATTTCTCCTCATCTCTGTCCTAACTGGCTCATCCCTTATCCTTAGACTGTGACCCCTGGTTCTTGAAACCCTGCCATCAGGAACATCCTTCCTGCATCTAGTCTGTCTAGTCCTGTTAGAACTTTATGTTTCAATGAGATCACCTCTCATTCTTCTAAACTCCAGCGAATATAAGTCTAATCGACCCATTCTCTCCTCATAAGTCATTCCTGCCAGCCCAGGTATCAGTCTGGTGAATCTTCGCTGCACTTTCTCCATGGCAAGAACATGCTGCCTCAGATAGGTTGATCAAAACTGCACACAATACTCAAGGTGTGGTCTCACCAAAGCCCTGTACAACTGCAGCAAGACATCCTCGCTCCTGCACTGGAATCACCTCGCTATGAAGGCCAACATTCCATTTGCCTTGTTAACAGCCTGCTGCATCTGCATGCTTACCTTCAGCGACAGGTGCACAAGGACACCCAGGTCTCGTTGCACTTCCCCATTTCCCAATCTATTGCCGTTCAGATAGTCATCTGTCTTCCTGTTTTTGCAACCGAAGTGGATAACCTCGTATTTATCCACATTATACTGCATTTGCTATGCATCTACCAATCACCTAACCTGCCCAAACCATACTGGAGTTTCTCTACATCCTCCTCACAGCACACACGCCCACTCAGCTTTGTGTCATCTGCAAAATTGGAGATATTACATCTAGTATTCGCTCGCCTAGATCATTTATATATATTGTGATTAGTTGGAGTCCTAGCAGCGATCACTACGATGCCCCACTCGTCACTGCCAGCCACTCGGAAGAAGATCAGTTTCTCCAACACTTTGCTTCCTATCTGCCAAACCGTTCTCGAACCAACACAGTATCTTATCCCCAATCCCGTGTGCATGAACTTTGCACGCTAATCTCTTATGCAGGAGCTTACTGAAAGCCTTCTGAAAGTCCAAATACACCACACCACTGGCTCACCCTTATCTATTCTACCAGTTACATCCTCAAAAACTTGCTGTAGATTATTCAAGCATGCTTTAACTTTTGCAAATCCATGTTGACTTTGTCCGATCCTGTCAGTATTTTCCAAGTGCTCTGCTATTACATCTTTTATAATGGACTCTAGCATTTTCCCCACTACCGATGTCAGGCTTTCCGGTCTAGAATTCCCCATTTTCTCTCTTCCACCGTTTTTAAAGAGTGGGGATAGATTAGCTATCCTCCCGTCCATGGGAACTGTTTCAGAGTCTATATAATTTTGGAAGATGACCAGCAATGCATCTACTATTTCTAGGGCCACTTCCTTAATTACCCTTGGATGCAGATTATCAGTCCTGGGGACTTATTGGCCTTCAATCCCGTCAATTTCCCTAACTCCATTTCCCTACAAATACTTGTTTCATTCAATTCCTCCCTCTCATTAGACCCTATGTTCCCCGACATCTCTGGTAGGTTATTTGTCTCCTCCTTTGTGAAGACAGAACCAAAGTATGTAATTAATTGTTCTGCCATAACTTTGTTCCCCATTATAAATTCCCCTGATTCTGACTGCAAGGGACCTACTCTTGACTTCTCCAATCTTTTTATCTTCACATATCTATAGAAGCTTTTACAGTCAGTTTTTATGTTCGCTGAGAGCTTACTCTGATACTGTATTTTCCCCCTCTTAAGTAATCCCTTTGTCCACCTTTGCTGAATCGTAAACTGCACCCAATCCTCAGGCTGGCTGCTCTTTCTGACCAATTGATTAGTCCTCTCCTTGGATCTTATGCTATCCCTAATTTCCCTTGTTAGCCACGGTTGTGTCACCATTTTAATATTTTTATTTCAAACAGGGATGAGCAAAATCTGTAGTTTATCCATGCGATCATTAAATGTTTGCCATTGCCTATCCACCGTTAACCCTTTAAGTAATGTTCCCCAAACAATCCTAGCCAACTCGCACCTCATACCATCGTAGTTTCCTTTATTTACATGCAGGACCCTAGTCTCTGAGACAAATACTTCACTCTCCACCTTAATGAAGAATTCAATCATATTATGATCGCTCCACACCGAGGGGCCTCGGACAACAATTAATCCTTTCTCGTTACATAATACCCAGTCTAAGATTGCCTGATCTCTAGTTGGTTCCTCGACATATTGGTCCAGGAAACGATCCCGTACACACTCTAGGAATTCCACCTCCACTTTATTGTTACTAAATTGTTTAGCCCCATCTATATTTAGATTAAAGTCACCCATGATAACTGCTGTGCGCTTATTGCATGCATCTCTAATTTCCCATTTAATGCCATCCCCAACCTCAGCATTACTGTTTGGTGGTCTGTATACAGCTCCTACTAACGTTTTCTGCCCCTTGGAATTTCTCTGCTCTACCCATACAGATTCCACATCATCAGAGCTAATATCCCTCCTTTCTATTGTGTTGATCTCTTCTTTAACCAGCAATGCTACCCCACCATCTTTTCCTTTTTGCCTGTCCTTCCTGAATATTGCATAACCCTGGATGTTGAATTCCCAGCCTTGGTAACCCTGGAGCCATGTCTCCGTTATCCCAATTATATCATATCCGTTTACATCTACTTGCACAGCTAATTCGTCCGCCATATTACAAATTCTCCTCTCATTAAGACACAAAGCCTTCAGGCTTGATTTTTTTAACACTCTCAGACCTTTTAGAATTATTGATTACTGTGGCCATGTTTGATTTACACCCTTGATTGCTCTGACTTCCACTTTTGCTTTTCTCTTTCCTGTCTTTTGCTTCAATCCTTGCTTCCCTTTCCTCTGTCTCCCTGCACAGTTTCCCAAACCCCTGCCATTTTAGTTTAATCCCTCCCCAAGAGCCTCAGCAAGCATTCCCCCTCGGACATCGGTCCTGGTCCTGCCCAGGTGCAAACCATCCAGTATGTACTGGTCCCACCTCCCCCAGAACTGGTACCAATGTCCCAGGAGTTGGAATCCCTCCCCCTTGCTGCATTCCTCTAGCCAAGTATTCATCTGAAATATCCTTCTCTTTCTACTCTGACTAGCACTTGGCACTGGTAGCAATTCTGATATTACTATCTTTGAGGCCCTATTTTTTAATTTACCTCCTAACTCCCTATATTCAGCTTTTAGGACCTCATCCCGTTTTTACCTATACCGTTGGTACCTATATGCACAACAACAACTGGCTGTTCACCCTTCTCCTCCAGAATGCCCTGGAGCCGCTCCAAGATATCATTGACCCTTGCACCAGGGAGGCAACATACCATCCTGGAGTCACGTTTGTGGCCGCAGAAATGGCTATCTATTACCCTTACAATAGAATCCCAAATCATTATAGCTCTCGCTCTCTTTTTCCTCCCGTCCCGTGCAGCAGAACCACCCATGGTGCCAGTAATTTGTTTGCTGCTGCCTTCCCCGATAAGCCATCCTCCCCAACAATATCCAAAGTGGTATATCTGTTTGAGAGGGGGATGGCCACAGGGGACCCCTGCACTACCTGCCTGTGCCTACTATTCAACTGACGGTCATTAATTCACTTCCTGCCTGTGCAGCCTTTACCTGCGATGTGACCATCTGATCAAACATGATATGCATGACGTCCTCAGCATCGCGTATGTATCCATTCGCATCTCCAGTGCCGCAATGTGGTCTGCCAGTAGGTGCAGCTGGATACTCTTCCCGCACACATGGTCGTCAGGGACACAGGAAGTGCCCCTGAATTGCCACATAGTGCAAGAGGAGCATGTCACGGGGCTGAGCTTTGCTGTCATTACTTACCCTTTAATTATTTTAAATTAAATCAATACCAACAATTATACTAGAATTAAATGATATACTCAATGGCCCTTGTTTCCTAGTACTCCCCGCTAATCAACAGAGATGTTAGAAACTATGAACACAGAATTAAGACATTCTAAACATTATAACCTATGACCCTTTACTGTAAACTTTAGAGTATTATAGGTACTCACCCAGTCAGCCGCTTCCTCCTGCCTGCGTCACATTTTGAATTGTGACCTGGCTCTGGAACGCTGCTGCTGGTCTGCGAGATTGGTAAACCTCTGAAAAAGAGCCCGCGAAAGTGAGTTTAAATACTCAGAGTCTCCGCTCTCACCGCTCCCGACAATGGCCTGTGAAAAACGCCCGCGAAAATGAGTTTTGATACTCACTGTCTCTCCGCTCTGACCACTCCCGACAATGGCCTGTGAAAAAAAGCCTGCGAAAGTGAGTTTAAATACTCACCGAACCACTTCTCTCACCGCTCCCGCCACTGGCCCATTTTAAAGAGCGAGTCTCTACATCAGGGACCACTTGTAAAGAGGGAATCTATCCATCAGGGACACTGTTTAAAGTGGGTGTATCTCCATCAGGGCCCCTTTTAAAAGAGGGAGTCTCTCCATCAGGTACCCCCTTTAAAGAGGGAGTCTCTCCATCAGGGACCCCCTTTAAAGAGGGAATCTCTCCATCAGGGATCCTTTTAAAGAGGGAATCTCTCCATCAGTGATACCTTTTAAAAAGGGAGTCTCTTCATCAGGGACCCTGTTTAAAGAGGGAGTCACTCCATCAGGGACACTTTTAAATAGGAGTCACTCCGTCAGGGAACCATTGCAAAGAGGCAGTCTCTCCATAAGGGACACTTTTTAAAGAGGGAGTCTGTCCATCAGGAATCCCTTTTATTGAGCCGGTGTCTCCATCAGGGATACGTTATAAAGAGGGAGTCTTCATCAGAGTCCCCTTTTAATGAGGCAGTCTCTCAATCAGGGACCCTTATTCAAGAGGGAATCTCTCCATCAGGGACCCTGCTTAAAGAGGAAGTCTAACCATCAGGGACACCTTTTAAAGAGGGAGTGTCTCCTCAGGGAGTCTCTCCATCAAGCTCTCCTATTAAAGAGGGAGTCTTTCCACCAGGGACCCCATTTAAAGATAGAGTCTCTCCGTCAGGGGTCCCTTTTAATGAAGGAACCTCTCTGTTTGGAACCCCTTTAAAAGAGGTGTTTCTCCGTAAGGTACCCCTTTTAAGCAGTGATTTTCTCCCTCAGGGACCCCTTTTAAAGAGGTAGCCTCTCCGTAGCGGAATTCTTTAAAAGATGGAGCCTCTCTGTCAGGGACCCTGTTTAAACATGAAGTCTCTCTGTAAGGGACTCCTTTAAAGCTGGATTCACTCCATCAGGGATCCCTCTTATGGAGGGAGACTCTCCGTCAGAGACCCCTATTAAAGAGGGATCTCTCTGTCGGGGACTACGTTTAAATAGGAAGTATATCCTCAGAGAACGCATTTAAAGGTGGCGCCTCTCCATCAGAGACACCTTTAAAAGAGGAAGACTCTCCATCAGGGACCCTTTATTTGAATATATGAACAAAAGAAATCGGAGCTGGAGTAGGCTATTCAGACCTTCAAGCCTGCTCCGCCATTCAAGGAGATCATGGCTGATCTTCTGTCTCAACTCCATTCACCGGCCCTATCTCCATATCCCATGATGCCCTGAAAAGTCAGAAATCTATCGACATCTGTTTTGAATGGACGCAATGACTGAGCCTCCACAGCCCTCTGGGGTAGAGAATTCCAAAGATTCACCACCTTCTGTGTGAATAAATTTCTGCTCATATCTGTTTTGAATGGCCTATCATTTATCCTGAGGCTGTTGCCCCTGGTTCTAGACACCCCAGCCAAGGGAAACAATCCCCCAGCATCCACCCTATCAAGCCTTGTAATAATTTTATATGCTTCAATGAGATCCCCTCTCATTCTTCTGAACTCAAGAGAATACAGGCCTAGTTTACTCAATCTCTTCTCATACGACAGTCCCGCCATCCATGGAATCAATCAGCAAATTTGGAAATGTTACATGTATTCCCCTCATCCAGATCATTGATATAGATTGTGGAAAGCTGGGGCCCAAGCACCGATCCTAGCGATATCCCACTAGTCTCTGTCTGCCATCCTGTAAAAGACCCGTTTCTCCCTACAATTTGTTTTCTCTTAGTTTACCAATTCTCAATCCATGCTAGTGTAATAGCCCCAATTCCATGTGCCCTAATTTTGTTCATCAACCTCTTGTGCGGGACCTTATCGAAGGCCTTCTCAAAATCCAGATACACCACATCTACCAGTTCCCCTTTGTCTACTCCACTAGGTACATTCTGAAATAACTCCAATAAGATTGTCAAACAGGATTTCCCTTACAATAATCCATGTTGACTCTGCCTAATCTTACTATTAGTTTCTAAGTGCCCAGTTATTACATCCTTTATAATTGAATACAGCATTTTCCCAACTACTGATGTGAGGCTAAAAGGTCTGTATTTCCCTGTTTTCTCGGTTCCTGCTTTCTTAAATAACGGGGTTACATTTGCTATCCAACAATCTGCACGATCCGTTCCAGAATCTATAGAATTTTGGAAGATGACAACCAATGCGTCCACTATACCAATGGCCACCTCTTTCAAAATCGTAGCATGTAGGTCATCCGGTCCTTGGGATTTGTCGCATTTTAGTCCCACTAATCTTGCTAGTGCTGTTTCTTTAACTTATAAAAAATTCAATATTTTCCTCATTCTCGCCAAACCCTTGGTTTTCTCGTATTTCTGGGAGGTTTCTTGTGTCTTCCTCCGTGAAGACAGAAACAAAGTATTTACTTAATGTCTCTTGCCATTTCCTCATTCCCCATTATAAATTCTCCCATCTCTGACTGTGAAGGACCTACTTTTAACTTCACCAGTGTTTTCCTTTTCACATACCTATCGAAGCTTTTGCAATCTGTTTTTATATGTTTCGCTAGTTTGTGCTCATATTCCATTTTCCCTTTCTCTATCAATTTCCTGGTCGCCCTTTGCTGATTTCTAAAAATATCCCAATCCTCAGGCTGACCGTTATTTCTGGCAACTTTACAAGCTTCCTCCTTTGACTTAATACTAGCTTTAATTTCTTTTGTTAGCCATGGTTTGATCTATTTTCCTTCTGGGTATTTATGCCCTAGAGGAATATATGTTCGGTGCAAACTATGCATTATTTCCTTGAATGTTAGCCAGTATGTCTACATTCATACCTTTTAGTGTAGTCTCCCAGTCTACCATGGCCAAGTTGTCCCTCATACACTTGTAGATTCCACAGTTTAGGTTTAAGAACATAGTTTCAGGCTGGAATACATCACTCTCAATCATAAAGTAAAAATCAATCATATTATGATCACTTGTCCCTAAAGGCCCCTTCACCACAAGATTATTGATTAGCCCGTTCTAACTACACATTAGCAAATCCAGAATAGCCTGTTCTCTGGTTGGTTCCTCCACATATTGATCCAGGGAACCATCTCGCATACATTCCAAGAATTTGTCCTCCACACCATTAGTGGCAAGTTGATTTGGCGAGTCATTATGTAGGTTAAAGTCCTCCATGATTACAGTATTGTCCTTGTTACATGCACTTCTAATTTCTAGATTTTTACTGTGCTCCACATTACCACTCCTCTTTGGTGGCCTATACACTGCACCCACCAATATTTTCCGCCCTTTGCTGATCCCTTAGCTCCACACAAACTGATTTTTAAAGAGGGAGTCTCTCTGTAAGTGACCCCTTTTAATGCTGGCGTCTCTCCGCGTCGGTCCAATTTTACAGAGGGAATCTCTCCGTCAGGGAGCCCTTTTAAAGAGGGTGTCTCACCATCAGTGGCCCCTGTTAAAGAGGGAGTCTCTGAGCCAGGGACCCGTTTTAAAAATGATTCTCTCCATCAGCGACACCTATTAAAGAGGGAGTCTCTCTGTCGGGGACCCCTTTTAAAGATGGTGCCTCTCCTCAGTGACCCCTTTTAAATTGAAGTCTCTCCATCAGGGACAACTATAAAAGAGGGAGTCTCCCTGTTGGTGACCCCTTTTAAAGAAGGAGATTCTCTGTCAGGGACCCCTATTAAAGAGGGATCTCTCCGTCAGGGACCCCTGTTTAAAGAATGATTCTCTTCATCAGGGACACCTTTTTTAGAGGGAGTCTCTGCATCAGGAATCCTTTTTTAAAGAGACAGGCCTAGAAATTCAGTTGTTTGCGCCAGCCTCTAGCGCCTTAGGAGGAGGAGATGTGGGGTGCTAAGCGGCTACCGCCCGGGCGCAGCGCGATCTGCGCCTCTCGCCAACTTCAGTTAAGATTTAGCGGCGGCGCCAAGCCTTTGCGCGCGCTCAGCTGCGCGCGCAGATCTTGACGTCATTTCATGGTGCAACGCCCTTTGTGCGCCCCAAACCAGAAATTCAGTGGCGCCGGCCTATTGTGCGCCTGGCGCCCCTAGCGACTGGTAGAGGGGAACGGTTCCCAGTCGCTGCGGGGCGCGGGGGGCGCTAATTAAAGGGCACTCCTCCTGCAGTAGAAATGGCAGCCATTTTGCAACACTCCTTCTTTGTGAGAGACGGATCTTTGGAGAGAGACAAAGGTAGAGAGCTTTCTGGTTTGGCTCAACACTCGCACAGGTACTTGTGGCTTCAGGCCACAGCTTTGCACTTGTCTTTAACTTCAGAGCCATAGCATTGATTGGAAACATATAATGGGGGCTGCAATGGGTGGAAACGTTGGGCTTCTCCATTGCATTCAAAGGGCTCAGAGACGCCGTGAGAGAGTGCCAGTCATGGCCAGATGGAGAAGGGGCAACAGGTGTCGGCAAAGGAGGCCTTACCCACCCAGGGTTTACCGCCGTTAAGTATGTGTATTGTATTGAACAATTAACACAAAGACTTAAACGTATAACTCAAACAGGCCTTTACTGGTTGGAGGTAGGGACTGCACATAGGTCTTTACTTCATGCCCACAGGCGGGAACTGAGGGGGATCAGTACCCACAGTACTATTTATACCCCTATGGCCAGGAGTGGTACTGCGTATCACTACGCCCAACAAGTAGTGCAGTCCTGTCCATAGGTTCAAAGTAGCACACATATTACATACACAACATTCCTCCCTTCCTAGCTTTACAGTCATCTCCCCATTTAACATAACGTAATAACATATATACATATATAACTTCAGGTTTACATAACAGAATAACATAGATACATAGATAACTTCATGTCAAAAACAGATCACAGATTCAGTCTCTGCGGAAAACAGTTCACAGATTCAATCTCTGTGGTGTAGTCGGTTCACGTTGCTAGAGTGACTCATTCAATAGTCCTTCCATGGATTTAACAGTTTGAACTTCCGAACTGAATTGGCTCCGTTCGGAGGGACCACGTGTGTGATCTGGTAGAGGTGATAATGGTTCAGATGGGTCATCTTCTGTTTTTACTTTTCCTTTTCTGCTTCTTGGAGACTCTCTGGGCTCCATTGTCAGCTGCCACAGCTGCCAGCTGCATGCGCAGTTCCTCCTTCTCTTCCTCCTGTTTCCGTCGTAGAGCCAGCTTCTCCCGATGTTCCGTAGACTTTTGGTGCTCCTCCATGATTTCTGCACTTTGGGAGTCGAAGTTACAAGCTGGGCAGGACAGGACATCGTAATATTCGGTGTCGTCCTGAGCTAGACCAGTGAGAGGGTCGTCTATTTCCTCCATACCTAGCTGGACGTTAGCCAGCTCTTGTTCCAAATCCAGACATCTTTCCTGAAGAGACTTCTTCATGTGTACCTCTGCATCCAGCTTTTTCTGGGCTTTCAGCAAGTCGTTTACTAGTGACCTCATTTGTGATTTTAATACTTCAACTTCCTTTGGAGATTGATTGATCGGACTATGCAATCCCTCTACCGGAGCAGCTGTTTCAGCGGTCTGTTGTTCTACGTTGACGTGAGTCAGCGTACTTTTGGCATCCAAGGGCTGCTCTGTTGCAGTCATCTCAGTCTGTGTTGCCACCTCAGCTCTTCCAATAACCTTTGAGAGCTCCGAACCCCTTTCGTTTGAATATTGAAGTTCATGTTCAAGTTTTTCCCATTTCAGAGTCCTGTCCTTCAGCATATGCAGGAGTTGGCTGACCGTTAACTCCTCTGACATCAGACGTTTTGTGTGCTCCTGCTCCATTTTCTCCATCAGCTGCTTCTGTTGTCTTTCCAGATTCTCCAACTCTATATCAAAGAACTCTTTCGTTGCATTCAACTCTTGCTCAAAACGGCGAAGCATTTGTTCTAATTGCTGTTGTAGTTTGAAATGGAGTTGAGTTCGAGCCCAGTGTCCCTCAGAAATGGGCACATCAGTAGACTTGCCAGACTCAGAATCCACAGTTAAACTATGTTGTTGTTGCTCAGTGGAATTCTGTGCTGAAACTTTGTCTTTTGCACCGGAGTTGGGCTTACCATCATCCGTTCCAGAGTCTGGGCCGACTATCTTCACCGAGTTCTCACTCGTTATTGTTTGTAGGAAATGCCAGTCCATATTCATTTTCCTAATCCACTCCCGTCCTAGTAGTGGAGGACCTCCTTCAGATATCACATATAAGTCCATTATTTGACTGTCTTCGCCCTTGTGGGCCACTGCAACCTCTATTTTCCCGATGGGGTACACTCTTTGCCCCGTGTATGTTTTCAATATAATCCCCGTATCCTGTAGGGGAATATGTTGGAATAACTTTCCGTAATCTTTCTTATTTATGACCGTCAATGCCGATCCAGTGTCCAATTCCAGTTTTACTTGGACTCCTTCTATCTGAAGAGTGACCCAAATTGTCTGGAGGTCTGCACCCTTACCAGCGTTGAGTACTCTTAAGCTAGCCAGTTCATTACAGCTTAAGCTAGCCAGTTCATTACTGCTAGCGTCTGAATCGGACTCCTGTTCGGTCACCTTGTGTACCTTTGCGTATTTTCCTTGCGGTGACTTCTTGTTGCTGGTCTTCTTCCCTGACCTGCATACTCTAGCTATATGTCCAAGCCTACCACAAGTTCTACATTCTTGGTTTTTAAACCAACACTGGCTCTGATCATGCGTTGTCTTTCCACAACGATAACATTTGCCAGAACTCACACCCAATTTGTGTGCACTGAGCTCCGGTGACCGTAGCTGCATTACTGCCGTGCCTCTCGCTGCGGCTTCGTGTGCTGCTGCCATAGTGACCGCCTTCTCAAGCGTCAGCTCATTCTCCTCGAGCAGTCGCTTTTGTGTATCCTGTTTAAATAAACCACACACAAATTTGTCTCGTAGTGCATCTATCAATCCCGTTCCAAACTGGCAATATTTCGCTAATTTACGCAATTCCAGCAAATATTCAGCATTGCTTTCATGCTGTAGCTGCCTTCTGTCGTAAAATTTAAATCGTTCCGCTAGCATCAGCGGCGTGGGGTTTAGATGATCTTTCAGGACAGTAACAATCTCATCGAACGTCTTATCCGCCGGTTCATCTGGTGATAACAGGTGTTTCAATTGCCCGTACGTCTTCGCACCCATTAAATTTAATAATGTTAGAGCTTTATCTTGGTCACGAATTTTATTGGCCTTACAATAATTTTTTACTCTTTCAACATATATGGCCCAATCTTCGAGGTCACTATCAAAGGTGCTAATATTCCCGTGTTTAGGCATTGTAGATTTGCAATTTCTCAGATTTTATTTTCTTTACTTGTTATCAAAGATGGCGGCTTCCCGCTCTTGCCGTCGTCCTCCGCCCACAAAATGGCGGTTTTCCCGCGCTTGGCGGTCTTCACCCGTCCCCCGACGCCGTCTCCCTTCAGCCCTCGAGTGCGGCCCTTATCTTCGCCGCGATCGATAGCCCGCGCTGTGCACCGCGACTCTCGCACCTTGAGCTTCTGCAGCCGCCGCGCCTTTCAGTCCGAGTGCGGCTCTTATCTTTGGTCCCGATCGCTGGCCCGGCTGCGCCCCTCACTTCAAAGCGGCCCGGCCCTTATCTGCCGATCGCTATCGCCCTACCTCTCTCTCTTCCCCAGTCCTGTCTTTACTCCGGTTCACAAGCTGATGGAGGCTTCAGGGTCCTAATGCCTGTCTCTTCCAGTCGCTGGAAGCTGTCAGGATTTCTGCTGCCCTTCAGTTTTGAGTGGGGTGTTGAGGATTGAAACCTCTCTTCAACGTCCTGTCTTTGGACGAAGCCGCCTGGAATAACTGCCGCAGGGTAAGAGCCTGACTCGTCGCCAGTGTTAAGTATGTGTATTGTATTGAACAATTAACACAAAGACTTAAACGTATAACTCAAACAGGCCTTTACTGGTTGGAGGTAGGGACTGCACATAGGTCTTTACTTCATGCCCACAGGCGGGAACTGAGGGGGATCAGTACCCACAGTACTATTTATACCCCTATGGCCAGGAGTGGTACTGCGTATCACTACGCCCAACAAGTAGTGCAGTCCTGTCCATAGGTTCAAAGTAGCACACATATTACATACACAACAGGTTTACCGCCAGCAGTTCTCATATCTGAACATGTCTGACGAGCAGTGTGTTCGGAGGCTGCGATTCAGAAGAGCGGTGGTCACTGAGATCTGCCACCTGCTTCGCGGAGATCTGCAGCCACAGCTGAGGAACAGGACGTCTCTGTCGGTGGCAGTGAAGGTGACAGTGTCTCTCAACATCTATGCCACCGGCTCCTTCCAATCCGCTACTGGGGACATTCCCAACATCTCCCAGTTTGCGGTACATTGCTGCATCCACCAGGTGACCAATGCCCTTTTCAGAAGGAGATGTCAGTTCATCTCCTTCTCCATGACCGTTGACAAGCAGCAACAGCGTGCAATGGGCTTTGCAGCATTAGCGGGCTTCCCCATGGTGCAGGGCGCCATTGACTGCACACATGTGGCTTTGCGGGCACCTCTAGAGAATGCCGAGGATTACCGCAACCGGAAGGGCTACCATTCGCTAAACGTACAGTTGGTGTGTGACCACAGGCAGCTCACCCTAGCTGTCAATGCCCGCTTTCCAGGCAGCAGCCACGATGCCTTCATCCTGCGCCAGACTTCTGTGGCAGACATGTTCCAGGCCCAGCCTCACCCACGCGGATGGCTTCTCGGGGACAAAGGCTATCCTTTGTGCACCTGGCTGATGACCCCGCTCCGTGCGCCCCGCACCCCTGCTGAAGAGGGATACAATGACAGCCATCAAGCAACCAGGAACATCATTGAGCAAACAATCGGCGTCCTGAAGCAACGGTTCTGCTGTCTGGATCGTTCCGGAGGAGCCCTACAGTACTCGCCTGAGCGAGTCTCCCATTTCGTTGTCATGTGCTGCATGCTGCACAACCTGGCTATCTGCAGGACTCAGCCACTGCCACCAGACATTGGAGGACCACCAGAGGAGGAGGAGGACCAGCACAGGAGGGAGGCAGAAAGTGCAAGGGCCGCCCGTCGGCGGCTTATTGCACGTCGGTTCTAGGCCCCCTCTCAGGGAATGGCTTGTCACAAGATGAATGTCGCCGCTCCACAAGCCCTCAGCTGAGCAGGGCAACCAGGACTTCCAAAAGAAAGCATGGACAGTGCGATTTCAGAAAATTTATTACTTTGATACCTCTGTGCCCTTCCCACATAACAAACTAATGGAGAGAAGCCCCCCAAAAAAACAAATAGACCAGTCTCGGCCTTTCCAAAAAAACAAATAGACCAGTCTCGGCCTTTCCAAAAAAACAAATAGACCAGTCTCGGCCTTTACAAGTAAAACAAAGACACCAGTATCAGCCTTTACAAGTGAAACAAAACATTTGGCCACACCTTCTACTTTTTCCCCCGCAAGGGTGATGCGTTTCGCATCCATGACTGGCCCCTGCCCGCCCTGCAGCTCCTCCTCAATGGGACCCCAGTGGCTGCAGCAAGGCTGGGTGAAGGCTGCTGAGGGTCAGATGGTGAGATGGCAGATGCCCTTGGGGGTCGGCCTGGACCAGCTCTGGGCCTGGAGGGGCCGGCTGCTGACTGCTCCAACTTTGCTTGGGCGGCAGCAGTCTGTCCAGCGGCTGGTGGCAGCTGCAATGGAGGAGTGACAGTTTCGGCTGCAGGAATGCTACCAACCTGACAGATCACAGGTACTCCCTGGTCGCCTGATACATTGGCACTCGCACAGGCCAGCACTGCAGCATGCGCAGCAATCTGCTGAAGCACAGACTGCTGGGCTGCTGCGGCGCGGCGAGTACCCTGGCGATGCCTGGCCAATCCAGCGAGGGTGGCAGCAGTTAGTGCCCGTGTGGCCCTGGTCTGTGTCCGCATGACACCAGCCAGTGAATGCACGGCACAACTGAGCACTTGGCTAGAAGCCGCCTGTGCTGCCTGTGTAATGAAGACATACCCCTACAACACAAGGTGGATAACTTCTTGTTTGCCTACCGGAATGCGACACATGCGGTTACCGACCAAACTCCAGCCATGATGGTCTTCAATCGAAGACTACGATGCCGCTTGGATTTGGTTAAGCCAAACATCAGAAGAGATGTGGAGAACAGGCAGTTTCAGAATATGAATGAAAGGCCGACCAGGAGTTTTAAGATAGGTCAACCAGTTTTGGCCCGGGACTACCGCACAGAGAAATGGCAGCCAGGCACGATCTGTACACGGCAAGGACCTCTAATGTATACCGTGGACGTTGGAGTGAGCATTGTAAGATGCCATGCTGACCAGATTCTAGAGTCATTGGAAAACGTCAATTCCACACCACGATCTGATACACCTGGTGATGAAACCGAAGTACCAATTGCATCTACCTCAGAATCGGGAATATTGGAAGCAGGCGAACCCAACAACGACGTTGATTCCGAATCAACTCTGCCAGAAGAACCTGACACCCCAAAGAGGCGTTATCCGGACAGAATCAGGAAGCCTCCTCAAAGACTGAACTTATAATTGCTTAACTTCAGATAATGTATATGACAACTGTAATTGTAAATATGTTATTTAATTATTAATCGAATGTTATGCACTGTTTAGCTAAAAGGGGAGGAATTGTAGTGTATGTACTTTGCAGAAGGAACTATATTCTGCAGCCCCTGTATACTGCAGTACCAGTAGTGACCACCCCTGTATATAAGCCTGTGTAGTAACTTTGCATAGTTAGTTCCAGTTTGTCTCCACTCAGTAAAGACCTGTTATAACCAACTCCTGCAGTCCGTGTCACAATTACACACGGACATAATATACACTCTACCCTATCATGGGCTCGACCCACCCATTTAATCTCCTCCCACAGTCCATGTACACTCTCCCCTATCATGGACTCTACCCACCCATTTAATCTCCTCCCAGAGTCCATATACACTCTCCCCTATCATGGGATCTACCCACCCATTTAATCTCCTCCTGCAGTCCATGTACACTCTACCCTATCATGGGATCTACCCAGCCACTTAATCTCCTCCCACAGTCCATGTACACTTTACCCTATCATGGACTCTACCCACCCATTTAATCTCCTCCCACAGCCCATGTACACTCTCCCTATCATGCACTCTACCCACCCATTTAATCTCCTCCCGCAGTCCATGTACACTCTACCCAATCATCGGATCTACCCAGCCACTTAATCTCCTCCCACAGTCCATGTACACTTTACCCTATCATGGACTCTACCCACCCATTTAATCTCCTCCCACAGCCCATGTACACTCTCCCTATCATGCACTCTACCCACCCATTTAATCTCCTCCCAGAGTCCATGTACACTCTCCCCTATCATGGACTCTACCCACCCATTTAATCTCCTCCCACAGCCCATGTACACTCTCCCCTATCACAGACTCTACCCACCCATTTAATCTCCTCCCACAGCCCATGTAAACTCTCCCTGATCATGGACTCTATCCACCCATTTATTCTCCTCCCACAGCCCATGTACACTCTCCCCTATCATGGACTCTACCCACCCATTTAATCTCCTCCCACAGCCCATGTGCACTCTCCCCTATCATGGACTCTACCCACCCATTTAATCTGCTCCCACAGCCCATGTACACTCTCCCCTATCACAGACTCTACCCACCCATTTAATCTCCTTCCACATCCCATGGACACTCTCCCCTATCATGGACTTAACCACCCATTTAATCTCCTCCCACAGCCCATGTACACACTCCCCTATCATGGACTCTACCCACCCATTTAATCTCCTCCCACAGCCCATGTACACTCAATTCAATTCAATTCAATTCAAATCGCTTTATTGGCATGACAAGGTACATCTTATGTTGCCAAAGCATCGAAAAACATTTATGGTTGAACACATAAACGCAGATCTATCCATACAGTGTATAAACAGATATATCCCTGAGTGTATAAATATACATTCATATAATTTGTATATATTCTTTTTTTCAGATTTAATGGTTGTCCCTCTGTTTATAGCAAGCTGTAACATAGTGTACCGCTAAGGTTACACAATTTCTCTGTTGCCCTAGTAGGTATGGGAGTTTTTGGTCGTCATTCAAATTTCTGAATTCAGGGCATATTTTTGTGAATTTTGTGTAGAAATTCTCCCTGATATCCTGATATTTTCCACAAGCTGTGAGGAAGTGCATCTCTGTCTCCACCACTCCCTGACTGCAGTGAGAGCATATCCTGTCCTCTCTTGGCAGCCGGGTCTGCCTGTGTCTGCCTTTTTCGATGGCCAGGCTATGTTCACTAAGTCTGTACATTGTCAAGGTTTTTCTCAGTTTGCTATCCTTTACCATGGTCAGGTATTCAGCCATGTTGTATTGTCTGTTTAGGGCCAAGTAGCAATTGAGTTTGTTTTGGGTTTTTGTTGTTTCTGCCCAATATGACAGATATTTTTCCTTTTGCTTATTGACAATTGTGTTGGGTCGAGTTCTCTGTGCTACGATGTCACTGTCCTGGGGCTGGTTATTGTTAGTAGTGTTAGTAGTTACTTCATTGAGTCCCAGTACTAGTTGAATGAGGGTATTCTTCTTTATGGTCCTCTTTTGGCATTAAGGGCTTCGGAATGATAGCAGTGGGGGTTACTAATTTTTAGCTGTTTCCAAAATTTGGTGGCTCTTTTTTGGATAGTAATTATTAATGGATATTGGCCTAGTTCTGCCCTGCATGCATTGTTTACGGTTTTTCTTTGGGTTCGGAGGATACTTTTACAGAATTCTGCATGTAGGATCTCAATGGGGTGTTTGTCCCATTTTGCGAATTCTTGTTGTGTTAGTGGTCCCCACAACTCACTGCCATAGAGTGCAATTGGTTCAATTACTGATTAAAAAATTTTGAGCCAAATGCTGATTGGAATTTCTATTTGGATTGATTTTTTAATGGCACAGAAAGCCCTTCTTGCTTTCTCTTTCAGTTCATTCACAGCCAGGTGAAAATTTCCCGTAGAACTGATTTTTAAGCCCACCTATGTGCAGTCATAGACTCTACCCACCCATTTAATCTCCTCCCACAGCCCATGTACACTCTCCCCTATCATAGACACAACCCACCCATTTAATCTCCTCACACAGCCCATGTACACTCTACCCTATCATGGACTCTACCCACCCACTTAATCTCCTCCCACAGTCCATGTACACTCTCCCCTATCATGGACTCTACCCACCCATTTAATCTCCTCCCACAGCCCATGTACACTCTCCCCTCTCATAGACTCTACCCACCTATTTAGTCTCCTCCCACAGCCCATGTACACTCTCCCCTCTCATAGACTCTACCCACCCATTTAATCGCCTCCCACAGCCCATGTACACTCGACCCTATCATGGACTCTACCCACCCATTTAATCTCCTCCCACAGTCCATGTACACTCTCCCCTATCACGGACACTACCCACACATTTAATCTCCTCCCACAGCCCACACTCTCCCCTATCATGGACTCTACCCACCCATTGAATCTCCTACCACAACCCATGTACACTCTCCACTATCATGGACTCGACCCACTCATTTAATCTCCTCCCACAGCCCAGGTACACTCTCCCCTATCACAGACTCTACCCACCCATTTAATCTCCTCCCACAGCCCATGTACACTCTCCCCTGTCATAGACTCTACCCACCCATTTAATCTCCTCCCACAGCCCATGTACACTCTCCCCTATCATGGACTCTACCCACCCATTTAATCTGCTCACACAGCCCATGTACACTCATATCCTATCATGGACTCTACCCACCCATTTAATCTCCTCCCACAGTCCATGTACACTCTCCCCTATCACGGACTCTACCCACACATTTAATCTCCTCCCACAGCCCACACTCTCCCCTATCACGGACTCTACCCACCCATTTAATCTCCTCCCACAGTCCATGTACACTCTCCCCTATCATGGACTCCATCCACCCATTTAATCTCCTCCCACAGCCCATGTATACTCTCCCCTAGCATGGACTCTACCCACCCATTGAATCTCCTCCCACAGCCCATGTACACTCTCCCCTATCATGGACTCTACCCACTCATTTAATCTCCTCCCACAGCCCATGTACACTCTCCCCTATCATGGACTCTACCCACCCATTTAATCTCCTCCCACAGCCCATGTACACTCTCCCCTATCATGGACTCTACCCACCCATTTAATCTCCTCCCACAGCCCATGTACACTCTCCCCTATCATGGGCTCTATCCACCCATTTAATCTCCTCCCACAGCCCATGTACATGTACACTCTCGATCCTATCATGGACTCTACCCACACATTTAATCTCCTCCTACAGCCCATGTACACTCTCCCCTATCATGGACTCTACCCACCCATTTATTCTCCTCCACAGCCCATGTACACTCTCCCCTATCATGGACTCTACCCACCCATTTACTCTCCTCCCACAGCCCATTAGCACTCTCCCCTATCATGGACTTAACCACCCATTTAATCTCCTCCCACAGCCCATGTACACTCTCCCCTATCATCGACTCTACCCACCCATTTAATCTCCTCCCACAGCCCATGTGCACTCAATTTAATTCAATTCAATTTCAATTCAAATCGCTTTATTGGCATGACAAGGTACATCTTATGTTGCCAAAGCATCGAAAAACATTTATTGTTGAACACATAAACGCAGATCTATTCATACAGTGTATAAACAGATATATCCCTGAGTGTATAAATATGCATTCATATAATTTGTATATACTCTTTTCTTAGATTTAATGTTGTCCCTCTGTTTATGGCAAGCTGTAACATAGTGTGCCGCTAGGGTTACACAATTTCTCTGTTCCCCGAGTAGGTATGGGAGTTTTTGGTCGTCATTCAAATTTCTGAATTCAGGGCATATGTTTGTGAACTTTGGGTAGAAATTCTCCCTGATATCCTGATATTTTCCACAAGCTGTGAGGAAGTGTGTCTCTGTCTCCACCACTCCCTGACTGCAGTGAGAGCATATCCTGTCCTCTCTTGGCAGCCGGGTCTGCCTGTGTCTGCCTTTTTCGATGGCCAGGCTATCTTCACTAAGTCTGTACATTGTCAAGGTTTTTCTCAGTTTGCTATCCTTTACCGTGGTCAGGTATTCAGCCATGGTGTATTGTCTGTTTAGGGCCAAGTAGCAATTGAGTTTGTTTTGGGTTTTTGTTGTTTCTGCCCAATATGACAGATATTTTTCCTTTTGCTTAGTGACAATTGTGTTGGGTCGAATTCTCTTTGCTACGATGTCACTGTCCTGGGACTGGTTATTGTTAGTAGTGTTAGTAGCTACTTCACTGAGTCCCAGGACTAGTTGCTTGAGGGTATTCTTCTTTATGATCCTCTCTTGGCATTTCAGGGCTTTGTAATGATACCAGTGGGGGTTGCTCACTTTTAGGTGTTTCCAAAATTTGGTGGCTCTTTTTTGGATAGAAATTATTAATGGATATTGGTCTAGTTCTGCCCTGCATGCATTGTTTATGATTTTCCTTTGAGTTCGGAGGATACTTTTACAGAATTCTGCATGTAAGTTCTCAATTGGGTGTTTGTCCCATTTTGCAAATTCTTGTTGTGTTAGCGGTCCCCTCTCATAGACTCTACCCACCCATTTAATCTCCTCCCACAGTCCACACTCTCCCCTATCACGGACTCTACCCACCCATTTACTCTCCTCCCACAGCACATGTACACTCTCCCCTATCACGGACTCTACCCACCCATTTAATCTCCTCCCACAGCACATGTACACTCTCCCCTATCACAGACACTACCCACCCATTTAATCTCCTCCCACAGCCCATGTACACTCTCCTCTATCTTTGGCCGTGATTTTGCCAGTGGAGGTGGGGTCGCGGTGGGAGTGCTGATTGGCGGGTTCCGGTCCCACTCCTGGCTGCATCCGTTCTGTAAAAAAGATTTTCCGTTAACAGAACTTGTTAAACCTGCCCTTGGGGGTTCCCGGCCAATTAAAAGGAAGCGTGTCTGATGATGTCATTTGATGACTCATCATCAGCCGGTTTCCTTAAAGGGGCCACGGCCACTTTAGAGTCATAGAGTCATAGAGTTTTACAGCACAGAAAGAGGCCCTTCGGCCCATCGTGTCTGCGCCGCCCATCCATCCCTGTCCAGTCTAATCCCATTTTCCAGCATTTGGTCCATAGCCTTGTATGCAATGGCATTTCAAGTGCTCATCCAAATGCTTCTTGAATGTTGTGAGGGTTCCTGCCTCTACCACCCTTTCAGGCAGTGAGTTCCAGCTTCCAACCACCCTCTGGGTGAAAAAGTTCCTCCTCAAATCCCCCCTAAATCTCCTGCCCCTTACCCTGAATCTGTGCCCCCTTGTTATTGACCCCCCTACTAAGGGGAAAAGTTCCTCTTTATCTACCCTATCTATGCCCCTCATCATTTTGTACACCTCAATCAGGTCCCCCCTCAGCCTCCTTTGCTCCAAGGAAAACAACCCCAGCCTGTAGAGTCTCTCTTCATAGCTAAGGCGCTCCATCCCAGGTAACATCCTGGTGAATCTTCTCTGCACCCTCTCCAGAGCAATCACATCCTTCCTATAGTGAGGCGACCAGAACTGCACACAGTACTCCAGCTGTGGCCTCACCAGCGTTTTGTACAGCTCCATCATAACCTCCCTACTCTTATATTCTATGCCTCTGCTAATGAAGGCAAGTATCCCATATGCCTTTTTAACCACCTTATCTACCTGCTCCGCTGCCTTCAGGGATCTATGTACATGTACACCAAGGTCCCTCTGACCCTCTGTACTTCCTAGGGCCCTACCACCCATTGTGTATTCCCTTGCCTTATTTGACCGTCCAAAATGCATCACCTCGCATTTTTCCGGGTTAAATTCCATTTGCCACTTTTCCGCCCATCTGACCAACCCGTTAATATCGTCCTGTAGCCTGAGACTTTCCTCCTCGCAATTTACCACCCCACCAATTTTCGTGTCATCCGCGAACTTACTGATCATACCCTTTACATTCTCATCCAAATCGTTAATGTAGATCACAAACAGCAAGGGACCCAGCACCGATCCCTGAGGTACCCCACTGGACACAGGCTTCCAGTCACAAAAGCAACCTTCGACCATCACCCTCTGCCTCCTGCCACTCAGCCAGTTTAGGATCCAACGCGCCAAGGCCCCCTGGATCCCATGGGCTCTTACCTTCTTGACCAGTCTCCTATGCGGGACTTTGTCAAAAGCTTTACTGAAGTCCATGTAAACCACATCCACAGCATTTCCCTCATCTACACAGCTAGTCACCCCCTCGAAAAATTCAATCAGATTGGTCAGACATGATTTACCCTTGACAAAGCCATGCTGACTATCCCCGATTAATCCTTGCCTCTCCAAGTGGAGACTAATTCTGTCCCTCAGAATTTTTTCCAATAATTTCCCTACCACAGATGTTAGGCTCACTGGCCTGTAATTCCCTGGTTTATCCCTGCTACCCTTCTTGAATAATGGTACTACGTTAGCTGTTCTCCAGTCCTCTGGTACATCCCCTGTGGCCAGAGAGGTTCTGAAAATTTGTGTCAGAGCCCCCGCAATCTCCTCCCTTGCCTCACACAACAGCCTGGGATACATCTCGTCCGGGCCTGGGGATTTATCCACTTTTTGGCCTGCTAAAACCGCTAGTACCTCCTCCCTCTCGATGCTAATATGTTCAAGTATGTCACAGTCCCCTTGCCCGATTTCTATGCCTACATCTTCTTTCTCCACAGTGAACACGGAGGCAAAAAATTCATTTAAAACCCCACCTACTTCTTCTGGCTCTACACACAGCTTGCCACTTTGGTCCCTAATGGGCCCTACCCTTTCCCTGGTTATCCTCTTGCCCTTAATATACTTATAAAACATCTTAGGATTTTCCTTTATCTTGCTCGCCAGTGTTATTTCATGGCCCCTCCTCGCCCTCCTAATTTCCTTTTTAAGTATGCCCCTGCACCTCTTATACTCCTCTAGGGCTTCCACCGTCTTTTGTCTTTTGTAACTGCCAAAAGCCCCCCTTTTTTTCCTAATGCATTTTTGTATGTCCTTTGTCATCCAAGGTTCCCTTTGCTTGTTGGTCCCACCCTTGACCCTTACAGGAACATGTTGGTGTTGTACTCTCTCTATTTCCCTTCTGAAAGCCTCCCACTGTTTTGATGTGGATTTTCCTATAAGTAGCTGCTCCCAGTCCACTTTGGCCAGATCCTGTCTTATCTTATTAAAATCTGCCTTCCCCCAATTTAGAACCCTTATTTCCGGGCCGTCTTTGTCTTTTTCCATGACCACCTTAAATCTCACCGAATTGTGGTCACTATCGCCAAAATGCTCTCCTACAGACACGTTCACCACCTGCCCGTCTCCATTCCCTAGAATTAGGTCCAGCACCGCTCCCTCTCTTGTAGGACCTTCTACATGTTGGCTCAAAAAGCTTTCCTGAATGCACTTTAAGAATTTTTCACCCTCCAAGCCTTTCACACTCTGACTATCCCAATTTATATTGGGGAAGTTGAAATCCCCCACTATTATTACCCTATTATTTTCGCACTTCTCTGAGATTTGCCTGCATATCTGTTCCTCTATCTCCCCCTGGCTGTTTGGGGGCCTATAGTACACTCCCAGCAAGGTGCTTGCCCCCTTTTTGTTTTTAAGTTCTACCCATATGGCCTCATTAGAGGAACCCGCTAATATATCATCCCTCCTTACAGCAGTAATAGACTCCTTAATTAATATTGCAACACCCCCTCCCCTTTTACCCCCCCCTCTGTCTCGCCTGAAGATTCTATACCCCGGAATATTCAGCTGCCAGTCCTGACCCTCCCTCAACCATGTCTCCGTGATAGCCACAATATCGTACTCCCATGTGTTCATCAACAACTTCAGTTCATCCACCTTATTTGCAAGACTCCTTGCATTAAAATAAATGCATTCCAGCCCTGCCATATTCCCTTTTGCCTTCACATCTTTGCTCTGCCTTCCCTGCTGACTTGTTTTTTCCTCCGTATTTGGCTGTACCTCACCCCCTACTATCGCTCCACTCTGTATCCCATCCCCCTGCCGAGTTAGTTTAAACCCCCCCCAGCAGTGCTAGCAAACCTCCCCGCAAGGATATTGGTTCCCCTCTGGTTCAGGTGTAAACCGTCCGACTTGTACAAGTCCCACCTGCCCCAGAAGCAGTCCCAGTGATCCAGGAAACTAAAGCCCTCCCTCCTGCACCATCCCTTTAGCCACGCATTCATCTGTTCTATCTTCCTATTCCTATACTCACTAGCACGTGGCACCGGGAGTAATCCAGAGATTACAACCTTTGAGGTCCTGCTCCTTAACCCTGCCCCTAGCTCCCTAAATTCTTGCTGCAGGACCTCATCCCTCTTTTTACCTATGTCGTTGGTACCAATGCGGACCACGACCTCTGGCTGTTCACCCTCCCCCTCCAGAATGCCCTGCAGCCGCTCAGTGACATCCTTGACCCTGGCACCAGGGAGGCAACAAACCATCCTGGATTCACGTCTACGGCCACAGAAACGCCTATCCGTTCCCCTTACTATAGAATCCCCTACCACTATTGCTCTCCCACTCTTTTCCCTCCCCACCTGGGCAGCAGGAGCGCCCCCAGTGCCAGGAAGCTGGCTGCTGCTGCCTACCCCTGGTGGGTCATCCCCCCCAACAGTATCCAAAATGGTATACCTGTTTGAGAGGGGAATGGCCACAGGGGTTTTCTGCATTACCTGCCTACTTCTATTGCTCCGCCTGATGGTCACCCCTTTCCTTTCTTCCTGTGTAGCCCTTCCCTGCGGTGTGACCAACTCACTAAACGTGCTATCCACCAACTTCTCAGCCTCGTGAATGCTCCACAACCCATCCACCCGCAGCTCCAGCTCCTCAACGCGGTCTGTTAAAAGCTGCAGATGGATGCACTTCCTGCACACGTAGTCATCAGGGGCAGTGCCCCTGAATTCCCACATAGAGCAGGCGGAGCACATCACGGGGCTGGGCTCTCCTGGCATGACTTACCCCTTATTTAATTTAGATTAATTTACTATCACCAATTAAGGATATCTCTAAGGCGCTTGTGTAGTCTACCAACAGTACCTGCTACACCAGAAAAGACCCTAGTAACTATAAACTACAGAGTTAAAGTTTAAAAAAGAGAAATACTCACCAACCAATCACTTACCTGCTCCCTGGTGACGTCACACTCTAATTACTTTTTACCTCTCTCCCCGCTGTTGATTTGGTATGCCTCGGTGCTCGCGGGCTTTTAAGCCGGGCTCACCAACTCCTCTCCTCTGCTGCTCCTCCCCCGGGTGCTCTGGTCTCGGGCCTCGGTGCTCGCGGGCTTTTAAGCCGGGCTCACCAACTCCTCTCCTCTGCTGCTCCTCCCCCGAGTGCTCTGGTCTCGGGCCTCGGTGCTCGCGGGCTTTTAAGCCGGGCTCACCAACTCCTCTCCTCTGCTTTGATTTTGACAGTTGTGCTGTCAGTATTCTGCAGCATTCAGGTGCTGCAAACACTGACAATCACTGCACAGAGGTGCGCGGCTGCACCTAGGCTCTCTCATGACTCCCTCCATATGCTTATGGAGGGAGTCACAGCACGCAGGGAGGTTCTCTTCCCTCCCAATGGGCGGAAGAGACCGCCCCAGGAGACCAACGCAGCCTGGTTGCACATTGCATAGGAGTACACAAGCAGGGATGTGGTCAGGAGGACCAGGCTGCAGTGGTGCAAACCTTTCAATGATCTCAGTAGATCACGATACGTTAGTACAAAGCCACACTCAACCTCATCCTGCTTTGCCACTCATCACATCCCCATCACTCTGCCTTCCCTACCCTACTCCTGCACATCCTTACTCACACCAACTTACCTTGTACCTCCACCCATGCCTCTCTATCTACATTATCACATCCCCATCTCACTAGCCATCCCTCACACTCACCCTCATCCTAGTCCAATCATACCAACTAACACAGAAGGGTAGGCACTTGGGTGTTTTATGCAATGTTCATGTAAATTTTCGGTTAATGTGTTGTCAAACATTGAAATCTTTATTTTCAACACTTTGCCTTATTGGACAGATCTGTGCTCGCCTTTGGAACTGTCTTAGTGAGTTGCAGTGAATGGTGAGACATAACGGTATCCCCCGCAATGGTGATGAGTATGAAAGGAACGGCTTGGTCATTGTAGGAATGCTTTATGGTGATGGTGTGGGGTGGTGTTAATCTGGTGCATCATGTGGCAGCCAGGGTGTACAGCGTCAAGTGAAGTAAATCTGGCCATGGTAAGGCCATTGCTGGCCTCCCGGGCAGCAATGTAGTCGGGTGCTGATGCCCTGTGTCCTGTGCAGCATCAGATGATTGCGGAGAAGGTTGGTATTGTTGTTGGTGATGTTGGTGTGCCTGGTGAAGTTGGTGTTGGGACTGATCGTGGAGGGATTCAGAGGACCAAGGTGAGATTTTTTCAAGGGCACCGATGTTGCTGGAATAGATGGCAGCTGAAGTTGAGATGACAGAAGTGATCTGTCAATGGTAAGAGAGCTTGCTCCAAGGAGGTGACAGTGGATAGAGAGTTTACTCCAAACACTTCCAAACTGCATACAGCTCAAAAGTGTCCTCCAAGCCCTGACGGCTCAAGCTTCTGACACTGGAAAGTGACCAGCTGTGAAATGGTAGCTTTCAGGCCACTTTTACAGCCCTCACCTATTCACAGCAAAGGGGAGACACAGAGAACCCGACCTACTTACCTGACGTGATCTCCGAACGACGTGAACCCCGTAGAAAATGTGGTTAAATAGAAATAGGCTGGCAAAATAGTAGTTAACAAGCACTTAACAAGCAGTGAAATATCTTAAATGCCTCCCCCGCCGCTTGGTGTCTGGTCTGTTCTGAAATCACAGACCTGACACTTTGGAAACTTACATGGAGGCGGGTTCCCAGCCCGCTGTCAATCATTTCGATTTTGACAGCAGACCCGCCTCCAAACACACCCTCTGAGCGCCGGCAAAACTCAGCCCATGGACTCGACCCACCCGTTTAATCTCCTGAGGGGAAGAACTGCAATTCTCTCTGTCCAAAATGTTAATGAATCAAAGCTCTAGAATGTTCAATGCAACCTCACATCCTCCATTCTTAATGCTGACGTGAAAATTCCACAATCCCATCATATTCCACACAACATTTCATTATCCTTCACTTTGCCCCTTGTACTGGTGTCTCTGCCAGGTTTCCACTGCTCCAGTCTGGTTTGAAGAGTCCTGAGCTGACAGCACAGATAAATTACCTTGTGAGATAAACAAGACGGTGGGCACCTCTTAACATATTAAGGAGGCAAGAGAGGAAAGTTTGAATCATTTAGATTCAAAATATCCTTTCTTGATGGGATGACAAAAACAATACAGCTCAGCTTTCAAACTTCTGTCAGGAAGGATATTGCCAGTCTACGCAGCTCAGTGCAAAGTTGTGTGTTATGACCATGCCAGGCCACAAGATGGTGATGTGGGATTTAATAATGAGCGAGGTTTTCAGTGTAATCAGCTGAGGAACAAAACAACAACCCTTCTTGGCAACCAAGCGGGTGATTAGGCAAAGCCATGTGACTTCAGGCCTTGCGCCATTTTTCTTATTGATCCATCGAGTTATGTGGAACTAGGTTTTCCACAGCAGGTGTCAGTATTGCCAACTCTCGCGAATCCATCGTGAGAGACGCGGTTTCGGAGTGAAACATAGAAGATAGGAGCAGGAGTAGGCCATTCGGCCCCTCGAGCCTGCTCCGCCATTCAATGCGATCATGGCTGATCATCCAAATTCAGTACCCGGTCCCTGCCTTCTCCCCATATCTCTTGATCCCTTTAGCCTTAAGAAATATATCTAACTCCTTCTTGAATATATTTAATGAATTGGCCTCCACTGCCTTCTGTGGTAGAGAATTCCACAGGTTCACCACTCTCTGGGTGAAGAAATTCCTCCTCATTTCTGTCGTAAATGGCTTACCCCTTATCCTTAGACTGTGACCCCTGGTTCTGGACTCCCCCTGCTGGCGAGGTGACAGCATGGCCACCGATCCACCTGCTCCTGCTCCTATTTCTTATGTTCTTGTGTCAGAAAGAAAGCATCACTCGCGATGGAACGCCTAAATCTCGGCACACGCGCTTTGCGCATGCGAGAAGAAGAAATACGCCGATTGATGCTATTAGTGAAATCACAAACAAGTTCTTTTGCATTTGAAACTTTGCTGAAATGCCCGCCAGAGGAAATCTTTATCACGGCATTTACAACGTCATTGCACATCGCGACCAGAGCAATACACCTTCTGTTGGCTACCATATATGCCTTTAATATCTGATTCCAACCTACTGACCTATCAGTGGTCATTAACAGCAGTCTTCTAGAAGCCCTTTCAAAGCTGACAAATTTCTGCCTTCTAGTAAACCAGAGACGATTATCAAATAAAATTTGACAGCAAGCCACATAAGTAGATATTAGGGCAGGTGACCAAAAGCTTGGTCAAAGAGGTCAGTTTTAAGGCGCGTCTTAAAGGAGGGGAGGTTTAGGGAGGGAATTCCAGAGCTTAGGGCCCGGGCAGCTGAAGACACGGCCGCCAATGGTGGAGCGATTAAAATGAGGAATGCGCAAGTGGCCAGAATTGGAGGAGCGCAGAGACCTCGGAGGGTTTTAGGGCCGGAGGAGGTTGTGTTCTGGAATGAGTGACGGTCTGGCCTTGCATTGTGTCATCAAAAACTATGAACAGGCTCAGCAATTTGAACAAGGCAGGTTGGTAAATGCCTTCAGAAAAAGTGATCGGTAGCAAACTGATTTAAATAACTTGGTGAAATACACAAAGAGCTGTCAATTTTTTTTATTTGTTCCCGGGATGTGGGCGTCGCTGGCAAGGCTGGCATTTGTTGCCCATCCCTAGTTGCCCTTGAGAAGGTGGTGGTGAGCCGCCTTCTTGAACCGCTGCAGTCCGTGTGGTGAAGGTGCTCCCACAGTGCTGTTAGGGAGGGAGTTCCAGGATTTGGACCCAGCGATGATGAAGGAACAGCCAATATACTTCCAAGTCAGGACGTTGTGTAACTTGGAGGGGAACTTGTTCCCATGCACCTGCTGCCCTTGTCCTTCTAGGTGGTAGAGGTCACGGGTTTGGGAGGTGCTGCCGAAGAAGTTCAGGCGAGTTGCTGCAGTGCATCTTGTAGATGGTACACACTGCAGCCACGGTGCGCCGGTGGTGGAGGGAGTGAATGTTTAAGGTGGTGGATGGGGTGCCAATCAAGCGGGCTGCTTTGTCCTGGATGGTGTCGAGCTTTTTGAGTGTTGTTGGGGCTGCACTCATCCACACAAGTGGAGAATATTCCATCACACTCCTGACTTGTACCTTGTAGATGGTGGAAAGGCTTTGGGGAGTCAGGAGGTGAGACACTCACCGCAGAATACCCAGCCTCTGACCTTTTGCTGGTTGCCACTTTATTTATGAGGCTGGTCCAAGTAAGTTCCAGTTAAATTAAACACATTTGAACAAATCCCAAAAGATGTCTGCATTTGAATTCAAAATGTTTGGTCATTCAGAGTAAGGTCCCTCTGCAATGTTCCATTAAATACTCACAGTTCACACAGCATAATCAGCTGACACCTGTAACAGTGGTATCAGCTAGGGCCTGATTTTTGAGAGTGAAGCTGGTTTTAAACCTCTTATGTACTGGACAGAATTAAAGAAGCCTATACTAAAAACGCTTCATTTTTTTTATCATAACCTCGATACTATCTCAACCATTTCCCCAGGAAGCAAGGATCCAAGGCCTATACAGTATTATTCCACTGCTTTAAGTTAAGTGTCAGCCATGGCTCAGTGGGCAGCATTCTCGCCTCTGAGCCAGAATGTTGTGGGTTCTAAATCCCACTCTAGAAACTTGAGCACAACAATCTAAGCTGACACTCCAGTGCAGTGCTGAGGGAGCGCTGCACTGTCAGATGTGCTGTTTTTCGGCTGAGACATTAAAACAAGGCTCCGTCTGACCCCTCAGGTGGATGTAAAAGATCCCCATGGCACTGCTTGAAGAAGAGCAGGGGAGTTTTCCCCAGTGTCCTGGCCAATATTTATCTCTCGACCAACAGCACTGGCCATTTATCTCATTGCTGTCTCTGGAATCTTGCTGTGCACAAGTTGGCTGCCACGAATTCCCGACATTACAACATTGACCACACTTCAAATTGTACTTTATTGGCTGTAAATCGCTTGGGACGTTCTGAGGTGCTATATAAATGTGTGTTCTATCTTTCCGCTTTACTTATTCCCCTATAATGGGAAATGACTACCTCTGTCTGCTGTTGACAGTGAAATGGAGAATAGCTTTAAGAAGAATGTGTCTATGATTTTACTATCAATCTATGGCCAATTTTCCTTCACAATGTCTGTTTAATGATTCAGCAACAACAACGTGTATTTATATAGTGCCTTTAACGTAGTAAGACGTCCCAAGGCGCTGCACAGGAGTATTATAAGACAAAAAATTTGACACCGAGCCACATAAGGAGAAATTAGGGCAGGTGACCAAAAGCTTGGTCAAAGAGGTCGGTTTTAAGGAGCGTCTTAAAGGAGGAAAGAGAGGTAGAGAGGCGGAGAGGTTTAGGCAGGGAATTCCAGAGCTTAGGGCCTAGGCAACCATCTACAAAGTAGTTAACAACCCGTCTGAAAAAGAAACATTCATCAAAACTGCTGCAGGCAAAGAGAGGACAAATGGGGATAGAAATTACTTTGCTGGATCCAAAGTGGGTGCCACAAAGTTCAATTCTGCAGCTCGACGTTCCTTGCTGGAAGCGCGCCTGACATCATATTGGTTTGGGTGCTCAAAAGGTATCCTTGGTGGTCACCAGCAACAAACACAGGCATCAGTTACCTGTTCTAGTGCTACTAGAGGTGGCTCCCCAGTGGCTACAGCTTGGGAGGTGGAAGGTTGCTGAATCTCCAGTGAGAGTCCTTGAGATGGCCATAGTGGACCACCTCAACGAGCTGTGATCGGTGGTGACTGCTGGGACTCGGCTTCAGCTGTCCCAGGTGGCTGTCTGGCACCAACAAGGGCACTGGTTGAAAGGCCTGTGGGGAGCAGGCGTGTTGTCCTCCTGAGAGAGGACAGCAGGTGCCTCTCCCATGGAGCCAATGCTATTCTTAAGCTGTTGAGCCTCAGCACTATCACTGCTCTGCGCAAGAAGAGAGTGCAGGTGTGCTGGGAGGCTCTTGAAGCATCTATCCATGCTCTCCTTCAGGTTTTGCTTTGAGGACATGAATGTCAGGGTAGAATAGAGTGTGAAAGGTGGCAGAGGTGTGAGCAGGTGAAGGAAGTAAGAGTGAGGAGAGTAGCAGATGTAGAGTGTTGCAGTTGGAGCAGAAGGAAGTGGAGTAAAGTGTGCTGCAGTGATTGGAGGAGAATGGTAATTGTCCCTAACCCGCGGCTTCTACCACCTAGAAGGACAAGGGCAGAAGGTGCATGGGAACACCATCACCTCCAAGTTCCCCTCCAGGTCACACACCATCCTGTCTTAGAAATACATCGGCCGTTCCTTCACCGTCGCTGGGTCAAAATCCTGGAACTTCCTCCCTAACGGCACTGTGGGAGCACCTTCACCTCAGATAAGGCGACCAAAGCTGCACACAATACTCAAGGTGTGGTCTCACCAAGGCCCTGTACACCTGCAGCATAGTTTGTCTATTATGTAGGATTCAGCAACCGCAAGACAGGTGGCTGTCATGAGTTCCCTAATATATACTAGAGTATATTTGTTTGTTTTTTGGTGAGTTAACATTAACTAATAATCATTAAATCTTTATGTACCTGGTCCATTGCGGGTGAATATCGTGAGCGATGACTTTGCTTTAAACTGGGCTGTGCTGTACGTGAGGGCTCACCACGCAGACCAGATGAGGGGATTTGGATGAGGGAAAGTTCCTGAAACGGGATTTTGAAAGAGTGATTCTCTTTCACTGGGGGTTACAAGATCACAAGATAGTTATGGATGAGTTATGGATCCATGCAGAAACTTTAATGTCTCCCACTCGCAGCATTCCATTGTCACTTAAATAATTTCACCGATTTTGCCTCCACAACCCGATCTGGGTCTTCATCCCATGTGTTGTTCACTCTTATGTGAAGATCTTCGTACTACCAGTCCTAAGTTTCCCAATTACTAGTGTACTCTTGTCTTAATCTCACAATTTCAAGAGTGAAGTTAGGAAACACTTCTACACACAAACGGTGGTAAAAGTTTGGAACTCTCTTCCGCAAACGGCAATTGATGCTCGATCAATTGTTAATTTTAAATCGGAGATTATCTTTCTGTTAACCAAAGGTATAAAGGGATATGGGGCAAAGTGGGTAGATGGTGTTAGGTCGCAGATCAGCCATGATCTCAGTGAATGGCGGAGCAGGCTCGAGGAGCTGAATGAAACATAGAAACATAGAAGATAGGAGCAGGAGTAGGCCATTCGGCCCCTCGAGCCTGCTCCACCATTCAATGAGATCATGGCTGATCAACCAAACTCAGTACCCGGTCCCTGCTTTCTCCCCATATCCCTTGATCCCTTTAGCCTTAAGAAATATATTTAACTCCTTCTTGAATATATTTAATGAATTGGCTTCAACTGCCTTCTGTGGTAGAGAATTCCAGAGGTTCACCACTCTCTGGGTGAAGAAATTCCTCCTCATCTCTGTCCTAAATGGTTTACCCCTTAGACTATGACCCCTGGTTCTAGACTCCCCCGCCATCGGGAACATCCTTCCTGCATCTAGTCTGTCTAGTCCTGTTAGAATTTTATACGCTTCAATGAGATCCCCTCTCATTCTTCTAAACTCCAGCGAGTATAAGCCCAATCAACCCAATCTCTCCTCATACGTCATTCCTGCCATCCCAGGTATCAGTGGCTGCACTCCCTCCATGGCAAGAACATCCTTCCTCAGATAAGGCGACCAAAACTGCACACAATACTCAAGGTGTGGTCTCACCAAGGCCCTGTACAACTGCAGCAAGACATCCTTGTTCCTGTACTCGAACCCTCTCGCATACTATTTGCCTTCTTAACAGCCTGCTACACCTGCATGCATATCTTCAGTGACTGGTGCACAAGGACACCCAGGTCTCGTTGCACTTCCCCTTCTCCCAATCTATTGCCGTTCAGATAATAATCTGCCTTCCTGTTTTTGCCACCAACGTGGATAACCTCGCATTTATCCACATTATACTGCATCTGCCATGCTTCTGCCCAATCACCCAACCTGTCCAAATCATCCTGTAGTTTCTCGGCATCCTCCTCACAGTACACACGCCCACCCAGCTTTGTCTGCAAACTTGGAGATATTATATCTAGTTCCCTCGTCTAGATCATTACTATATATTGTGAATAGCTGGGGTCCTAGGACCGATCCCTGCGGTACCCCACTAGTCACTGCCTGCCACTCAGAAAAAGACCCGTTTATTCCAACTCTTTGCTTCCTGTATGCCAACCAGTTCTCTATCGAAGTCAGTACCTTGCCCCCAATCCCATGTGCCTTAACTTTACACGATTCTTTTTCCGAGTGGCAGGCAGTGACTAGTGGGGTACCGCAGGGATCGGTCCTAGGACCCCAGCTATTCACAATATTTATTAATGATCTGGACAAGGGAACTAGATGTAATATCTCCAAGTTTGCAGATGACACAAAGCTGGGTGGGCGTGCGTGCTGTGAGGAGGATGCCAAGAAACTCCAGGATGATTTGGACAGGTTGGGTGATTGGGCAGAAGCATGGCAGATGCAATATAACATGGATAAATGCGAGGTTATCCACTTTGGTGTCAAAAACAGGAAGGCAGATTATTATCTGAATGGCAATAGATTGGGAGAAGGGGAAGTGCAACGAGACCTGGGTGTCCTTGTGCACCAGTCGCTGAAGGTAAGCATGCAGGTGCAGCAGGCGGTTAAGAAGGCAAATGGTATGTTGGCATTCGTAGCGAGAGGGTTTGAGTACAGGAACAAGGATGTCTTGCTGCAGTTGTACAGGGCCTTGGTGAGACACCACACCTTGAGTATTGTGTGCAGTTTTGGTCGCCTTATCTGAGGAAGGATGTTCTTGCCATGGAAGGAATTCAGCGAAGATTCACCAGGCTGATACCTGGGATGGCAGGAATGACGTATGAGGAGAGATTGGGTCGATTGGGCTTATACTCGCTGGAGTTTAGAAGAATGAGAGGGGATCTCATTGAAACTTATAAAATTCTGACAGGACTGGACAGACTAGATGCAGGGAGGATGTTCCCGATGGTCGGGGAGTCCAGAACCAGGGGTCACAGTCTAAGGATAAGGGGTAAGCCATTTAGGACAGAAATGAGGAGGAATTTCTTCACCCAGAGAGCGGTGAACCTGTGGAATTCTCTACCACAGATGGCAGTAGAGGTCAATTCATTAAATATATTCAAGAAGGAGTTGGATATATTTCTTAAGGCTAAAGGGATCAAGGGATACAGGGAGAAGGCAGGGACAGGGTACTGAATTTGGATGATCAGCCATGATCTCATTGAATGGCAGAGCAGGCTCGAGGGGCCGAATGGCCTACTTCTGCTCCCATCTTCTATGTTTCTATGTTTCTATGAAGGAGGGTGTGTCTTATGAAGAAAGGTTGAGCAGGTTGTACCTATACTCATTGGAGTTTAGAAGAATGAGACGGAATCTTATTGAAACATATAAGATTCTGAGGGGGCTTGACAGGGTAGATGCAGAGCGGATGTTTCCCCTCATGGAGGAATCTAGAACTAGGGGGCATAATTTCAGAATAAGGGGGCACCCTTTTGTGGTAAACCACTTTTATCGTTCACTATCGTTACACTATGGTTATCACTGTTTATGTCGTTACACTATGGTTATCACTGTTTACACTGTTGTATCACTACACAAGGTCACCTCTTGCCATGCTGTTATACCTGGGCTGATCACAGCTGACTCCGCCCATGGCTCCGCCTGCTTCCCAGGTATAAAGGTGGTCGACTGGCTGGTATTCCTCCTTGTTGGATCCGATCACCCACGAGGGTGGGCTCTGTTATTTAGCCAATAAAAACCTATAGTTACTAACTTAACTCGTCGCTTTTCATGAACTGAATTGATAGGTATATCAATTTTATTGGCTAAATTTTGAAATGTCTACAACGGAGCAGCCAAACGACCAGTCAGACGTACAGCCTCAGCCAAACGGCCATCTACAACAGCCCCAGCAGCCTGCCTGGCTACGAGCCCTCCGGCCGCCGTACCTGGATCTAAACCCACAGGCTGCGAATTCAGCCCTCGACTTCGAACACTGGCTTAGCTGCTTCGAAGCCTACCTGGGAGAATCCGGCGTGCCTCCGGCATCCAAACTAAGAGTTCTGACCGCTCAGGTGAGCCCTAAAGTATTTGCACTCATCCGGGACATTGCCACATATGAGGACGCCCTCAACCTGTGTGGTAAACCACTGTTTGTATTCCACTGTGTACATGCCTGGACATGCCTCAGCTGACTCCTCCCACAAGTCCTAGTATAAAGGTGACTGCTCCCCAGCCCTTTGTATTTCTGGACCGGTCGACCACTCGAGGCAGACCTTCATTCTTTTGTTAATAAAAGCCTTTAGTTACTCTCTTAACTCTCAGTCTTTTATGAGTAATTGATAGCGCATCAATTTTATTAACAAAATTTTTATAATGGAGAAGATCCTCACACCAGCATGCCTGGACTTAGATCATCGGGAGGCGGACTCATCCACCAAGTTTACTCACTGGCTTAAGTGTTTCGAAAAATTCCTGACCGCCTCCGCAGCAATCAAATCGGACGAGGACAAACTGGATGTCCTGACCTCCAAAGTGAACCACCGAGTGTACTCGGTCATCCAAGACGCGACCTCGTACGCGGACGCTATCAAGCTCCTCAAGGACCAGTACACGCGCCCAGTGAACGAAGTGTACGCCAGGCACCTTCTGGGGAGTCGTAAACAACAACCTGGGGAATCGACCGTGGAATACCTTCAGGCACTGTCTGTGCTTGGCCGGGCCCGTGGTTGTAAGGATGTAAAGGCCGCCGTGTACACAGAGGAACTTATCCGGGACGCTTTTGTAGCGGGCCACAGATCCAATTACACCCGACAGCGACTGTTGGAGCAGAGTGACCTCGACCTCAACAAGGCCTCTGAACTCGCACTATCATTGGATGCAGCCTACCGGGGCATGGATGCCTACTCCTCTGCACCATGGACGCCGCGGGGAATGACAGCCTGGGACACGGTAGGACCGCCTCATAGCGCCGTGCCACCCCAGCCACACCCCAGCAACGGCCCAACTACAGCAGCAGTGTCCCAAGGCCAGACAGCAGTGCCCCAAGGCCAGAAATGCTACTTCTGTGGCCAGGCAAAACACCCCAGAGCGCGCTGCCCGGCGAAAAACGCGATCTGCTCGGGCTGCGGGAAGAAGGGACACTACGCTAACGTCTGCAGGGCCAAAGCCACCCCGAACCCCAGCAGCGCCGCGTGTGGGCCGCGCGGGCCGCCATCTTGGGCCTCCCCGGCCATGTGCGAACCACCGGTACAGCAGCCATTTTGGACGCCTCCAGCCACATGGGGATCATGGACGCCGCCATCTTGGACGACAGCCGGAACGCAGCAGGCCCCCAACACCGCCTCATCTGATACCCGCAGCGACACACCGACCCCTACGCTGGCATCCGTTACACTGGACCAAGCGAGACCGCACCAGCTGGCCAGTTCCACAATGGACATTAAGGTAAATGGCCACGATACAATCTGCCTTTTTGACTCTGGGAGCACGGAGAGCTTCATCCACCCCGACACGGTGCGGCGTTGCTCTCTCCCAGTCCTGCCTGCGCACCAGCGGATTTCTATGGCCTCCGAGTCCCAGTCGGCGGACATCGGCGGCTACTGCGTAGTGACACTCGTAGTAGACGGGACCGTGTACGATCATTTTAAACTTCTGGTCCTGCCCGACCTCTGCGCTGCCGTCCTGCTGGGGTTAGATTTTCAGTGCCACCTTAAAAGTGTTACGATGGCGTACGGTGGACCCCTACCCCCACTCACAGTCCGCAGCCAGCAGCTCCCAAATTGCCCGCCGTGCACCAGGTGCAACCTCTCCACACTCAGAGTCACCCCCCCCCCACTGTTTGCTAACCTCACCCCCGACTGTAAGCCCATCGCCTCAAAGAGTAGGCGATACAGTGCCGGGGACAGGGTTTTCATTAAAACCGAAGTGGAGCGGCTCCTGAAGGAAGGGATTATTGAGGGCAGCACCAGCCCCTGGCGAGCCCAGGTTGTGGTCGTTAAGACCGGCGAGAAGCAGCGCCTGGTCATCGACTACAGCCAGACAATAAATCGCTACACCCTGCTGGACGCCTACCCACTCCCCCGTATAGCTGATATGGTCAACCAGATCGCGCAGTACCGCGTCTTCTCGACCATTGACCTGAAATCAGCGTACCACCAGCTCCCTATCCGCCCTGAGGACCGCCAGTATACTGCCTTTGAGGCCAACGGCCGCCTCTACCACTTCCTTAGGGTTCCCTTTGGCGTCACCAACGGGGTCTCTGTCTTCCAAAGGGAGATGGACCGGATGGTAGATCAAAATGCGTTGCAGGCCACTTTCCCATATCTGGACAATGTGACCATCTGCGGCCGTGACTTGCAGGACCATGACGCAAACCTCGAAAAATTCCTCCGCACCGCCCAACTCCTGAACCTGACATATAACAAGGAGAAGTGCATATTCCGCACAAACCGCCTCGCCATCCTTGGCTGTGTTGTGGAACACGGAGTCATCGGCCCCGACCCCGACCGGATGCATCCCCTTATGGAACTCCCACTGCCCCACTGCCTCAAGGCCCTGAAGAGGTGCCTAGGGTTTTTCTCCTATTATGCCCAGTGGGTCCCCTACTATGCGGACAAGGCCCATCCGCTGATCAAGTCCACCTCTTTTCCCTTGACGGCAGAGGCCTGCTTAGCCTTCCACCGTATCAAGGAAGACATTGCCAAAGCCACCATGCACGCAGTGGACGAATCCATCCCCTTCCAGGTGGAAAGCGACGCGTCCGACTTTGCCCTGGCCGCTACCCTCAATCAGGCGGGGAGACCCGTGGCCTTCTTTTCACGAACCCTCCAAGGCCCGGAGACCAGACACTCCGCTGTTGAGAAGGAGGCCCAGGCGATTGTGGAGGCTGTGCGTCATTGGAGGCACTACCTGGCCGGAAAACGATTTACCCTGCTCACTGACCAACGTTCAGTTGCTTTCATGTTTAACAACAAGCAGAGGGGCAAAATCAAAAATGACAAGATCTTGAGGTGGAGAATCGAACTTTCCACCTACAATTACGAGATCTTGTACCAGCCCGGGAAGCTCAATGAACCCCCGGATGCGCTATCGCGTGGCACCTGCGCCAGCGCGCAGATCGATAGACTGCGGGCCCTCCACAATGACCTCTGCCACCCGGGGGTCACCAGGTTCTTCCACTTCATCAAGGCCTGCAACCTGCCTTACTCTATTGAGGAGGTCAGGACCATGACCAGGAACTGCCAAGTCTGCGCTGAGTGCAAACCGCACTTTTATAGACCAGACAGGGCCCACCTGATAAAAGCCACTCGCCCCTTCGAGCGCCTGAGCGTTGATTTTAAAGGGCCTCTCCCCTCCTCTGACCGCAATGTGTACTTCCTCAATATTATTGATGAGTACTCCCGTTTCCCGTTCGCCATCCCCTGCCCGGACATGACCAGTGCCACGGTCATTAAATGTCTGAACGACCTCTTCACCCTGTTCGGTTTCCCCAGCTATATCCATAGCGACCGGGGCTCATCGTTTATGAGCGACGAACTCCGTCAGTACCTGCTAACTAGGGGTATTGCCACAAGCAGGACCACCAGTTACAACCCCCGGGGGAACGGACAGGTGGAAAGAGAAAATGCGACAGATTGGAAGGCCGCCCTGCTAGCCTTAAAGTCCAGGGGCCTTCCAACCTCCCGCTGGCAGGATGTGCTCCCCGATGCGCTCCACTCTATTCGGTCACTGCTCTGCACTGCCACTAACGCCACCCCTCATGAGAAAATGTTTGTCTTCCCAAGGAAGTCCACATCGGGGACATCGCTACCGCCGTGGCTGACGTCCCCAGGGCCGGTCCTACTGAGAAGGCACGTGAGGACCCATAAAATGGACCCCCTGGTCGAGAGGGTCGACCTCCTCCACGCCAACCCCCAGTATGCTTACATTGCATACCCGGACGGGCGGGAGGACACAGTCTCCATAAGAGACCTTGCACCCTCGGGGGCCGCAGTAACCCACTACTCACTACCAACCGCCCCCCACGATCCGATATCCAGCCCCAGCAGACGGCAGGCCGGGGCCCCACGACCCGCTCGACATCTACGAGGACGACACGCCTGTGCCACAGCCCACGCAGGACTCGACGCCGGAAGCTCCACTACCCCTGCCGTCGCCACGCCGATCACAGCGGCAGACAAGACCTCCGGAGAGACTCCAATACACTAACTTTTAATACACTTCACCCCGCCGGACTCAATTTTAAACAAGGGGTGAATGTGGTAAACCACTGTTTGTATTCCACTGTGTACATGCCTGGACATGCCTCGGCTGACTCCTCCCACAAGTCCTAGTATAAAGGTGACTGCTCCCCAGCCCTTTGTATTTCTCGACCGGTCGATCACTCGAGGCAGACCTTCATTCTTTTGTTAATAAAAGCCTTTAGTTACTCTCTTAACTCTCAGTCTTTTATGAGTAATTGATAGCGCATCAACCTGCTAAAAGAACAGTATCGGAGCCCTGTAAACTCAATGTACGCCAGGCATCTCCTAAGATCCCGCTCGCAACAGCCAGGAGAGTCGGTTGATGATTGCTTACGGGCGCTGCAAATACTCGGCAGGGACTGTGACTTTAAAGCCGTAACAGCTGCAGAACATACAGATGGAAACATCCGAGATGCCTTCGTGAAAGGCCTTCGGTCAGACTACTCACGGCAAAGACTGCTGGAATCAAAGGACCTCGACCTGAAAACAGCTGCTATCCTCGCTCGCTCCTTGGAAGTGGCCCATCGGGACCTCGAGGCGTACTCCAGGTACTGTGCTGCGCGACCCTGGGACTCGGGCCCGACCCCGGCCGCAATACCCCTCGCACCGCCGCCTCTGGGACCTACCATAGCGTCGGTGCCCCGGAACCGTTCGAGACCGCCACCCCCGGTACCGGCTGCGACATCGGAGCCCCACGATCAGGCCGCCGGCTGCTTCTTCTGTGGCCAGGTGAAACATCCGAGGGCGCGCTGCCCTGCAAGAAATGCGACCTGCTCCGACTGCCACAAGAAAGGCCACTTCGCGAAGGCCTGCAGGGGGAAAGCCACAGACGCCAGCAGTGCCTCATGCGAGTTGTGGGGGCGGCCATCTTTCATCAAGGCCACAGATGCCAGTATCCCCTCGTGTGAGTCGTGGGGGTGGCCATCTTTGATCAAGGCCACCGACGCCGGCAGTGCCTCATGTGAGTTGTGGGGGCGGCCATCTTCTCAGCCATTTTATTCAACGTCGTGGGCGCCGCCATTTTGTTCACCACACTCGACCACCACCTTGTCTCCAGACCTGACCACCGCCTCACCCGCAGACTACAGCAGCTCGCTCAGCCATACACTAGCCTCCGTCACACTTGACCAAGCTCGCCCGCATCACCTGTCCAAGTCCATGATGGACATCAAAGTAAACGGCCACGCCACGACCTGCCTGTTCGACAGCGGAAGCACGGAGAGCTTCATCCATCCAGACACGGTGAGCCACTACTCCCTCACTGTCCGGCCAACGCGCAACCGGATCTCGATGGCGTCGAGGTCCCATTCTACAGACATCAGCGGCTACTGTGTTGTGACCCTGTCGGTTAGGGGCACGGAGTATAAAAATTTTAAACTTCTCGTCCTGCCCCAGCTCTGCGCTGCCGTCCTACTAGGGCTGGATTTCCAATCCCACCTTCAAAGTGTCACTTTGGCATACGGTGGACCCCTCCCCCCACTCACAGTCTACAACCAGCAGCTTTTAAACCACCCACCGCCTACCACCTGCGGCCTATCCACCCTCAAGGTCCCGCCCCCCTCCCTGTTCGCTAACCTCACCCGCGACTGTAAACCCGTCGCTACCAAGAGCAGGCGGTACAGCGCCGGGGACAGAGCTTTTATTAGCTCCGAGGTGCAGCGACTCCTGAAGGAGGGCATCATCGAGAGAAGCAACAGCCCCTGGCGTGCCCAGGTCGTAGTCGTTAAGACCGGCGATAAACACCGCCTGGTCATCGACTACAGCCAAACCATAAACCGGTACACCCAGCTGGACGCATATCCCCTTCCCCGCATATCTGATATGGTCAATCAGACTGCACAGTACCGGGTATTCTCTACCATCGACCTTAAGTCGGCCTATCACCAACTCCCTATCCGCCCTGAGGACCGCCAGTATACTGCCTTCGAGACGAATGGCCGCCTCTACCACTTCTTTAGGGTTCCCTTCGGCGTCACCAACGGGGTTTCGGTCTTCCAAAGGGAGATGGACCGGATGGTTGACCAGAACGGGCTGCATGCCACGTTCCCTTATCTAGATAACGTCACCATCTGCGGCCGCGACCGGCAGGACCATGATGTTAATCTGGAGAGATTCCTCCGTACGGCCCAACGGCTGAACCTCACCTACAATAAGGAGAAATGTGTGTTTAACACCTCGTGCCTTGCCATCCTCGGCTGCGTAGTAGAGAATGGAGTCATCGGCCCCGACCCCGAAAGAATGCGCCCCCTCATGGAGCTTCCCCTCCCCCACTGTCCAAAGGCGCTGAAGAGAACCCTGGGGCTCTTCGCCTACTATGCCCAATGGGTGCCCAATTATGCGGACAAAGCCAGACCCCTCATGAAGTCCACCTCCTTCCCCCTGACGGCAGAAGCATGCGCAGCCTTCTCCCTCATAAAGGGAGACATTGCTAAGGCCACAATGCACGCGGTGGATGAGTCTATCCCTTTCCAAGTGGAGAGCGATGCATCCGACTTCGCCCTAGCTGCAACCCTTAACCAGGCAGGGAGACCTGTGGCCTTCTTCTCAAGGACCCTCCAGGGCCCTGAGATCCGACACTCTTCGGTCGAGAAGGAGGCCCAGGCGATCGTGGAGGCAGTACGACGCTGGAGGCATTACCTGGCAGGCAAACGATTTACCCTCCTCACCGGCCAGCGCTCGGTCGCTTTTATGTTTAACAACAAGCTGAGGGGCAAAATCAAGAACGACAAGATCTTGAGGTGGAGAATCGAGCTCTCCACCTACGATTATGATATCTTGTACCGGCCTGGTAAACTGAACGAAACCCCAGATGCTCTATCACGAAGTACATGCGCCTACGCGCAAATTGATAGACTGCAGACCCTCCACAACGACCTCTGCCACCCCGGGGTCACCAGACTTTACCACTTCATTAAGGCCCGCAACCTGCCCTACTCCATCGAGGAGGTCAGGACCATGACCAGGAACTGCCAAATCTGTGCCGAATGCAAACCGCATTTCTTTAGGCCGGACAGAGCAAGCCTGATCAAGGCCACCCGCCCCTTCGAGCGCTTGAGCATCGATTTTAAGGGGCCCCTCCCGTCCTCTGACCGTAATGTGTACTTCCTCAACATTATTGATGAGTACTCCCATTTCCCCTTTGCCTTCCCCTGCCCAGACATGACCAGTACCACGGTCATCAAATGCCTGAACGACCTCTTCGCCTTGTTCAGGTTCCCGAACTATATACATAGCGACCGGGGCTCATCCTTCATGAGCGAGGAACTTCGCCAGTTCCTACTAGTGAGAGGTATTGCTGCAAGCAGGACCACCAGCTACAACCCCCGAGGGAACAGCCAGGTGGAAAGAGAGAACGCGACTGTCTGGAAGGCCGTTCTCTTAGCCTTAAAGTCTAAGGGCCTCCCAACCTCTCGCTGGCAGGAAGTCCTCCCGGCAGCGCTGCATTCCATCCGGTCACTGCTTTGCACTGCCATTAACGCCACCCCCCATGAATGAATGTTTGTTTTCCCCAGGAAGTCGACTACGGGAACCTCGCTACCAACATGGCTGACTTCTCCGGGGCCCGTCTTGCTGCGAAAGCACATGAGGGCCCATAAAATGGACCTCCTGGTCGAGAGGGTGGACCTCCTGCACGCCAACCCCCAGTACGCCTATGTGGCATACCCAGACGGGCAGGAGGACACAGTCTCCTTACGAGACCTCGCACCCTCGGGCACCCCTGAGACACCACCGTTACCCCCCCACCACCCCCCCAAATCCAGCCCAGGTAGACGGCATGCCGGAACCCCACGAGCCTTCGCCGACCACGCAGACACCAGCATTAACATCGGGTACTGCACCACCGCCGCCGCTGCTGCGCCGATCAGAAAGGCTTACGAGGCCTCCGGACAGACTGACATACCCGAACTGGTAGTACACTTCACCCCGCCGGACTCAAATTTAAACAAGGGGTTTATATCGTTACACTATGGTTATCACTGTTTACACTGTTGTATCACTACACAAGGTCACCTCTTGCCACGCTGTTATACCTGGGCTGACCACAGCTGACTCCGCCCATGGCTCCGCCTGCTTGCCCAGGTATAAAGGTGGTCGACTGGCTGGTATTCCTCCTTGTTGGATCCGATCACCCACGAGGGTGGGCTCTGTTATTTAGCCAATAAAAACCTATAGTTACTAACTTAACTCGTCGCTTTTCATGAACTGAATTGATAGGTATTGTGGTAAACCACTGTTATAGTTATCACTGTATATTGTTCTCACTGTTCTCACTGTCACATCACTACACGAGGTCGCCTCTTGTCGCACTGTTATACCTGGGCTGACCACCTCCGACTCCGCCCATTACCTGCCCAGGTATAAAGGTAGCTGACTGGCTAGTATTCCTCCCTGTTGGATCGGATCACCCACGAGGGTGGGCTCTGTTATTTAGCCAATAAAAACCTTCAGTTACGTTCTTAACTCGTCGCCTTTTATTGGACTAATTGATAGGCATATCAATTTTATTGGCTAAATTTTAAAGATGTCTGATAATGAACAGCAACAGCAAGGAGCTCACCCAGCAGCACAGCAACAGCAGCCTCCAGACAACGGGCCACACCAGCCGGCTTGGCTGCAAGCCTTGAAACCACCATACCTGGATCTAAACCCACAGGCACCAAACGCAGCCCTCAACTTCAAACACTGGCTGGACTGCTTCGAATCCTACCTGGAAGAATCCGGCGCCCCGCAGAGATCCAAACTAAGACTTCTGAACGCCCAAGCGAGCCCGAGAGTATACGCACTCATACAGGACACGACTACGTACGAGGCCGCTATCAACCTACTGAAACAGCAGTACCGCAGCCCGGTAAATTACATGTACACCAGGCACCTCCTAAGATCCCGCCCGCAACAGCCAGGAGAGTCTGTAGCTGAATTTTTACGGGCGCTAAGAGCACTCGGCAGGAACTGTGACTTTAAAGCGGTGACGGCTGTTGAAAATACGGAAGATAATATCCGCGATGCCTTTGTGAAAGGCCTACGGTCCGACTACTCACGGCAAAGACTGCTTGAAGCTAAAGACCTCGACCTGGACAAAGCTGAAGCCCTCGCTCTCTCCCTGGAGGTGGCCCATCAGGACCAGGAGGCGTTTTCCAGGTACTGCTCGCGACCCTGGGACTCGGGCCCGACCCCTACCGCAATACCCTTCGCAGCGCCGCCCCCGGGACCTACCTCAGCGTCGGCGTCCCGGACCCGACCGGGCCCGCCACCCCCGGTACCGGCTCCGACATCGGGCACCCGCGATCGGGCTGCCGGCTGCTTCTTTTGCGGCCAGGAGAAGCACCCGAGGTCGCGCTGCCCAGCCAGGAACTCTACCTGCACAACCTGCAGGAAGAAAGGCCATTTCTCTAAGGCCTGCAGGAGCGGATCTTCAGAGGCCAGCAGTGCCTCATGCGAACTGTGGGGGCGGCCATCTTCTTTCACGGCAACTGAGGCCAGTATCCCCACACGTGAGTCATGGGGGCGGCCATCTTTGATCAAGGCAACCGACCCCAATAGTGCCTCATGTGAGTTATGGGGGCAGCCATCTTCTCCGCCATTTTGTCCTACCTCGTGGGAGACGCCATTTTACACACCACGCCCGACTGCCACCGGGCCCCCGGACCCGACGACCGCCTCGCCCGCAGACGACAACGACTCGCTTACCTACACGCTAGCCTCCGTCACTCTGGATCAAGCCCGCCCACACCACCTGTCCAAGTCGATGATGGACATCAAAGTAAACGGCCACGCCACGACCTGCCTGTTCGACAGCGGAAGCACGGAGAGCTTCATCCACCCAGACACGGTGAGCCACTACTCCCTCCCTGTCCTGCCAACGCGCAACCGAATCTCGATGGCATCGAGGTCCCACGCCACGGACATTAGCGGCTACTGTGCTGTGACCTTGTCGGTTAAGGGTACAGAGTATAAAAACTTTAAACTCCTCGTCCTCCCCCAGCTCTGCGCTGCCGTCCTACTAGGGCTGGACTTCCAATCCCACCTCCAAAGTGTAACCCTAGCATACGGTGGACCCCTCCCCCCACTCACAGTCGACAACCAGCGGAGGTTAAACCGCCCACCGCGTAACACCTGCAGCCTATCCACCCTCAAGGTGCCGCCACCTTCCCTGTTCGCTAACCTCACCCCCGACTGCAAACCCGTCGCTACCAAGAGCAGGCGGTACAGCGCTGGGGACAGAGCTTTCATTAGCTCTGAGGTGCAGCGTCTCCTGAAGGAGGGCATCATCGAGGGGAGCAACAGCCCCTGGCGTGCCCAGGTCGTGGTCGTTAAGACCGGCGATAAAAATCGCCTGGTCATCGACTACAGCCAGACCATAAACAGATACACCCAGCTGGACGCATACCCCCTTCCCCGCATATCTGACATGGTCAATCAGATTGCACAATACCGCGTATTCTCGACCATCGACCTTAAGTCGGCCTACCACCAACTCCCTATCCACCCCGAGGACCGCCAGTACACCGCCTTCGAGGCGAATGGGCGCCTATACCACTTCCTTAGGGTCCCCTTCGGTGTCACCAACGGGGTCTCGGTCTTCCAAAGGGAGATGGACCGGATGGTTGACCAGAACGGACTGCAGGCCACATTCCCCTACCTAGATAACGTCACCATCTGCGGCCGCGACCGGCAGGACCACGACGTGAATCTGGAGAAATTCCTCCGTACGGCCCAACGGCTGAACCTCACCTACAATAAGGAGAAATGCGTGTTTAACACAGCGCGCCTTGCCATCCTTGGCTGTGTAGTAGAGAACGGAGTCATCGGCCCCGACCCCGAAAGAATGCGCCCCCTCATGGAGCTACCCCTCCCCCACTGTCCAAAAGCACTTAGGAGAACCCTGGGGCTTTTCGCCTACTATGCCCAATGGGTACCCAATTATGCGGACAAAGCCAGACCCCTCCTGAAAACCACATCCTTCCCCCTCACGGAAGAGGCGTGCGCGGCCTTCTCCCTCATTAAGGGAGACATAGCCAAGGCCACAATGCACGCAGTGGATGAGTCAATCCCCTTCCAAGTGGAGAGCGATGCATCCGACTTCGCCCTAGCCGCTACCCTTAACCAGGAGGGTAGGCCGGTAGCCTTCTTCTCAAGGACCCTACAGGGCCCCGAGACCCGACACTCGTCGGTCGAGAAGGAAGCCCAGGCAATTGTGGAGGCAGTACGGCGCTGGAGGCACTACTTGGCAGGCAAACGATTTACCCTCCTCACCGACCAACGCTCGGTTGCCTTCATGTTTAATAACAAGCTGAGGGGCAAGATCAAGAACGACAAAATCTTGAGGTGGAGAATCGAGCTTTCCACCTATGATTATGAGATCTTGTACCGGCCCGGTAAACTGAACGACCCCCCTGATGCTCTTTCACGCATTACATGCGCCAGCGCGCAAAGTGATAGACTTCAGACCCTCCACAATGACCTCTGCCACCCCGGAGTCACCAGACTCTACCATTTCATTAAGGCCCGCAACCTGCCATACTCCATCGAGGAGGTCAGGACCATGACCAGGAACTGCCAGATCTGTGCTGAGTGCAAACCGCACTTCTATAAGCCGGACAGAGCAAGCCTGATCAAGGCCACCCGCCCCTTCGAGCGTCTGAGCATCGACTTCAAGGGGCCCCTACCGTCATCCGACCGTAATGTGTACTTCCTCAACATCGTTGATGAGTACTCCCGTTTCCCCTTTGCCTTCCCCTGCCCAGACATGACCAGTAACACGGTCATTAAATGCCTGAACAAACTCTTCGCCTTGTTCGGGTTCCCGAACTATATACATAGTGACCGGGGCGCCTCCTTCATGAGCGAGGAACTCCGTCAGTTCCTATTGGAGAGGGGTATTGCAGCAAGCAGGACCACCAGCTACAACCCCCGAGGGAACGGCCAGGTGGAAAGAGAGAACGCGACGGTATGGAAGGCCACCCTCTTAGCCTTAAAGTCTAAGGGCCTCCCAACCTCCCGCTGGCAAGAGGTCCTCCCGATTGCGCTGCACTCCATCCGGTCACTACTTTGCACTGCCATTAACACCACCCCCCATGCCCGAATGTTTGTCTTCCCCAGGAAGTCGACTACGGGAACCACCCTACCAACCTGGCTGACCTCTCCGGGACCCGTCTTGCTGCGAAAGCACGTGAGGGCCCATAAAACGGACCCCCTGGTCGAGAAGGTGAACCTCCTGCACGCCAACCCCCAGTACGCCTATGTGGCTTACCCAGACGGACGGGAGGACACTGTCTCCTTACGAGACCTCGCACCCTCACCCCCCCCTCCCAACCCCCCGAGTCCAGCCGAGGTAGACGGCATGCCGGAACCCCACGAGCCTTTGCCGACTACGCAGACACCAGCTTTAACACCGGATAATGTAACACCGCCGCTGCGACGATCGGAGAGGCTAACGAAGCCTCCGGACAGACTGACATACCAGAGCTGGTAATACACTTCACCCCGCCGGACTCTAATCTAAACAAGGGGTGAATGTGGTAAACCACTGTTATAGTTATCACTGTATATTGTTCTCACTGTTCTCACTGTCACATCACTACACGAGGTCGCCTCTTGTCGCACTGTTATACCTGGGCTGACCACCTCCGACTCCGCCCATTACCTGCCCAGGTATAAAGGTAGCTGACTGGCTAGTATTCCTCCCTGTTGGATCGGATCACCCACGAGGGTGGGCTCTGTTATTTAGCCAATAAAAACCTTCAGTTACGTTCTTAACTCGTCGCCTTTTATTGGACTAATTGATAGGCATATCAGGTATATCACCTTTTAAATCAGAAATGAGGAGGAATATCTTCTCGCAGAGGGTCGTGAATCTTTGGAATTCTCTTCCCCAGAGAGCTGTGGAGGCTGGGTCATTGAATATATTTAAGGTGGAGATAGACAGATTTTTGAATTGTAAGGGAGTCAAGGGTTATGGGGTGTGGGCAGGGAAGTGGAGTTAAGGCCAAGATTAGATCAGCCTTGATCTTATTGAATGGCGGAGCAGGCTCGAGGGGCTGAATGGCCTACCCCTGCTCCTACGTCTTATGTTCTTATGTTCTTTGCTTTGTGAAGGGAACATGAACAATGAAAACATCATCAACCAGCTGATTGGACAGAAGCTGGTGAACTTGGAAAGGTTTGTCTTAACCTGTTGATCATGTATTATTAGTGAAAGTCGCAGTGAGCAATATGAACAGTTTAACAGATACAGTAATATTGGTGCACAGTCGGGTGGAATAGTTCATTGTTATTGGTAGATCTTCCATGGCGTTGCTCACAGGCAGTCTGGGGCCGAGAGCTTGGTTACTGAGCCCCACTCTCAGCTCCTCACTGTTGACCGGCTCCTCCCAGCCCTTGATTTTGGTGCTCACTCCCTGATCTGTAAATGTAGACAACCACTTATCATTGGTAGACCTCCCATGCCATTGCTCATAGGTAGTCAATGAGTGTCAGCATGGATTTGTGAAGGGCCGGTCATGTCTGACTGATCTAATAACCTTTCGGAGGAGGTCAGTAACATGGACAAGGGAGTGTCTCTGGATCTTGTATGTGTGGACTTCCAGAGGGTTAAATTATGAGGACAGGTTGCACAGACTGGGCTTGTATTCCCTCTAGTATAGAATATTAAACGGTGATATAATTGAGGTGTTTAAGATGTTCAAAGAGTTGGTAGGGTAGATCGATAAAAACGATTTCCTCTGGCGGGGAAATCCAGAACAAAGGGGCATGAGATTAAAATTAGAGTTAGCCTGGTCAGGGATGTGATGTCAGGAAGCACTTCTTCTCCCAAAGGCTAGCGGAATTGTGGAACTCTCTCCCCCCATATCTATTGAGGCTGGGGGTCAATTGAAAACTTCAAAAATGAGATTGATAGATTTTTGTTAGGCAAGAGTTTTAAGGGATGTGGAACCAAGGCGGGGAAATGGAGTTAACATACAGGTCAGCCATGCTTTGGCAGAATAGACTCGAGGGGCTGAAAGGCCTCCTCCTGTTCCTAAGTTGATCAAGAGATATCAATCAAAGACAGGTAAATGGATTTGAGGTGCAGAGCAGCCATGGTCTAATTGAATACTGGAGCAGGCTCGAGGGGCTGAATGGCCGGCTCCTGTTGCTTTAAATGTATGCAATTACTTAACATAATTGGTAGAAGGTAAACAATCCCAGCACTGCCCATCGCCCACGCACCCTGTGCTATGGGTCATAACCACATGGAAACCTGTTATTGCTTTCTAGCGAAACAAGTCAGTTTAACTTAAGTAAAGCCCAAAGGTTTTTCCCATATATGGTTTCAAGGTGAGGTCAAACCGTGACATCACCGAGTAAGCCCCACCCTCACACTGCGCATCACACTGAGATGAGACATCACAATAGCTTTGTAAAGTAGATAAATATTAGCCAGGCTGAGATAACAACAGTTTGTAAAGGCAAGGGAACTGCACTGAGTCTGATCTGTCTAGGACTGAATGCGGTCGGCTCGAACATCTGAACAGCTTTGCTCTGTGAAGACAACACGAACAATTGAAACATCATCAACCAGCGGCTTGGACAGAATTCGTGAACTTTGAAAGGTTTGTCTTTCTGGGATCTCAGGAATGGACGTATGAGGAGAGATTGGGTTGATTGGGCTTATATTCGCTGGAGTTTAGAAGAATGAGGGGATCTCATTGAAACTTATAAAATTCTAACAGGACTAGACAGACTAGATGCAGGAAGGATGTTCCCGATGGTTGGGGAGTCCAGAACCAGGGGTCACCATCTAAGGATAAGGGGTAAGCCATTTAGGACAGAGATGAGAAGGAATTTCTTCACCCAGAGAGTGGTGAACCTGTGGAATTCTCTACCACAGAAGGCAGTTGAGGCCAATTCATTAAATATATTCAAGGAGTTGGATATATGTCTTGAGGCTAAAGGGATCAAGGGATATGGGGAGAAAGCAGGGACAGGGTACTGAATTTGGATGATCAGCCATGATCTCATTGAATGGCGGAGCAGGCTCGAGGGGCCGAATGGCCTACTCCTGCTCCTATCTTCTATGTTTCTATGTTCCTATGTCTTAACCTGTTTATCTTGTATTATTAGTGAAAGTCATAATGAGCAATATGAACAGTTTATCAGATACAGTAATATTGATGCACAGTCAGGTGGAATAGTTCAGTTTGTTATTGGTAGTTCTTCCATAGCGTTGCTCATAGGTAGTCTGAATCCCGGAGCCTGGTTACTGATGGTTACTGAGCCCCACTCCTCACTGACCGGCTCCTCCCAGTCCTGGAGTTTAATGCTCACTCCCTGATCTGTAAATGTAGACAACTATTTACTGACTGTGACTAACTGTGTTTGGAGCTGTACTTCCAGCTTGTATCATTCCCCGTGAAAGTCAGAGTCAGTTACAGCAAAATCCGTGCAGATATAAAGGCTCAAATCCTGGAAACTGAAAGCAGGTCAGTTCATGCTGGTTGTTCTGATCAACTTGTCCTGGACACGGGGATAGTCTGTGGGACAGCTCAGCCCGACCATTTAAAAAGTCAAGAGCGTCCCTCTTGAAACCGCTGATTGGTGTTGAATGAACGGCTCTAAATAAGAGGAGAGGCTGACAGGGAGAGTGAACAACTGAATAATCAGTTTCTCAAAGTGTTCACCAGTACTGAGAGCTCAGGGTTAAGACTCGAAGAATGTACTCCTGGGCAGTAATGCCACTGGAGCTGCCTTGACCGAGCTTGGTACCTGCCCACACAGCTCGACGCTGGCCCAGGTGTTGACTTTTTAAAGGGAATTTGATAAATCCTTTTACAGGTTATATGGTTTACTATACGAGGGGAGCGATAAAATGCCTGTCGTTGTCCTTGTTGCAATCCAGTGATTTTTGTCATTTCTTCTTCTGCCACAGGTACAGGTTGGTGTCAGGACGAGTGAGAGGAAATGGACGGTTTCATCAAACTACCAACAGACTAAAGTTGTCAGTAACAAAACCACAAAGACACCTGGATCACACATCCTGACATCACATCAATGCCAGCAGAGATACCACAAAGGAGGAAACAGCAACACTGAAATACCCCTCAACCCATCCATTTCTTTAGTGTCAACTGTACATCTTTTAATTTCTTTATTTGACGGCCAATAACAGATCCATTTAAACTCGCAGCCAATGATTGGAGATGGTGCTAAACCAACTCTTTCCCTTCTGGCATGTTTCTTTCCCATTTTTAAAAATTTCCCACGCCCCTCTCCCTCCTCCCTAGTTCTCCCCTGGGCTGGACCTTCACGTCCAGCACTCAGGTCCCCGCATCGGCATCAAGCACCAACCCTGCTCCAACTCCAGGCTCAGTTCGGCATTGCTCGGGGTTAACTGCACTGGCACTGGATAGGGCCCAGTCCATACAGTCATCTCCGACCGATGTCGACCGGTGGTCCAAGTGTTGGGACTGAACAGGAAAGTCTCAAGGGTGGACGCTCCGGTTGTTGCCTCGATGGTGTGGAATGGGATGAGCTGGTTAAAGCCAATCCATCCCAGTCAACTACATCGGGTGAAACCCCGGTACCATTTGTACTGAGGCCTCCCAGGATAGAGGAAGAGTCCTCCTCTGGCACCAGCTGGTTTGGAGGTGTCCGTGCCTACTGGTGCCAGAATCAGGCTGGTTCCCCCAAGCGCCACCAGCTACTGTTGGTGTGTCCTTCCCCAGAGGCATCCGTCCCCTCTGGTGACACCAACGCAGCCCCGGGACATTGTCTCCAGTTGGCGCCAGCTCATTTGGGGGCACCACCCTCGGTGGACTCGACCCTACACAGGGTCACCTATGCTGTGGGTGACGTCCACTTTGGTGAGTGCAGCTGCAGATCTCTATTTATAGATCTGTAGCTCCCACCCACCACTGTGGACCCACCTTCAGCCGCTCCCTACGACACTCGAGAGGCACTCCCAGGGAGGGTGCGTGCGCTCCAGAAACCAAACTGGGAGCCTGAGTTGACCACGGCTTCCGTGCGTTGAGGTTTTTCCATGTATTCAAAACAAGGGTGACTTCGAGTCTGAAACTGTGAGTTCTGGAAGTCCCATCACTTGTGGGGGTTGAGTCTTTACCTGGGGTCTTGCAAAGGCCTCAGGCATCGACCTTTGTTGGATTCCCCCTCCCAATTTCCAAGGCGGTTTGGGCAGACTTGATAGGCGCGCCCCAGTTATGGCCAAGGTTGACAGCCCCGCCACTCTGCCTCACAACTTAAGGTTCGCTGGTACAGCTGGTGAACTTCAGTCGTGAAAGCCTCAGAAGGAAGGGAACTGCCCAGGAAACTAGTCCTGTTCCACCCACCAGAATCCAAATGGTGGGAAATGTGGGTCTGGCGGACCTTCCTGCAGTGTTTGGCGCATATCCCGAATTCCCTGCCATCAAATCCACTGGGGCTGGCTTCACTGACCAGTAGGTGAGTTGAGGGAGCAATCCCTGCCAGAGAGGACCACCTTCAGAGAGTATCTGCTGCAGCAGCAGACTGTGTGGGTGCTCTCAATGTAGGAGCAGGATCTATCATCCAGTGGATCTTGCATCGCCACTTAGTTTGTCCTCACACCTTGGGGATCCTTCAGGTTCTGCAGATGCCCATTGGTGCTGAGGTCTTCTTTGGCGAGCAAGTGGAGGATCTGCTGTAGCAGAACCTTCAGGCATTCCCAAATTGACACACAAGGGTGGGAGGGCACTGCTCACTTTGTAGCTTAGCCCACCCCATCTACAGGCCCCTTCCACTCGCCAACACCAGTCCACTCACCATCACCAATCCATTCACCACCACCATCCACTCACCAACACCAGTCCACTCACCATCACCAATCCATTCACCACCACCATCCACTCACCACCACCAATCCATTCACCCCCACCAGCCTATTCAAGGCCTTATCCGGAGCACAATGTCCTTTGTATCTTGCTAGCCCGTCATTCCAGATTAGGACCTGGAATGCAGGTAGCTCACAAGTAACACTCGAGACCCTGTCCAGCTCCACCTCCCCCAGCAGTGATCATGCCTGGATAGCCCACCTCAGAGTTGTGTGGGTGGGCTATTTCCAGTACTTCCCTGTGGAAGTGGATCACTCTGGATGTTTGGTTTGTCCATCAGAGGAACCATCTACTAGTGGGCATACTGGCAGGTCTTCTACCATCCACACTGAGAGCGAGTGATCGTCATCCAGAAGGCTCAACTGTTGGGGGTATTTCTCCAGTTGAGCCTTCTGGATGACCATCACTCTGCCAGTAATGCATCCACAGGTCTCCTTTGTCGCAGCATCTGAACTAGAGCTGGTGGTCCTGGGAGCACAGTGTTCTCCATACATTGGTGCTACAGCCATCAGCTGAATGCTTTGACATATGGGTGGGAGCCACATTCAGGATGAATGGTCTTCTCGGCCAGTGATTTCACTTGGCATTTCAACAGGCTCGGGGTGTGAACGGTATAATAGGACATCTCCACTTTCAGACTCGGTGCAGGGTAAGTCAGTGTGTCTGCAGACAGACAATATGACAAGGGTCCGGTAAGTCAACAAACAGGGTGGGACCCTCCTTCCTGGGTCCCTCTGTCAAGTTGACGCATTGCTTCCCATTGGTGCTTGAACGACGGGGTGACACTCTTGGTGCCACATTTGGCCCGGGGAGGACAACACAACAGTCGGCACACTCAGCTGCTCTGTAGTCCACCCTAACTAGTGGATGATCCACACTGAGGTAGTCCAGAACATCTTCAGGACTTGGGGGGTTTACCAGGTCGATCGACTTACTCGCATCACCGGATAATCACCAATCTGCTGGAGGACCTCAGGCTGTCGGGGCGGAGGCCCGGCAGTCTTTCGTGCTTTTGTTTCTGGATTCTGTTGCTCAGGGTTGCCTGATCTCCAGGATGCTCCAGGAAATTGCAGCAGGTGGTGGTTCTGGTTAACCCTTTGGTTACCTCACAAACCGTGCTTCAGGGACACCCGGGTGTTGAATACACACTTTGATTTCAGGAGCCCACGGGAGAAATCCATGTCATTTTTAGAGTATAGAGGACCCTACCTTTTTTAGGGAATTTTTCATTCTGACATCCTCCACACACTGCTGGACACTGTCCAACTGGTACTCAGGGTGAGGAGGGCGGACCGTACCTGCAAGCGAACAGATTCTCCGGCTCCCAGGACAAATAGATCAAAGTGGGTGTTATTCATGGGTGCCAGCGCCAGATCCAAACAGTAAGCTGAACCGTCAGGATCTGGATTTGGATCCTGCCAGCTTCTGATTGATGGCCTGGCAGTTGAGATGGAATGCCCGTCAGATTAGGGTATACCAGCAGTGCAGCACTCATGGGTAATGCTCACTTTATTGTGTCTGTCCTGGTCATTTAAGCCTCTGTTCCCATACAAGTACCTCCACCCTCTTCGTCCTCTGTACTACTTGGTTAGTCGCCAGCTGTGTGTGCAGAATGCCTGAATGAAGATCACAGCTCCCTTGTCAGCTGTTCCCATGTCAGCTGCTCCCTTGTAAGCTCCTCTTCATTCTTCAAGTGACGCGGCATTTGCCACCCACCTGGTTGTCTCTTGGGTCTAGTGGGGAGTGTTGGTATGTCTTTTCCTCGTTCTGGGTTTTCTTTGGGTGTCAACAAACTGGGTTCTGGGGTGTGCTAAAAGTTAACACTGCACGGGAGTCGGGGAGGGAGGGGAAAAACAAGTGGGTTTGTCCTTCAAAGTTAGGATGTCTTAACAAAATGTCTTAACAGGGAAGGTCACGCCTTAAGAGATTTTCCCCAGGTAAATTGTGCCGATGCATCCCAGTAATTAGATCCACGTTCCACCCCCAATTCGGCCTGTCAATGTTTAGGAACGGATGTTCCCAGCAAATTAAATGGTGTCACAGTTAACACTTTAAAGAAAAGATTGGGGACTGTTTTCGTTCAACCTGGAACGACAGAAATGGAAACACTAGACAACCTGCCAACCAGTTTCTCGTCATCGCTGAATATTGGGTTTGTGACTGCTGCTACAGAACTAGACAGGAGATTGTTGAAGACCAGGCTCTCGGGGATTGTGTTCAATTGATGTTAGCAGAGTTGAAGTGAGAAAGTAATTGTCTTAGAATATTTGGGCCATAATGATCTCCTGGACTAGTTTCGATCGCCTAAGGGGGTCGGAGAGGAATTTCCCAGATTTTTTTCCCAAATTGGCCTGGGTTTTTATGTCTGGTTTTTCGCCTCTCCCAGGAGATCACATGGTGGGGGGGTCTATATATTGCGATGGACAAGGCTGGATGGACCAGAGAGTCTTTTCGTGTACAAGTCATCTTTCAATAACTGAAATGTGAGAAGTTTAACATCTGAAAATAAACATGGATTGAAAATGAACAAACTTACTGTGTGTCTCCTGATTTGTGCACGGATCATTGAAGGGAACAGAAAGGGGAAGAGATGAGTTCTGATTGTCCCTGGGCTCAGTTACTGACTGGGTGAACTCTTTGAGCCACACACTAGGCTGGACCCAGATTGATTCCCCAGTCTGCTCATACAAACATTCAAAAAGACATACAAAAGTAGATGAAGACTATCAGGTCCATTAAGCTCCCCCCATCCAGTAGACAGTAGGGCCTCACATGCTGCTGTCCCACCTACCAGTTACGCTATCTCTGGAAACAGACAAAGAAACATGGCCAATTCAGGAAAACCCTCTGGCCAATTGTGTTACGTCCGTGAATAATTGAGACACGGACAGCAGGAGTGAACAAAATAAGTCTTTACTGGTGGAAGTCAATAGTGAAAACTAAAAACACAGAGGCTCACTAGCGCCTTTTATACAGGGGTGGTCACTGCCGGTACTGCAGTCTGAGACCAGTTATTCTCTTAAAGGTACATACACAAGAAATTGCTCTCCAACTCCCAACACATGACAATCTAAACTAACCACTAACTCTCGCTATAACTGGTAATGTCCTCTCAGGGACTGGCCAAGGTCATACAGCACAGAAGGAGGCCATTCAGCCCATCGTGCCTCTGCCAGCTCTTTGAATGCACTATCCAATTAGCCCCACTCTCCTGCTCTTTCCCCGTAGCCCAGCAAATTTTTCCTTTTCAAGCATTTACCTAATTCCCTTCTGAAAGTTGCAGTGGGTGGATTTATAAGTTGGTGGAATTCTGTCATGTGATCCCCAAAGTTCCAGTAACTAAATTGCCAAATCCCCCAGTCAGTAAAACCTGGATTGGGCTTATTCAGTCACTTAAACACCAGTGGCACTTTCAAAGTCCCAGGCCACGTCAAGGAACTCCTCCAAACACAATTAACCAACAAAGTAGTGAATTGGTACAAAAACAAATACTAGTGGGGAGGGGCTGGGGGTGATGAATTGAGTGGGGGAAACAAGACAACACTTGGCATGTACTGAGAGGCAGAGTCGTGTGTTGGGTTTCCAACTCTGCAGGATGTCCCGGAGTCTCCAGGAATTTAATCTCCTGGATTTTTTTTTATTCGTTCATGGGATGTGGGCTTCGCTGGCAAGGCCAGCATTTATTGCCCATCCCTAATTGCCCTTGCGAAGGTGGTGGTGAGCCGCCTTCTTGAACCGCTGCAGTCCGTGAGGTGAAGGTGCTCCCACAGGGAGCACATATAGGCCAGCAGGGTCTGGAGTCACATATAGGCCAGCAGATTTCCTTCCCTAAAGGACATTAGTGAACAAGGTGGGATTTTAGCGCAATCCAATAGATTCATGGTCATCATTACTGATGGTAGCTTTTTATTCCAGATTTATTTACGTGACTGAATTTAAATTCCCCAGCTGCCATGTGGTGGGATTTAAACTCATGTCTCTCAGATTGTTTAATCTAAGTCTGTCTCTGGATTGCTAGTCTGGTAACATAACCACTATGCTATCATTCCCAATTGCAGCTTTGAGCAAACCTGGGATAAAAGTCACCAGGGCATTAAAGAAAATGATTTTTTATTTCCATTTTCTTTGACCACTTTCATTCATTTATAAAAATATTGGAGACGGGGGAAAAAGGCGGTTGGATCCAGCAGGTCACGTGATGAAAGCGCCAGGAATACGTCCAATCAGAGATGGCAACTCGTGTTGTGTGACTCACGCCATTTATATACCAAGACAAAATAAAATAATAGTAGGCGTTGATAATTGTGGGTGGCACCAAGACACACACGTGCAGAATGTGAAGCCTGTTGAATAATCACTGACTACTGAGGCACAAGTGGGTCTAAATAACACTTTAACAAACAGAATGGCTGCACATTAATGGCACAGTAATTAACTTGGGTTATAATAGACTTTATTTTGGAAGTACTTAACTCCCAAACTCTCATTACCACACGGCTTGCCAAGAAACAACTGGATCGCCTTTCAATCACAGGTGTTAGAACTCTCAACCAATCAGCACAGTGTTAACCCTTCGCTCCCCGGAGTTCATTTTCAATTGACATTGAGAATGACTATTTTGGGAACTGCCTCCCCGGTTTAGCGCCAGGATTCTCCCCAGATAAACTGGGTTTATAACACACTATTCACATGGTTAGTGCCCCGAGGCACTTTAGAGAGTAGAATGAGATGCCAATTAGTAATACTAAGAAAGAAGCAATGGACACAAGTAACACTGCACCTTCACTGGACAGCTGCTGACGACAACCTTCAATCCGCCCTCACAACAGATGTCAAGCCAGCTCGTTCTTCAAGGTGAGAAATGACCCTGGACGATAATCCTGAGATTTATTCTCCTTTTTGTTTCTTATCCGGCTCCCGACATTAAATTACTTGGTTTTATTACCCCATTGTCTTCTATTTGCAAACGTGAGCTATTGGAGCTTGATAGACAAACATGCTCACACGTGTCGCCTAGAAACACAAACAAATTGATTTTTTGTTAAACAGTGAGGATATTGCACCTTGAGATCCAATCCATGTGCTGCCGTCAAAAATGGGTGAATAGTTTAGGGTCTGGTCATTACAAGGACAATGTTGAAGGATAAAGGACCGACTGAAAGGTTGCTGCTGAATTTAGCAAAGACCAACTTTCCAATGTTGATACCAGGTAAACAATAGCACAAGGCAATTTTGATTTACGCCCTCCAATTTCTCAGTAGTGCATCAAGAACTTGCATTGATAGACCTTTCACAACATCAGGACATCCCAAAGCACTTTACAGCCAATCAAACACTTCCTTAAAGTGTAATCGCTGCTGCAATGTAGGAAACGTAGCAGCCAATTTGTGCACAGCAAGCTCCCACAAATAGCGATGAAATAATGACCAGATAATCTGTTTTTTTTAGTGATGTTGGTTGAGGGATAAATGTTGGCCCAGGGAAACTCCCCTACCCTTCTTCAAAATACTGGCCATGGGATCTTTAAAGTCCACCTGAGAGGACAGATGGAGCCTCGGTTTAACGTCTCATCCGAAAGACGGCACCTCCGACAGTGCCGCACTCCCTCAGTATGGCACTGAAGTGTCAGCTTAGAGTACGTGCTACCACTGGGCCACGCAGGCACCTAAATCAAACAGCTAGATGATTTTAAAAGCACGGGATAATGGAACAAGAAACCTGAATGGGTTTCAAGAAGGAACTAGACAGGTTCTTATCAACAAATGAGATTCAGGGTTATTAGAAACACACCAAGAGAATACAGTGGATAGGTGGGCTCATCAGAACATAGGAACATAAGATGTAGGAGCTGGAGTCGGCCATTCGGCCCCTCGAGCCTGCTCCGCTGTTCAATAAGATCATAACTGATCTGATCTTGGCGTCAACTCCACTTCCCTGCCCGCTCCCCATAACGCTCGACTCCCTTAGCGTTCAAAAATCTGTCTATCTCCACCTTAAATATAATCAATGACCCAACCTCCACAGCTCTCTGGGGAAGAGAATTCCAAAGATTCACCACCCTCTGAGAAGAAATTCCTCCTCATTTCCGATTTAAAAGGGTGCTCCCTTATTCTGAAATTATGCCCCCTAGTTCTAGATTCCCCCACGAGGGGAAACATCTTCTCTGCATCTACCCTGTCGAGCCCCCTCAGAATCTTATATGTTTCAATAAGATCACCTCTCATTCTTCTAAACTCCAGTGAGTATAGGCCCAGCCTGTTCAACCTTTCTTCATAAGACACACCCTTCATCTCCGGAATCAACCTCGTGAACCTTCTCTAAACTGCCTCCAATGCAAGTATATCCTTCCTTAAATAAGGAGACTAAAACTGTACGCAGTACTCCAGGTGTGGTCTCACTAATACCCTGTACAGTTGTAACAGGACTTCCCTACTTTTACATTCCATTCCTTTTGCAATAAAGGCCAACACTCCATTTGCCTTCCTAATTACTTGCTGTACCTGCATGCTAACTTTTTGTGATTCATGTACAAGGACTCCCAGATCCCTCTGTACCTCAGCATTTTGTAATCTCTCCCCATTTAAATAATAATTTGCTTTTATATTTTTGCTACCAAAGTGGATGATAAGTGTGTACCATCTACAGGATGCACTGCAGCAACTCGCCAAGGTTTCTTCGACAGCATCTCCCAAACCCGCAACCTCTACCACCTAAAAGGACAAGGGCAGCAGGCGCATGGGAACACCACCACCTCCAAGCTCCCCTCCAAGTCACACACCATCCTGACTTGGAGATATATCAGCCGATCCTTCATCGTCGCTGGGTCAAAATCCTGGAACTCCCTCCCTAACAGCACTGTGGGAGCACATTCACCACACAGGACTGCAGCGGTTCAAGAAGGCGGCTCACCACCACTTTCTCAAGCGCAATTAGGGATGGGCAATAAATGCCGGCCTTGCCAGCGACGCCCACATCCCTGGAAAGAATTAAGAAAAAGTCCAAATACAATTTAAAACAAAATTGGAGCAGGGTTAGATCAATGTGGTGCAGCGCCTCGACTCATGCAATTTTACAGCGTAGAAGGAAGCCATTTGGCCCATCGTGCCATCTCCATGTGTACCAGCTCTACGGAAGAGCTTAATCCCATTTCCCTGCTCTTTACTCATACATTTTGCATTTTCCTTTAGTAAATATTTAATCACTAAGATGACTCAGTTGTTTCTCAGTGGGCAGCACTCTCTCTCGCCTTTGAGCCAGCAGGTTGTGGGTTCAAGTCCCACTCCAGAGACTTGAGCACAAAAATCCAGGTTGACACTCCCAGTGCAGTGCTGAGGGAGTGCCGCACTGTCGGAGGTGCCATCTTTCAGATGAGACGTTTAAACCGAGGCCTCCTCACAACTCTCTTATCCGGTCCTGGCCTGTATGTGACTCCAGACCCACTGCAATGTGGTTGACTCTTAACTGCCCTCTGAAATGGTGGCTCACCACCTTCTCAATAAAAGCCGGCCTTGCCAGCGACGCCCACATCCCAGGAATGAATAAAAAAAAGATGATCTGGTCATTAGCTGTTTGTGGGAGCTTGCTGTGCGCAGATTGGCTGCCGTGGTTCCTACATTACAACAGTGACTACACTTCAAAAAGTACTGGGACATCTTGAGATTGAGAATGGTGCCATATTGTCGTACGGTAATGTAATGTGCATTGCATTATGGGAATTACCCGGGAAAAGGGCAGTCGGCCATTTTACGCAATAAAGTGAACATCGCAGTTATAAGCCTGTCTGCCTGACTCTGATTTAATTTGACGTATCTACATGCTTGATTCAATTCAACATGGACCGATTAATTTTCATGGGAATCCTGTTGTCTGAAAAGGGCATCGGACCAACAGCAGAGAGAGTGCAAGCGGTGGCAGAAGCTCGGGAACCAGAGAATGCTACAGAGGTGAGGAGTTTCTTGGGACTCGTTGGGTACAGCAGCAGATTCATCCCGCAGTTTGCAACGCTAACAGAGCCACTGCGACGCCTGACGAGAAAAGACACACCATTTAAATTTGGATCACAACAGAGACAGTCATTCAGTGCACTCAAGGAAGAGTTGGCCAGAGCCGGCACTTTAGCATATCTTGATAAGGACGCACCAACCAAGGTGATAGCAGATGCCAGTCCTGTAGGTTTAGGCGCAGTACTAGTTCAGGACCAACAGGGACAAGAGGTGCCAATATGCTATGTAAGTCGTAGTTTAACAGACAGTGAGAAGAAATACTCTCAAACAGAGAGAGAGGCCTTAGCTCTTGTATGGGCTTGTGAGAGGCTGCATCCATATGTGTATGGCCGAAAATTTAACTTGGTAACTGACCATAAGCCATTACAAGTGATATACGGCCCACACTCTAAACCCTGTGCCCATATAGAGAGATGGGTACTTAGATTACAGCCGTACGATTTTAAGGTGATACGCATTCCAGGCAAGCAAAACATTGCAGACCCACTGTCACGATTGCTGGGGGAGACAGCAAAACAGGAGAGACATTCTCATGGCTCAGATGAATACGTGAGATTTGTAGCTGTGAGTGCGACACCAAAAGCACTCACTACTAGAGAGGTGGAGGAAGCCTCTGCTACCGACCCAGAGCTAATTGAGGTACGGAAGGCAATCACAAACGGACATTTTGAGAACTGTAAAGCTTATGCAGCAATTGCAAATGAGCTGTGCGTAGTGGGGTACCTAGTTCTTCGGGGAACATGCATCGTGCTACCCACAGTGTTACACGCACGAGCCCTGGTGTTAGCACATGAAGGACACTTGGGAATAGTTGGAACAAAGCAACATCTCAGAACCAAGGTTTGGTGGCCTGGCATGGACAAGGCAGCTGAAAAACACTGTAAAGTGTGCCACGGCTGTCAGATAGTAGCCAGACCCGACCCACCTGAACCGTTGAGACCAACACCATTACCGGAGGGCCCCTGGCAGGATGTAGCTATGGACTTACTGGGACCCTTGCCATCCAACCACTCCATTCTTGTGGTAGTTGATTATTATAGTCACTACTATGAATACGACATCATGACCTCCACAACAACAGAGAAGGTTATTGATAGTCTAGAGTCAATCTTCAGCCATCATGGTTTGCCAATCACTTGCAAATCTGATAATGGTCCCCAATTCAGATCTGAATTATTCAAAGAATACTGTGAAAACAACGGGATCAAACACCTGAAAATGACAGCAAAATGGGCTCAGGCTAATGGAGAATTCGCGCGCCAGAATGCATCGCTGATGAAGAGAATCAGAATTGCTCAGTCAGAAGGACTAGATTGAAAACGTGAACTTAGAAAATATGTGACTGTGTACAGGAGCACTGACCATGCCGCGACAGGAAAGAGCCCGGCAGAGCTGCTCTTTAAATGGAAAATGAGAGGAAAGCTGCCAGACATCACAGATGAACAGCGGAGAACACAATACTCAGAGGTGGAAGTTGGTGACACGGTGCTGGTACGGCAGGACAAAGTGGACAAGTTCACCACTCCTTTTAATGCCACACCCCACAAAGTTTTGAGTAAAACAGGGAGTCAAGTAGTAGTAGAATCTCCAGACGGAGCACGCTATTCGAGAAACACTACGTTTGTGAAGAAATACAGAACCAATGGACCAAAAGAGACACTCCATGAGCAGGAGGAAACACAAGGGACTGAGGACAGTATAGTAGACCCTGACACACATACCACTGTGACACAGGCAATACCCACTGACACCAACATGTCAGACATACCCAATACAGCCAGACCTTAAAGGGTTAAAAGAAAACCCCAAAGACTGTCTGATTATGTCACAACATAAACTGTGCGAGAACTGCATGGGCGATGTTAAATGTTTAAACCTGGGAATTATTTAGTTGTGTGGTAAGACACAAGTTTGTAAAAAGTTTATAAACCAAATAAGTTATGCAGTGTTATTGTAAGCAACTGTTTGTAAACTGCAAGTTTGTTTCCAAGGAAAAGGGGGATGTTGTGGCGTACCGATCACAGAAAGGACACAATCCGCTTTCCGGTCCGTAGACTATAAATCAGGCGTCATGTCTTTAAGAAGGCTCACACCTTTAAGAAACTCGATCTGCAACATAGTTAAGCCCAGAGCGGGGGAGGAGCAGTCGAAGCTGTGCACTGATGAAAGGCAGTCGTACTTTGTGTAGTCTCTGACTCCATTTTGTGTTCAGCATGCAGCCTCAACAATTAAATCTTATCTGTTGAACCTCTCCGAGTTCAGTATTTTTTGCTAGGAGTACGTAGACTCCTACATTGGTGACCCCGACGCTCAGGACGACTCCTAAGCATAACCATGGCTGACACAAACGCAGTTTCTGTGAAGCTGCCGGAGTTCTGGGAGAACCTGGCCACCGCCTGTTTCCTTCAAGCCGAATCGCAATTCCGACTCCGCGGCATCACCGCCGATGCAACGATGTACGACTACCTCCTCGCCTCCCTGGGCAGCTCCACAATCACGAAAGTCTGGACAACACTACAAAACCCTCCGGAGGAAGGCAAGTACGCACATCTCAAGGCCGCGCTCATTAAAAAATTCACAGCCTCCCAATTCTTGCGCAACTGCCACCTCCTCGACCTCCTGGGCCTCGGTGACTCCACGCCATCAGACTTGCTCTCACACATGCTTGCTCTGACCGACGAGAAACCGCCCGGCTCCCTCTTCCACACGCTCTTTATCCGCCAACTACCTCCCAGCATACGCCCGGCGATCGTGGCGTCCAGCCTCACGGACCTCGAGGCCCTGGCCGACGAAGCCGATAAGCTCCTGTCCACCAGCTCCAACCACGCCGTCACCCCCGACCTGGCCTCCGCAGCGTCAGCGTGCGCTCCACCCTCTATCGCGCGGCCACACAGCTCGGCCACGAGGCCCCCAGGCCCCCATGCCCCCCAAGCCCTCCGACCCAGGGCTACTGCTACTTCCATACCCGGTTCGGCGCACGGGCACGCCGCTGCAGCCATCCCTGCACGTTTCCAACCGCCCCCACACCGGCCTACACGATGGCCGTGGGGCAAGCAGGCGCGCTGCTGTACGTTACGGACAGCGCCTCCGGACGCCATTTCCTATGCGACACGGGCGCGCAGCGCAGCATCATCCCCGTGTCCGCCCTCGAGATCCAGCGAGGCGGCTGTGGCCCTGCGCTGGCTGCCGCCAACGGCACCGACATCCGGACGTACGGCACCCGCACCGTCACCATCGACCTCGCATGCTGCCGCTACCACTGGGAGTTTATCACCGCCAAGGTGCTCTCCCCGCTCCTCGGTGCGGATTTCCTGTGCGCCCACAGCCTGTTGGTCGACATGCCTCGGCGCCGCCTCATGGACATGAACACCATGTCACCTATCCCGGGCGCCATGGCACCCCCCACAACCCGCCGACATGGCATGGCAGTGCCGCGCCCGCTCAACGGACGACTACTCAGCACTCCTGGCTGAGTTCCCAGCCCTCACCAACCCGACCTTCTCCGGGAAGGTTGCTAAGCACGGGGTAGAACACTTCATCCCCACCACAGGCCCACCGGTGTATGCCCACGCCCGCAGGCTGGACCCGGCCAAGCTGGAGATCGCGCGGGCCGACTTCGCCACAATGGAACAGCTCGGCATCATCCGCCGCTCCAACAGCCCCTGGGCCTCCCCACTCCACATCGTCACCAAACCCGACGGGGGATGGCACCCCTGCGGGGACTACCGGCGCCTTAACGACACCACCATGCCGGATCGGTACCCCATACCGCACATTCAAGACTTCTCGGCTAGACTGGCCGGCCGCTCAGTCTTCTCCAAAGTCGACCTGGTGCGCGGTTACCATCAGGTGCCAGTCCACCCCACGGACTTTCCCAAGACGGCCATAATCACCCCTTTTGGGCTATTCGAGTTCCTCCGAATGCCCTTCGGCCTCAAAAACGCGGCCCAGGCCTTCCAGCGGCTCATGGACTCGGTCCTCTGGGACCTGAAGTTCCTCTTTGTCTACCTGGATGACATCCTGGTAGCTAGTTCCTCCAAGCAGGAACACATCGAGCACCTCCGCACCCTGTTCCAGCGGCTCAGTGAGCACGGGCTCATCATCAGCCCAGCCAAGTGCCAATTCGGCCTCAGCAGGATCGAATTCCTCGGCCACCACATCACGCAGGACGGAGCCATTCCCCTGCCCGCCAAGGTGCAAGCCATCCAGCAGTTCCCCCGGCCTACCACCATCAAAGGCCTCCAGGAGTTCTTGGGGATGATCAACTTTTACAACCGCTTCATTCCCGGAGCAGCCTCCCTCATGCGGCCGCTATACTAAGCCCTCCGGGGTAAGAAAGCCAGAATGGCGATCGAGTGGTCGGCGGACATGTTGACCGATTTCGACTCGACCAAAAAGGCGCTCGCCGACGCCACCATGCTCGCTCACCCACAGCCCAACGCCAGGGTAGCCCTCACCACGGACGCCTCCGACCACGCGGTCGGCGCCATGTACGAACAGTGGGTCGATGGGGCCTGGCAACTGCTGGCCTTTTTCAGCCACCAACTGCGCCCCTCGGAGGCCAAATACAACGCCTTTGACCGCAAGCTCCTCGCACTGTACCTGGCAGTCCGCCATTTTAGATTTCTTCTGGAGGGCCGCCCCTTCACCGCGTTTGTCGACCACAGACCCCTGACATTCGCGATGGCGAAATCTGCGGACCCGTGGTCAGCCAGGCAACAACGCCAGCTCGCCGCGGTGTCCGAATTCACCACGGACATCCGGCACGTCTCCGGTCGAGACAACGCGGTGGCCGATTGCTTATCCCGCCCTGCCGTCCACGGCGCCCACCTGGCAGTGGACTATGCTCAACTGGCAGCGGAGCAACGCACCGACCCCAATCTGCTCTCCGCGCCCAAAACCCTCCCAGGGCTGCGACTGACCGACGTCGCCTGCGGCCCGTCCGCCGTCACAGTCAAATGCGACACCTCCTTGGTGCAACCCCGCTCCGTAGTCCCGGCGTCCTGGCAAAAACGGGTGTTCGACATCGTCCACGGCCTCTCACACCCCGGCACCCGTGCGTCCATTAGACTGGTGGCCAACCAATTTGTCTGGCGTGGCCTGCGCAAAGATGTGCCCGTCTGGTCCAGATCCTGCATAGCTTGCCAGCGTGCCAAAATCCACCAGCACGTCAAAGCCCCACTTGAGGAGTTCACTGTGCCAGAAAGAAGGTTCGACCACGTCCACATCGACTTCGTCGGCCCCCTGCCGCCATCACAAGGTCACACGCACCTGCTGACAATCGTGGACCGTACCACCCGCTGGCCCGAGGCCATTCCACTAACGTCCACCACCACCGCCGACATCGCGAGGGCGTTCATCGGTACCTGGGTCGCTCAGTTCGGCGTCCCCTCTGACATGACGTCGGATAGAGGCCCGCAGTTCACCTCTGATCTGTGGGCCGCCATCGCCCGAAACCTCGGGGTGGCCGTTCACCGCACCATGGCTTACCAGCCCCAAGCTAACGGACTGTGCGAGCGATTCCACAGGTCCATGAAGGCGTCCCTCCACGCCAGCCTCGAGGACGAGGCTTGGATTGACCGCCTCCCGTGGGTGCTACTCGGCCTACGCTCCACGGTCAAGGAAGACCTGCAAGCCTCGGCGGTGGAACTCGTGTATGGCCAGCCGCTGCGCGTACCCTGAGAGTTCCTGCCCACCGCCACGACCCCCTGGTCGGCTGACCAGCAACACCGTGCTTTCGCCAACCGAGCACAACAGTTAGCTCCGGTACCCACCGGCCGGCACGGCGAACAAGCAACCCGCGTACCACCTAGACTGCACATGGCCAAATTTGTTTTCGTGCGCCATGATGCCCACCGAGGACCTCTACGGCCCCCATACGACGGACCCTACAAGGTACTCCAGACGGGGAACAAGTTCTTCCTCCTCCAAGTGGGCGGCAGAACTGACAAGGTGTCGGTCGACCGGCTCAAGCTGGTGCACCTAGAGCCCGACGAACCCGTTCAAGTGGGCCAACCCCCACCGCGGGGCAGACCGCCTAAGAGCCCGACGCGTCCGACCGCCCCGCTCCCGACACCAACCACCAAGAGCCGTTCCGGCCGTGCCATCAAGCCACCACGCCAGTTTGTACACTCCCTACTAGCGGATTCTGGGGGGAGCTGTGTGGCGTACCAATCACAGAAAGGACACAATCCGCTTTCCGATCCATAGACTATAAATCAGGCATCATGCCTTTAAGAAGGATCACACCTTTACGAAACTCGATCTGCAACATAGTTAAGCCCAGAGCGGGGGAGGAGCAGTCGAAGCTGTGCACTGATGAAAGGCAGTTGTACTTTGTGTGGTCTCTGACTCCTTTTTGTGTTCAGCATGCAGCCTCAACAATTAAACTTTTTCTGTTGAACCTCTCCGAGTTCAGTATTTTTTGCTCGGAGTACGTAGACTCCTACAATGTCGTGCATTGATTGCGAGTTTGACACCAGTCAATACGGTAATGTAATGTGCATTGCATTATGGGAATTACCCGGGAAAAGGGCAGTCAGCCATTTTACGCAATAAAGTGAAGATCACAGTTATAAGCCTGTCTGCCTGACTCTGATTTAATTCGACGTATCTACATGCTTGATTGAACACATTAAAGCATAGATACAACAACCACAGGTCACCAAAGTCACCTGTTCCGCCCGAGCACGCCACACTCACCACATCATGTCTCAAATTACTCATGCACAGTATCCCCAAAATGTTACTTTCTGAAAGAAATCTCTCTTATTGGCATTTGAATGAATGAATATGAAAGGAGAGGGTTCATGGATTGTCCCAGCAGCAGTCACGTATGAGGCTATGTGCAGAATAAATGATCAGTTTTGACATGAAAATGTGTGAACTGCTCCAGCTCGTGCCCATTGGGTCAGATTAAGCCCCACTGGAATTTGAAAGTGGAAAGCAAAGGGGATCAATTTCACCACTTGGGCCATAAACCGGTGGGTGATGGGGCGCCACCGCTCTCGATACCGCTGCAGTAAATATCCCAGCTCTGTTTGACAGGCAGTTAAACCGAAACAGAAACACGTGGCGGAGGCTCAAAAAGCGCTTAAGATCGCCAAGGCGAATCTTAGAGTGAAGAATGAAAGTCTGGGGCTGGTAGGACTCCATGAGCTTCACTTAAAACTCCCTCCCTCCCCTCCTCCTCCTCCGTGGCCACTGACCTACATACACACATGCACACACACCTGCACACATATGTGCACACAGACACACAAGTGCGCACACATGCACACATGCGCACACATGCACATACACATGTGCACACACAGGCACATGCACGTGCACACACACGTGTACACATGTACAGACACGGTGCACTCACATGTGGACACATGCACACATGTGCACACACATGTGCACGCACACACAAGTACACACACATGCACGCACACCTGCACACAGGCACGTGCATGCGCACACATGTGTACACATGTATAGACACGGCACACACATACACACAAGTGCACATATACACACCTATGCACACGTACACATACACATGTGCACGTACACACATACAGACACGCACATACACACGTACATGCACAAACACATGCACACATACGTGCACACAGACACGCACATACACACGCACATAAACGCATGCACACACTTGTACACACACACCTGCACACACATTTACACATGCACACATGCACATACAGACGTGCACACACACGTGCACACAAACACACGCGTGCACACAGACACACGGAAATATACACATGCGCACACGTACACACATGCATATACACACACGTGCACACACACAAGTGCACACACAAACAAACACATGCACACACAGACACACACAAACACAGACACACACAAACACACACATGCACATACGCACATATACAAGCACATATTTCCAGCAACAGTCACTGGAGGGCGATAATAGCAATGAATTTGTAACTCCTCCAGTCCAGGTGTACTGAGGCCAATTGTAGCACCCAAACTGCCATCCAATTGAGACCCGCTAACTCAGCACTGCCCTTTTTATTTTCTGTATTGCCTAGGGTGGTGCGGTTACCAGCTGAGCTCTAAGGACAGTCCCCCACTGGCCATGTTGACATACACCATTACCTGATATTAACCCTCTTTTTTGTTCCCCATCCAGAGATTGAGGGGTGGAAATTTGAGTTAGTAGCGCATGTTTTATGGGTGTAATGGGGGCTTGATTTCAGGGACCAACGTCCTGCGCCTCAAGAACACCTGAAAGATGCCAACCCGAAATTGAGTGCCTGGCAGCCGCCTAAACCAGGTGTTAGGCCCCTTTCATGTGTTACTGAGAGGCCTGAGGCCTATTACTGCCCATGTAGTAAACAGTTTGCAATGAGCGAGGCTGGTGTTGGGCCTGCTCCAGTCCTGATCCTTCAGGTGAGCCTCGGGCCTCCCGCTTCAGGCGAGCCTCGGGCCCGTCAGTTCAAGCCAACCTCAGGCGAGCCTCTGGCCTCCCACTTCAGGCGAGCCCCGGGCCTCCCACTTCAGGCGAGCCTCGGACCTCCCGCTTCAGGCGAGCCTCGGGCCTCCCGCTTCAGGCGAGCCCCGGGCCTGCCAGTTCAGGCGAGTCTCGGGCCTGTCAGTTCAAGCCAACCTCAGGCGAGCCTCTGGCCTCCCGCTTCAGGCGAGCCTCGGGCCTCCCGCTTCAGGCGAGCCTCGAGCCTCCCACTTCAGGCGAGCCCCGGGCCTCCCACTTCAGGCGAGCCCCGGGCCTCCCACTTCAGGTGAGCCTCTGCCCTCCCACTTCAGGCGAGCCCCGGGCCTCCCGCTTCAGGCGAGCCTCGGGCCTCCCACTTCAGGTGAGCCTCGGGCCTCCCGCTTCAGGCGAGCCCCGGGCCTCCCACTTCAGGCGAGCCCCGGGCCTCCCACTTCAGGTGAGCCTCGAGCCTCCCACTTCAGGCAAGCCCCGGGCCTCCCACTTCAGGCGAGCCATGAGCCTCCGGGCTTGTGCTGGTGTTTATGCTCCATACGACTACCCTTTGCCGCTCACTCTTCGCTCGCGTTATCAATCCGGTGGGATGGCCGGGACAGCGAGAGTTGGCTCACAACAATTCCCTTCTGCTTGTGTCCTATAGATTGAAGATCATCAGCTGTCGCTGCAGCAGGCCATGGCCAACCGCAAACTGCTCACCATGAAGCACCTGTCACGGGCGGCGATCCTGATCACCGCTCTCGCCAACGAAAAGGTCTCGTCTCTTCAAATTGGTTAGCTGTTTCAGTTCACAGAGTGATGGTGTTATAGGGTGTGAGTGACAGCGAGAGAGCGAGAGTGATGGAGAGAGAGTGACAGAGAGAGAGTGATGGAGAGAGAGTGACAGTGACGGAGAGAGTGAGAGTGACAGGGAGAGAGAGTGAGAGTGACGGAGAGAGTGAGAGTGACAGGGATAGTGACAGGGAGAGAGTGAGAGTGACGGAGAGAGTGAGAGTGACAGTCCATGTAGACTACATCAACTGCACTACCCTCATCCACACGCCTAGTCACCCCCTCAAAAAATTCAATCAAATTGGTTAGACATGATCTCCCCTTGACAAAGCCATGCTGACTATCATTGATTAATCCTTGCCTCTCCAAGTGGAGACTAATTCTGCCCCTCAGAATTTTTTCCAATAATTTCCCTACCACTGATGTTAGGCTCACTGGCCTGTAATTCCCTGGTTTATCCCTACTACCCTTCTTGAATAATGGTACTACGTTAGCTGTCCTCCAGTCCTCCGGTACCTCCCCTGTGGCCAGAGAGATTCTGAAAATTTGTGTCAGAGCCCCTGCAATCTCCTCCCTTGCCTCACACAGCAGCCTGGGATACATCTCGTCTGGGCCTGGGGATTTATCCACTTTTAAGCCCACTAAAACCGCTAGTGCCTCCTCCCTCTCAATGCTAATTTGTTCAAGTATATCACAAGCCCCCTGCCTGATTTCTATGCCTACATCGTCCTTCTCCATAGTGACCTTATTCATTAGTCTATTATGTGGTACCTTATCGAAGGCCTTTTGAAAATCTAGATAAATTACATCTACTGCATTGCCCTCATCTACTCTCTCTGCTACCTCTTCAAAAAATTCAATGAGGTTGGTCAAGCTGACTGGTCTATGGTCCCTGGACATGTTCTATCTCCCTTCTTAAATATAGGTATTATGTTAGCTATCCATCAGTCCTCTGGCACTACACCTTGTTCTAACGAATTATTAAATATGTGTAGTAATGCTTCTGCTATCTCTTCCCTAGATTCTTTTAAAATGCGCGGATGTAATCCATCCAGACCAGGGGTCTTATTCTCTTTGAGTTTGATTAGTTTATTTAATATTTCTCCTCTTTATCTTTTAAATGCAGTTATCTCATTTCTAATCTTATCATCCGATGTCATGTCCACCTGTTCTGTCTCCCTGGTAAATATTGAAGCAAAGTAATAATTTAATATTTCTGCCAACTCTCTATCATTACCTGTGGTATTATCCTGTCCATCCCTTAGTGGCCCTATTCCCATTCCAGCGTTCCTTTTTTTATTTATGTGCCTGTAAAATATTTTACTATTTTGTTTTATGGTCCTTGATAATTTAATTTCATAGTTCCTTTTTGCCTTTCTAATTTTTTTTTGACTTCTCTCCTGACCTCTTTGTATTTTCTTTTGTCATGCTCTCCCCTGCAATTCCTTACCCTCAATTTTTCCTTCATTTTTTAGCGGAATATATTTTCCCCGGGCTCTGTTGAATGCAATTTTAAATATTTCCCACTACTGTTCTACATCATTGTTTGCCAATGTTGTTGTCCATTTTATTTTCCCAAGTTCTATTCTCAGCCTCGCAAAATTGGCTTTTCTCCAATCTATTACCCTGGTCTTTGTCATACTTCTCAATTAATAGAGAATCTTAGAATCATAGAATGGTTACAGTACGGAAGAAGGCCATTCAGCCCATTGAGCCCGTGCCAGCTCTCTGCAAGAGCACCTCAGCAAGTCCCACTCCCCCACCCTTTCCCCGTAGCCCTGCAATTTTTTTTCCTTCAGGTACTTATCCAACTCCCTTTTGAAAGCAGCGATTGAATCTGCCTCCACCGCCCTTTCAGGCAGTGCATTCCAGATCCTAATCACTCGCTGCGTAAAAAAGTTTTTCCTCATGTCGCCTTTGGTTCTTCTACCAATCACCTTAAATCTGTGTCCTCTGGTTCTCGACCCTTCCGCCAATGGGAACAGTTTCTCTCTATCCACTCTGTCCAGACCCCTCATGATTTTGAACACCTCTATCAAATCTCCTCTCAATCTTCTCTGCTCTAATTAGAACAACCCCAGCTTCTCCAGTCTATCCACGTAACTGAAGTCCCTCATCCCTGGATTCATTCTCATAAATCTTTTCTGCACCCTCTCTAAGGCCTTCACATCCTTCCTAAATTGCAGTGCCCAGAATTGGACACAGTACTCCAGTTGGGGCCGAACCAGTGTTTTATAAAGATTCATTATAACTTCTACACTTTTGTACTCTATACCTCTATTTATGAAGCCCAGGATCCCATAAGCTTTTATAACTGCTTTCTTAACCTGCCCTGCCACCTTCAACGATTTGTGCACATATACCCCCAGGTCTCTCTGTTCATGCACCCCCTTTAGGATTCAACCCTTTAGTTTATATTGCCTCTCCTCCATCTTCCTACCAAAATGTATCACTTCACACTTTTCTGCATTAAATTTCATCTGCCACGTGTCTGCCCATTCCACCAGCCTGTCTATGTCCTCTTGAAGTCTATCACTATCCTCCTCACTGTTCACTATACTTCCAAGTTTTGTGTCATCTGCAAATTTTGAAATTGTGCCCCTGTACACCCACATCCAAGTCATTAATATATATCAAGAAAAGCAGTGGTCCTAGAACCGATCCCTGGGGAACACCACTGTATATCTTCCTCCAGTCCGAAAAACAACTGTTCACCACTACTCTCTGTTTCTTGTCACTTAACCAATTCCGTATCCATGCTGCCACTGTCCCTTTTATTCCATGGGCTTCAACTTTGCTGGCAAGCACTTTGTCGAACGCCTTTTAGAAATTTATGTACACCACGTTAACCGTATTGCCCTCATCAACCCTCTCTGCTACCTCATCAAAAAACTTACTTTCTTAAAGCGTATTATATTATGGTCACTATTGCCTAGATGTTCTCCTACTTTTACTTCTTTTATCTGCTCTGGTTCATTCCCCATTACTAGATCCAATAGTGAATCCTCCCTTGTTGGGCTTTTTACACATTGGGTCAGAAAGGAGTCCTGTACACATTGTAGGAACTCCACCCCCTTTACCTACTTCTTCTGTCCAATTAATAGTGGGGTAGTTGAAATCCCCCATGATTATTATTATTTGTTTTTTTACTCATTTCCCTAATTTGTTTGCATTTTTCTTCCTCGACCTCCCTTCCACTATTAGGTGGTCTGTAGACTACCCCTATTAGTGTGATAGATCCTTTATTAGCTTTTATCTCTATCCATATGGATTCTATTTCTGTTTTGCAGATAGCCATACCACTTTTTTCTACTGCCATTATGTTATCCCTAATAAGTACAGCTACTCCACCTCCCCTTTTCCCTCTCTAACTTTTCTAGATATGTTATACCTTGCAATATTTAATTCCCAGTCCTGATTTTTCTGTAGCCATGTCTCAGTAATACCTACTATGTTCCTCGCAACGTATTATTGCCTCCAGTTCCCCTGTTTTATTACGGACACTGTGTGCATTGCTATACAGACAGTTTAACTCATTTTTAACAGCAGTTCCTCTCACTTTATTGTTAACCATCTTTTTACACTCCTGTTCGATAACTCTGTTTATTCCCTGGCCATCAATATCCTCCCTTACTTTATTCTTTCCTATGTTCTCCTTTCCTGTTTTGTTTATATTTAGGCTGGTTTCATTTCTTGTAGATCCCTCCCCCCATCTTACTGGTTTAAAGCCTTTGCCACCTCCCTATTTACCCTTTCCGCTAGGACATGGGTCCCATCCCGGTTCAGGTGGAGCCTGTCCCATCGATATAACTCTTTCCTGTTCCAGTACTGGTGCCAGTGTCCCATGAAAAGGAACCCCTCTTTCCCACACCATCCCTTTAGCCACGTGTTAATTCTCCTGATCTGACTGCTTCTATGCCAATTTGCACGTTGCTGGTACAATAATCCAGAGATTATTACACTCGAGGTCCTGCTTTTTAATTTCGCTCCTAACTCCTTAAAATCCTTCAGCAGGACCTCTTCCCTGTTCCTACCTATGTCGTTTGTTCCGACATGGACCACGACAACTGGATTTAACCCCTCCCATAAGAACATAAGAACATAAGAAATAGGAGCAGGAGTAGGCCATACGGCCCCTCGGGCCTGCTCCGCCATTCAATAGGATCATGGCTGATCTGAATCTAGACTCACGTCCACTTCCCTGCCCTCTCCCCGTAACCCCTAATTCCCTTATCTGCTAGGAAAATGTCTATCTCCATTTTAAATTTATTTAATGTTGCAGCTTCCACAGCTCTCTGGGGTAGCAAATTCCATAGATTTACTACCCTCTGAGTGAAGAAGTTTCTCCTCATCTCAGTTTTGAAAGGGCAGCCCCTTATTCTAAGATTATGCCCCCTAGTTCTAGTCTCACCCATCAGTGGAAACATCCTCACCGCATCCACCCGATCAAGCCCCCTCACAATCTTATATGTTTCGATAAGATCGCCTCTCATTCTTCTGAACTCCAATGAGTAGAGTCCCAACCTACTCAACCTTTCCTCATACGTCAACCCCCTCATCTCTGAAATCAACCGAGTGAACCTTCTCTGAACCGCCTCGAGAGCAAGTATATCTTTTCTTAAATATGGAAACCAAAACTGCATGCAGTATTCCAGGTGTGGCCTCACCAATACCCTGTATAACTGCAGCAGGACTTCCCTGTTTTTATACTCCATCCCCCTTGCAATAAAAGCCAAGATTCCATTGGCCTTCCTGATCACCTGCTGCACCTGCATACTAACTTTTTGTGTTTCATGCACCAGGACCCCCAGATCCCTTTGTACTGTAGCACTTTGCAGTTTCTCTCCATTTAGATAATAACTTGCTCTTTGATTTTTCCTGCCAAAGTGCATAACCTCACACTTTCCAACATTATATTGCATCTGCCAAATCTCTGCCCACTCACTTAGCCTGTCTATGTCCTTTTGCAGGTTTTTTATGTCCTCCTCACTCACTGCTTTCCCTCCCATCTTTGTATCGTCGGCAAACTTGGATATGTTGCACTCAGTCCCTTCCTTCAAATCGTTAATATAGATTGTAAAGAGTTGGGGTCCCAGCACTGACCCCTGCGGAACACCACTAGTTACTGATTGCCAGCCCGAGAACGAACCATTTATCCCAACTCTTTGTTTTCTGTTAGATAGCCAATCTTCCACCCATGCCAGTATATTACCCCCAATCCCGTGATTTTTTATCTTGATCAGTAATCTTTTGTGTGGAACCTTGTCAAATGCCTTTTGGAAGTCCAAATACACTACATCCACTGGTTCCCCTTTATCCACCCTGTATGTTACATCCTCAAAGAATTCGAGCAAATTTGTCAAACATGACTTCCCCTTCGTAAAACCATGCTGACTCTGTCCTATTAAATTATGTTTATCCAAATGCTCTGTTACTGTTTCCTTAATAATGGACTCCAACATTTTGCCAACCACAGATGTTAGGCTAACTGGTCTATAGTTTCCAGCTTTTTGTCTACTTCCCTTCTTAAATAAGGGTGTTACATTAGCAGTTTTCCAATCTGCCGGGACCTTTCCTGAGTCCAGGGAGTTCTGGAAAATGATCACCAATGCATCCACAATCCCTACCGCCACTTCTCTCAAGACCCTAGGATGTAGGCCATCAGGTCCGGGGGATTTATCCGCCTTAAGTCCCATTATTTTACTGAGTACCATCTCCTTAGTGATTTTAATCATGTTTAGCTCCTCCCATTCCATATTCCTCTCCAGCCGTCTCGAGATAACCCTTACCCTGGCAACACATCCTTCGGGATTCTCGTTCGTGGCTGCAGAGGAGGCTATCTATCCCCCTAATTATGGAATCCCCTTTCACTACCACATTTCTATTCTGCTCTTCCACTGCCACCACCCTGGACAGCCTTCTGAGCCACAGTGCCTTGGTCTGCATTGTGGCTGTCCTCCCCTCAGTCTTTCAATGGAGTTGAGGTACAGATCAGTCATGATCTGATTGAATGGTGGAGCAGGCTCCAGGGGCTGAATGGCCTCCTCCTGTTCCTATGAAATGTTCAACAAGTAAAATTAACCCTTGTACACAAATCCTTGTGGCAGCTGCAAAGATTTAAGGCGGCGGAATGGTTTAGAGCTTGACATTCTTCATCGGCCTCACAGAAACAACATTCATTTTTTATCACCTATGACAAATTCACTTATCGAAGCTAGTGGCAAACTTGGTAATCACCTCAATCAGTAGATAGAAATAATAACCTAGTTGGGAAGTTTGAAGAGGGTGATTCTTGCAGCCGGTCTGATTAATTATTAACAATAACGGTAAGTGGGTGAATGGATCACAGCTATGTACACAGAGAGCTGTGTCTTTATCTTGTGCACATATTGACAGTCAGTGACCACTGATAAACTAATGTGCTGGTTACTGAAACATTGCTGCTAGTTAGAGTACTAATGCAGCACCATACCGGCTCACAAACTGGTTATAATGCTAGTTACTGAAACATTGCTGTTAGTTAGTGCTCTGGTGCAGTACCATACCGGCTCACAAACTGGTTATAATGTTGGTTACTGAAACATTGCTGTTAGTTAGTGCTCTGGTGCAGCACCATACCGGCTCACAAACTGGTTATAATGCTAGTTACTGAAACATTGCTGTTAGTTAGTGCCCTGGTGCAGTACCATACCGGCTAACAAACTGGTTATAATGTTGTTTACTGAAACATTGCTGTTAGTTAGTGCACTAGTGCAGCACTGTACCTGCTAACAAACTAGTTCTATTGCTGGTTACTGAAACATTGCTGCTTGTTAGTGCTCTGGTGCAGTACCATACCGGCTCACAAACTGGTTATAATGTTGGTTACTGAAACATTGCTGTTAGTTAGTGCACTAGTGCAGCACTGTACCTGCTAACAAACTGGTTATAGTGCTGGTTACTGAAACATTGCTGCTAGTTAGTGCTCTGGTGCAGCACCATACCGGCTCACAAACTGGTTATAATGTTGGTTACTGAAACATTGCTGTTAGTTAGTGCTCTGGTGCAGCACCATACCGGCTCACAAACTGGTTATAATGTTGGTTACTGAAACATTGCTGTTAGTTAGTGCACTAGTGCAGCACTGTACCTGCTAACAAACTGGTTATAATGCTAGTTACTGAAACATTGCTGTTAGTTAGTGCTCTGGTGCAGTACCATACCGGCTCACAAACTGGTTATAGTGCTGGTTACTGAAACATTGCTGCTAGTTAGTGCTCTGGTGCAGTACCATACCGGCTCACAAACTGGTTATAATGTTGGTTACTGAAACATTGCTGTTAGTTAGTGCACTAGTGCAGCACTGTACCTGCTAACAAACTGGTTATAATGCTAGTTACTGAAACATTGCTGTTAGTTAGTGCACTAGTGCAGCACCATACCGGCTAACAAACTGGTTATAATGCTAGTTACTGAAACATTGCTGCTAGTTAGAGTACTAATGCAGCACCATACCGGCTCACAAACTGGTTATAATGCTAGTTACTGAAACATTGCTGTTAGTTAGTGCTCTGGTGCAGCACCATACCGGCTCACAAACTGGTTATAATGTTGGTTACTGAAACATTGCTGTTAGTTAGTGCACTAGTGCAGCACTGTACCTGCTAACAAACTGGTTATAGTGCTGGTTACTGAAACATTGCTGCTAGTTAGTGCTCTGGTGCAGTACCATACCGGCTCACAAACTGGTTATAATGTTGGTTACTGAAACATTGCTGTTAGTTAGTGCACTAGTGCAGCACTGTACCTGCTAACAAACTGGTTCTATTGCTGGTTACTGAAGCAATGCTGCTAGTTAGTGCTCTGGTGCAGCACCATACCTGCTAACTAGTTCTATTGCTGGTTACTGAAGCAATGCTGCTAGTTAGTGCTCTGGTGCAGCACCATACCTGCTAACTAGTTCTATTGCTGGTTACTGAGGCAATGCTGTTAGTTAGTGCTCGGGTGCAGTCTGTGGCTGGCGGCGCTGGTCCGGCTGCGGACTGATTGGCTGCCGCGGAGTCTCCCTGGCGCGCAGCCGCCGGATCCGGGCCCGGGGAGCGAGTCAGGAAACACCGCGGCCTGAGGGAGGCCGGGCCCGGGGAGCGTTACCATGACAGAGTGAGTGTGAGAGATAGAGAGAGGGATAGAGATAGATAGAGTGTGTGTGTGATAGAGACAGAGAGAGAGAGAGAGACAGAGATAGAGAGAGTGTGTGAGAGATCGAGATAGAGAGACAGAGAGATAGAGATAGAGTGTGTGAGAGAGGGAGAGAGAGCGAGAGATAGATAGAGAGAGAGATAGAGAGAGAGTGTGAGAGAGAGAGAGAGATAGAGAGAGTGTGAGAGAGAGAGAGAGATAGAGAGAGTGTGTGAGAGAGAGAGAGAGTGTGTGAGAGAGAGAGAGATATAGAGTGTGTGAGAGAGAGAGAGGTAGAGAGAGTGTGTGAGAGAGAGAGAGATAGATAGAGTGTGTGAGAGAGGGAGAGATAAAGAGAGTGTGTGAGAGAGAGAGAGTGTGTGTGAGAGAGAGAGATAGAGTGCTGGAGCAAAGCGAGTCACCAGGTCTCCGTCTCCTGGATGGAGAAGTGAAATCCCTGTTCTATGCGGACGACCTGGTTCTGCTGTCTCCCACAGAACAGGGATTACAGCAACAACTAGACCTACTCGACAAATACTGCCAAAATTGGGCTCTAACAGTAAATCTAAAGAAAACCAACATCATGATTTTTCAAAAAAGGCCCAGATGTCAGGAAAACAAATACCAGTTTACCCTCAGTGATACCACTATAGGACACACTATGAGCTACACCTACCTTGGTCTAACTATTACAGCATCAGGGAGCTTCAGCATAGCAGTGAATGCACTAAAAGAAAAAGCCCGAAGAGCCCTATATGCAATAAAAAGAAAATTCTACAACATCCAAATCCCAATCAAAATCTGGCTCAAAATATTTGACAGCATAATCCTGCCCATTGCACTGTACGGTAGTGAAGTATGGGGCCCGCTAAATCACCAAAGCTACACTAAATGGGAAAAACACACAATAGAAGCCCTACATGCAGAATTCTGCTGAAGCATCCTTCGCACCCAAAGAAAAACGCCAACAAATGCATGCAGAGCCGAACTAGGCAGATACCCACTGATAATAAACATCCAAAAACGAGCACTAAACTTCCTAAATCACCTCAAATCTAGCTCCCCAGACACCCTTCATTTCAAAGCCTTTCAGACCCAAGAGCTAAACCCAGAAAAGAGTCCCCTGAGTCAGCTGCTACTGAAACTAAGTACTCAGCCGGACCCTGACCAGCCCCAGACCAACACAGCCATCCAAACACCAATCCGAGTGAACCAAATCATTAAACAATGCAAAGAAACCTACCTGGAACATTGGAACAAAATAACCGAAAGCCAAAGCAGATTAGAATGTTACCGGGCCCTAAAAAGAGAATATAAACTGGCAGACTACCTCACGACCATCAGAGACACAAAACAGAGACAGACCCTCACCAGGTACAGACTAAGCGACCACCAACTGGAAATTGAAAAAGGCAGATACAAGAAATCCTGGCAGCCTAGAGAGAATAGAATATGCGATCAATGTCTGGCCGGCGAGGTTGAAACAGAAATGCATTTCCTCCTAAAATGCGAAAAATTCAACACATCAAGAAACATATTATTCAACAAGCTAAGCCAAACAACCCCAGATTTCAAGGAATTGGATGACCTGTCAAAATTGAGATTAGTCCTAGGAGAAGGAGACAGACCATACCTTGGGGCCAAATATGTAACAACATGTCACAACCTGAGGACTGTTTAAAATTAAGACTGTTTAAAATTAATATTGAACGTAACAAATGAAGTACAAAGACTGTTTAAAATTAATATTGTTTAAAAGTAATATTGTATGTACCCAACAAATGTCAAATCGATTGACACCTACAGAATGTTGGAAAACTGTACCTTTTTGCTATGTAAGCTTTGGCAATATGGTTCTCTGTAAACTTTCATGCCAATAAAGCATTTGAATTGGAATTGGAATTGGAATTGGTGTGTGAGAGAGAGAGATAGAGAGAGTGTGTGAGAGAGAGAGAGATAGAGAGAGTGTGTGAGAGAGAGAGAGAGATAGTGTGTGAGAGAGAGAGAGAGAGATAGAGTGTGTGAGAGAGAGAGAGATAGAGTGTGAGAGAGAGAGAGATAGAGAGAGTGTGAGAGAGAGAGAGAGAGTGTGTGAGAGAGAGAGAGATAGAGAGAGTGTGTGAGAGAGAGAGAGGTAGAGAGAGTGTGAGAGAGAGAGATAGAGAGAGTGTGTGAGAGAGAGATAGAGAGTGTGAGAGAGAGAGAGATAGAGAGAGTGTGTGAGAGAGAGATAGAGAGAGTGTGTGAGAGAGATAGAGAGAGTGTGTGAGAGAGATAGAGAGAGTGTGTGAGAGAGAGAGTGTGTGAGAGAGAGAGATAGAGAGATAGAGTGTGTGAGAGAGAGATAGAGAGAGTGTGAGAGAGAGAGAGATAGAGAGAGTGTGTGAGAGAGAGAGAGATAGAGAGAGTGTGTGAGAGAGAGATAGAGAGAGTGTGTGAGAGAGAGATAGAGAGAGTGTGTGAGAGAGAGATAGAGAGAGTGTGTGAGAGAGAGAGAGAGATAGAGAGAGTGTGTGAGAGAGAGAGAGATAGAGTGTGTGAGAGAGAGAGAGATAGAGTGTGTGAGAGAGAGAGAGAGATAGAGAGAGTGTGTGAGAGAGAGAGATAGAGAGAGTGTGTGAGAGAGAGAGATAGAGAGAGTGTGTGAGAGAGAGATAGAGAGAGTGTGTGTGAGAGAGAGAGATAGAGAGAGTGTGTGAGAGAGAGAGATAGAGAGAGTGTGTGTGAGAGAGAGAGATAGAGAGAGTGTGTGAGAGAGAGAGAGATAGAGAGAGTGTGTGAGAGAGAGAGATAGAGAGAGTGTGTGAGAGAGAGAGATAGAGAGAGTGTGTGAGAGAGATAGAGAGAGTGTGTGAGAGAGAGAGATAGAGAGAGTGTGTGAGAGAGAGAGATAGAGAGAGTGTGTGAGAGAGAGATAGAGAGAGTGTGTGAGAGAGAGATAGAGAGTGTGTGAGAGAGAGAGAGATAGAGAGAGATAGAGTGTGTGAGAGAGATAGAGAGAGTGTGTGAGAGAGAGATATAGAGAGAGTGTGTGAGAGAGAGAGAGATAGAGAGAGTGTGTGAGAGAGAGATAGAGTGTGTGAGAGAGAGAGAGATAGAGAGAGTGTGTGAGAGAGAGAGATAGAGAGAGAGAGAGATAGAGAGAGTGTGTGAGAGAGAGAGAGATAGAGAGAGAGAGAGATAGAGAGAGTGTGTGAGAGAGAGAGATAGAGAGAGTGTGTGAGAGAGAGAGATAGAGAGAGTGTGTGAGAGAGAGATAGAGAGAGTGTGTGTGAGAGAGAGAGATAGAGAGAGTGTGTGAGAGAGAGAGATAGAGAGAGTGTGTGTGAGAGAGAGAGATAGAGAGAGTGTGTGAGAGAGAGAGAGATAGAGAGAGTGTGTGAGAGAGAGAGATAGAGAGAGTGTGTGAGAGAGAGAGATAGAGAGAGTGTGTGAGAGAGAGAGATAGAGAGAGTGTGTGAGAGAGAGAGATAGAGAGAGTGTGTGAGAGAGATAGAGAGAGTGTGTGAGAGAGAGAGATAGAGAGAGTGTGTGAGAGAGAGAGATAGAGAGAGTGTGTGAGAGAGAGATAGAGAGAGTGTGTGAGAGAGAGAGAGATAGAGTGTGTGAGAGAGAGATAGAGAGAGTGTGTGAGAGAGAGATATAGAGAGAGTGTGTGAGAGAGAGAGAGATAGAGAGAGTGTGTGAGAGAGAGAGATAGAGAGAGTGTGTGAGAGAGAGAGAGATAGAGAGAGTGTGTGAGAGAGAGAGAGATAGAGAGAGTGTGTGAGAGAGAGAGAGATAGAGAGAATGTGTGAGAGAGAGAGAGATAGAGAGAGTGTGTGAGAGAGAGAGAGATAGAGAGAGTGTGTGAGAGAGAGAGAGATAGAGAGAGTGTGTGAGAGAGAGAGAGATAGAGAGAGTGTGTGAGAGAGATAGAGAGAGTGTGTGAGAGAGAGAGATAGAGAGAGTGTGTGAGAGAGAGAGAGATAGAGAGAGTGTGTGAGAGAGAGAGAGAGATAGAGAGAGTGTGTGAGAGAGAGAGATAGAGAGAGATAGAGAGAGTCCCCTGAGTCAGCTGCTACGGAAACTAAGTACTCAGCCGGACCCTGACCAGCCCCAGACCAACACAGCCGCCCAAACACCAATCCGAGTGAACCAAATCATTAAAAAATGCAAAGAAACCTACCTGGAACATTGGAACAAAATAACCGAAAGCCAAAGCAGATTAGAATGTTACCGGGCCCTAAAAAGAGAATATAAACTGGCAGACTACCTCACGACCATCAGAGACACAAAACAGAGACAGACCCTCACCAGGTACAGACTAAGCGACCACCAACTGGAAATTGAAAAAGGCAGATACAAGAAATCCTGGCAGCCTAGAGAGAATAGAATATGCGATCAATGTCTGGCTGGCGAGGTTGAAACAGAAATGCATTTCCTCCTAAAATGTGAAAAATTCAACACATCAAGAAACATATTGTTCAACAAGCTAAGCCAAACAACCCCAGATTTCAAGGAATTGGATGATCTGTCAAAATTGAGATTAGTCCTAGGAGAAGGAGACAGACCATACCTTGGGGCCAAATATGTAACAACATGTCACAACCTGAGGACTGTTTAAAATTAAGACTGTTTAAAATTAATATTGAACGTACCAAATGAAGTAGAAAGACTGTTTAAAATTAATATTGTTTAAAAGTAATATTGTATGTACCCAACAAATGTCAAATCGATTGACACCTACAGAATGTTGGAAAACTGTACCTTTTTGCTATGTAAGCTTTGGCAATATGGTTCTCTGTAAACTTTCATGCCAATAAAGCATTTTAATTGGAATTGGAATTGGAATTGGTGTGTGAGAGAGAGAGATAGAGAGAGTGTGTGAGAGAGAGATAGAGAGAGTGTGTGTGAGAGAGAGAGATAGAGAGAGTGTGGAATAGGGGGCAAAGTCTATGACCTTATTAAATCAATGTATCTGAAAAACAAATGCGGGGTCAAAATTGGAGACAAACGCACCGATTTCTTCACCCAGAGAAGAGGCGTCCGGCAGGGCTGCAATTTGAGCCCGACCCTGTTCAACATATACATAAATGAATTAGCAGACATGCTGGAGCAAAGCGAGTCACCAGGTCTCCGTCTCCTAGATGGAGAAGTGAAATCCCTGTTCTATGCGGACGACCTGGTTCTGCTGTCTCCCACAGAACAGGGATTACAGCAACAACTAGACCTACTCGACAAATACTGCCAAAATTGGGCTCTAACAGTAAATCTAAAGAAAACCAACATCATGATTTTTCAAAAAAGGCCCAGATGTCAGGAAAACAAATACCAGTTTACCCTCAGTGATATCACTATAGGACACACTATGAGCTACACCTACCTTGGTCTAACTATTACAGCATCAGGGAGCTTCAGCATAGCAGTGAATGCACTAAAAGAAAAAGCCCGAAGAGCCCTATATGCAATAAAAAGAAAATTCTACAACATCCAAATCCCAATCAAAATCTGGCTCAAAATATTTGACAGCATAATCCTGCCCATTGCACTGTACGGTAGTGAAGTATGGGGCCCGCTAAATCACCAAAGCTACACTAAATGGGAAAAACATACAATAGAAGCCCTACATGCAGAATTCTGCCGAAGCATCCTTCGCACCCAAAGGAAAACGCCAACAAATGCATGCAGAGCCGAACTAGGCAGATACCCACTGATAATAAACATCCAAAAACGAGCACTAAACTTCCTAAATCACCTCAAATCTAGCTCCCCAGACACCCTTCATTTCAAAGCCTTTCAGACCCAAGAGCTAAACCCAGAAAAGAGTCCCCTGAGTCAGCTGCTACGGAAACTAAGTACTCAGCCGGACCCTGACCAGCCCCAGACCAACACAGCCACCCAAACACCAATCCGAGTGAACCAAATCATTAAAAAATGCAAAGAAACCTACCTGGAACATTGGAACAAAATAACCGAAAGCCAAAGCAGATTAGAATGTTACCGGGCCCTAAAAAGAGAATATAAACTGGCAGACTACCTCACGACCATCAGAGACACAAAACAGAGACAGACCCTCACCAGGTACAGACTAAGCGACCACCAACTGGAAATTGAAAAAGGCAGATACAAGAAATCCTGGCAGCCTAGAGAGAATAGAATATGCGATCAATGCCTGGCTGGCGAGGTTGAAACAGAAATGCATTTCCTCCTAAAATGCGAAAAATTCAACACATCAAGAAACATATTATTCAACAAGCTAAGCCAAACAACCCCAGATTTCAAGGAATTGGATGATCTGTCAAAATTGAGATTAGTCCTAGGAGAAGGAGACAGACCATACCTTGGGGCCAAATATGTAACAACATGTCACAACCTGAGGACTGTTTAAAATTAAGACTGTTTAAAATTAATATTGAACGTACCAAATGAAGTACAAAGACTGTTTAAAATTAATATTGTTTAAAAGTAATATTGTATGTACCCAACAAATGTCAAATCGATTGACACCTACAGAATGTTGGAAAACTGTACCTTTTTGCTATGTAAGCTTTGGCAATATGGTTCTCTGTAAACTTTCATGCCAATAAAGCATTTTAATTGGAATTGGAATTGGAATTGGATAGAGAGAGTGTGTGTGAGAGAGAGAGAGATAGAGAGAGAGACAGAGACAGAGAGAGACAGAGAGAGAGATAGACTGAGTGACTGTGAGAGAGAGTGAGAGAGATAGAGATAGAGAGAGAGAGAGACTGAGTGAGTGTGTGAGAGAGAGACAGAGAGAGAGAGAGACAGAGAGAGAGAGAGACAGAGAGAGAGACACAGACAGAGAGAGAGGGAGGGGTTGATGGGGGGGGGAGAGAGGGAGGGGTTGTTGGGGGGGGGAGAGAGGGAGGGGTTAATGGGGGGGAGAGAGGGAGGGGTTGATGGGGGGGAGAGAGGGAGGGGTTGATGCGGGGGAGAGAGGGAGGGGTTGATGGGGGGGAGAGAGGGAGGGGTTGATGCGGGGGAGAGAGGGAGGGGTTGATGGGGGGGGAGAGAGGGAGAGGTTGATGGGGGGAGAGAGGGAGAGGTTGATGGGGGGAGAGAGGGAGAGGTTGATGGGGGGGGAGAGAGGGAGAGGTTGATGGGGGGGAGAGAGGGAGAGGTTGTTGGGGGGAGAGAGGGAGAGGTTGATGGGGGGGAGAGGGAGAGGTTGATGGGGGGGAGAGGGAGAGGTTGATGGGGGCGGGGGGAGAGGTTGATGGGGTGGGGGAGAGGGAGAGGTTGATGGGGTGGGGGAGAGGGAGAGGTTGATGGGGTGGGGGAGAGAGGGAGAGGTTGATGGGGGGGAGAGAGGGAGAGGTTGATGGGGGGGAGAGAGGGAGGAGTTGATGGGGGGGAGAGAGGGAGGGGTTGATGGGGGGGAGAGAGGGAGGGGTTGATGGGGGGGGAGAGAGGGAGGGGTTGATGGGGGGGAGAGAGGGAGAGGTTGATGGGGGGGGAGAGAGGGAGAGGTTGATGGGGGGGGAGAGAGGGAGAGGTTGATGGGGGGGGAGAGAGGGAGAGGTTGTTGGGGGGAGAGAGGGAGAGGTTGATGAGGGGGAGAGGGAGAGGTTGATGGGGGGGAGAGGGAGAGGTTGATGGGGGCTGGGGGAGAGGTTGATGGGGGTGGGGGAGAGGGAGAGGTTGATGGGGTGGGGGAGAGGGAGAGGTTGATGGGCTGGGGGAGAGAGGGAGAGGTTGATGGGGGGGAGAGAGGGAGGGGTTGATGGGGGGAGAGAGGGAGAGGTTGATGGGGGAGAGAGGGAGAGGTTGATGGGGGGGAGAGAGGGAGAGGTTGATGGGGGGGAGAGAGGGAGAGGTTGATCGGGGGGAGAGAGGGAGAGGTTGATGGGGGAGAGAGGGAGAGGTTGATGGGGGGGAGAGGGAGAGGTTGATGGGGGGGGAGAGAGGGAGAGGTTGTTGGGGGGAGAGAGGGAGAGGTTGATGGGGGGGGAGAGAGGGAGAGGTTGATGGGGAGAGAGGGAGAGGTTGATGGGGGCGGGGGGAGAGGGAGAGGTTGATGGGGGCGGGGGGAGAGGGAGAGGCTGATGGGGGGAGAGAGGGAGAGGTTGATGGGGTAGGGAGGGAGAGGTTGATGGGGTGGGGAGAGAGGGAGAGGTTGATGGGCGGGGGGGAGAGAGGGAGAGGTTGATGGGGGGGAGAGAGGGAGAGGTTGATGGGGGCGGGGGGAGAGGGAGAGGTTGATGGGGGGGGAGAGAGGGAGAGGTTGATGTGGGGGGAGAGAGGGCCATAAAAGATAACCAAAACCCGCTGGACGCCATAATAACAGAAAAAGAACTTCTTGAAAAACTCAAGGACCTGCAACCAGGAAAAGCCTGCGGGACAGACGGCATACTAAACGAGATGATTAAACACACAGACAACAAAATGAAACTGGCTATCCTAAAACTCTTCAACTTGGTTCTGAATGTCGGTTATTTCCCTGATATCTGGAACAAAGGACTCATAACGCCCATATACAAAAGTGGGGACAAAATCGACCCAAACAACTATCGAGGCATCTGTGTAAACAGTAACCTGGGGAAGGTATTCTGTAGCATCATAAACAAAAGACTTATAAACTTCCTTGAGGAGCACAATGTCTTGAGTAAAAGCCAAATTGGATTCCTGCCAAACTATAGAACATCCGATCATATCTTCACCCTACAGACCCTAATTGACAAACACGTTCACCATAACAAAAGCAAAATCTATGCATGCTTTGTAGATTTCCAGAAGGCTTTCGACTCCATCTGGCATGACGGTTTATTCCTGAAACTTATCGAAAGTGGGGTAGGAGGGAAAACATATGATGTAATTAAATCAATGTATACAAACAACAAATGTGCAGTTAAAATTGGAGACAAACAAACAAAATACTTCCCACAGGGGCGGGGGGTGATGCAGGGCTCGCCAATCTCACCGACACTCTTTAATATTTACATAAATGGATTGGCAAAACTACTTGAACAATCTACAGCACCCGGCCTCACCCTATATGAATCCAAGGTTAAATTCCTCCTCTATGCAGACGACCTGGTTCTGCTGTCACCTACTAAAGAGGGGCTACAGCAAAACCTGGACCTGCTAGAGTCGTACTGCCAGACTTGGGCCCTGACAATAAATCCCCAAAAAACCAAAGTCCTTGTGTTCCAGCAAAGATCCAAACATCAGGGACCCAAAATAAATTTCACAGTAGGAACAACCAAAATTGAACAAACCACTAACTACACATACTTGGGCTTAAAAATCAGTTCTACGGGAAACTTCAAACTGGCTGTGAATGAACTGAAAGAGAAAGCAAGAAGGGCTTTCTATGCCATCAAAAAATCAATCCAAATAGAAATCCCAATTAGCATTTGGCTCAAAATTTTCAAATCAGTAATTGAACCAATTGTACTCTATGGCAGTTGGGTATGGGGACCGCTAACTCAACAAGAATTTGCAAAATGGGACAAACACCCAATTGAGATCCTACATGCAGAATTCTGTAAAAGTATCCTCCGGACTCAAAGGAAAACAGTAAACAATGCATGCAGGGCGGAACTAGGCCAATATCCATTAATAATCACTATCCAAAAAAGAGCCACCAAATTTTGGAATCACCTACAAATGAGCAATCCCCAATGCTATCACTACGACGCCCTGAAATGCCAAGAGCTGACCATAAAGAAGAATACCCTCAGTCAACTAGTCCTGGGACTCAGTGAAGTAACTACTAACAATACTAACAATAACCAGCCCCAGGACAGTGACAGGGTAACACAAAGAATTCGACCCAACACAATCGTCGCTAAGCAAAAGGAAAAATATCTGACATATTGGGCAGAAACAACAAAAACCCAAAGCAAACTCAATTGCTACTTGGCCCTAAACAGACAATACAACATAGCTGATTACCTGACCATGGTAAAGGATAACAAACTGAGAAGAACCTTGACAAGGTACAGACTTAGCGAACATAGCCTAGCGATCGAAAAAGGCAGACACAGGCAGACCAGGCTGCCAAGAGAGGACAGGATATGCTCTCACTGCAGTCAGGGAGTGGTGGAGACAGAGATGCACTTCCTCACAGCTTGTGGAAAATATCAGGGCATCAGGGAGAATTTCTACCAAAAATTCTCACAAATATGCCCTGATTTCAGAAATCTGAATGACAACCAAAAACTCCCATTCCTACTGGGAGAGGAGAGAAGCTGTATAACACTGGCGGCACACTATGTTACAGCTTGCCATGAACAGAGGGACAACCAGTAAACTAAGAAAAGAATATATATAAACAATGCGAATGTATATTTATACACTCAGGGATATACCTGTTTATACACTGTATGAATAGAACTGCGTTTATGTGGTAAACCATAAATGTATTTTGATGCTTTGGCAACATAAGATGTAACTTATCATGCCAATAAAGCGATTTGAATTGAATTGAATTGAATTGGGAGAGGTTGATGGGGGGGGGAGAGAGGGAGAGGTTGATGGGGGTGGGGGGAGAGGGAGAGTTTGATGGGGGGGGAAGAGAGGGAGAGGTTGATGGGGGGGAGGGGGGGAGAGGTTGATGGGGGGGAGAGAGGGAGAGGTTGATGGGGGTGGGGGGGAGAGAGGGAGAGGTTGATGGGTGTGGGGGGAGAGAGGGAGAGGTTGATGGGCGGGGAGGGGAGAGAGGGAGAGGTTGATGGGGTGGGGAGAGAGGGAGAGGTTGATTGGGGGGGGAGAGAGGGAGAGGTTGATGGGGGAGAGGGAGAGGTTGATGGGTGTGGAGGGGAGAGAGGGAGAGGTTGATGGGGGTGGGGAGAGAGGGAGAGGTTGATGGGCGGGGAGGGGAGAGAGGGAGAGGTTGATGGGGGGGTGAGAGAGGGAGGAGGGAGAGGTTGATGGGGCGGGGGAGGAGAGAGGGAGAGGTTGATGGGGGTGGGGAGAGAGGGAGAGGTTGATGGGGGTGGGGAGAGAGGGAGAGGTTGATGGGGTGGGGAGAGAGGGAGAGGTTGATGGGCAGGGGGGGAGAGAGGGAGAGGTTGATGGGGGTGGGGAGAGAGGGAGAGGTTGATGGGCGGGGAGGGGAGCGAGGGAGAGGTTGATGGGCGGGGAGGGGAGTGAGGGAGAGGTTGATGGGGGGGAGAGAGGGAGAGGTTGATGGGGGGGAGAGAGGGAGGAGGGAGAGGTTGATGGGGGGGAGAGAGGGGGGAGGGAGAGGTTGATGGGGGTGGGGGGGAGAGAGGGAGAGGTTGATGGGGGGGCGGAGAGAGGGAGAGGTTGATGGGGGTGGGGAGAGAGGGAGAGGTTGATGGCGGGGGGCTGGTGGAGAGGGAAGAATCTGCCGTTTGGGACAGGAGTGCAGAGAGTGCAGAGAGACTGAGGTTCTTGGATATTGGTGTGTTGCTCTGCCTCCTGCAATCCAGCTCCGTTAACTGTTCCCATTCTCTCCACAGCTGCACTGCCAGTAACTCCGCAAGGAGCACTCCTACCAGCTAGCCGGCACTACGCAAGCGGCTGCCGCTCTGCCCGAAGGCCACGGACGGGGAAAGTGTGCTGGAGAAGGGTTCAGATAGCTCCTCAGAAAGGTTGTCCTGTGGCAACCAGTACAGCCACTCCACTCCCGGGCGCAACAGCAAGAACTCGCGGGTAAGAAGCCAGCGTATTTACCACCTACTCTCGGCACTGGGCAGGAAAGCTGTCTCAGACTCTGAATACATTGTCCTTTCCAGCAAATAATAGCTCCCTCAGAAGTCCAAAAGGAATACCAGCTAAATAAGGTGCTTGGCACATCTCTCGGCAGATTCTCTCAGCATCTCTTAAATTCTTGTTGATTAGTCAGAAGAAGATTCTCTTTGTCCTCTCTCGTTGTAATCTTTACCTAGCAGAGGTAGAAGGCACCTTAACAAGTACTAAGTATATCCAGGACACACAGTAAGAGGCTACTAGACTGATTCCTGGGATGAGAGGGCTGTCCTATGAGGAGAGATTGAGTAGATTGGACCGATACTCTCTGGAGTTTAGAAGAATGAGAGGTGATCTCACTGAAACGTATAAAATTATTATACGGCTTGACAGGGTAGATGATGAGAGGCTGTTTCCCCTGGCTGGACAGTCTAGAAGTAGGGGTCATCGTCTCGGGATAAGAGGTCGGCTATTTAGGACTGAGCTGAGAAATTTCTTGACTTTGGTGAATCTTTGGAATTCTCTGCCCCAGAGGGTTGTGGAGGCTGAGTCGTTGAGTATATTCAAGGCTGAGATCGAGAGATTGTTGGACTCTCGGGGAATCGAGGGATATGGGGATTGGGCGGCCAAGTGGAGTTGAGGTCGATGATCAGCCGTGATCTCATTGAATGGCGGAGCAGGCTCGAGGGGCCGTATGTCCAACTCGTGCTTATATTTCTTATGTAAATCAGATATTTTTTATTAATTCCCGGTGTTAGATCAAGGTAATTTCAGTGGACCACACTGATCTGAGGTCAACACACTAAAATTAAAGTTTGCGAGTCCGGTGGTAAGTTTTAAATAGTCGATTTATTGCATCACTTGATTTACACTGTTTGACTTCCTTTATCCAACTAACAAGCATGTTCAAAATGGCTGGCTTTATACCGCAGCAGATGTACCCGCCCCCTTTATTACCACCGGACTCGCAAACTTTAATTTTGGTGTGTTGACCTCAGATCAGTGTGGTCCACTGAAATTACCTTGATCTAACACCCGGGTTGCAGGTGTCGCTGGCAAGGCCGGCATTTATTGCCCATCCCTAATTGCCCCTTGAGAAGGTGGTGGTGAGCCGCCGCCTTGAACCGCTGCAGTCCGTGTGGTGAAGGTGCTCCCACAGTGCTGTTAGGGAGGGAGTTCCAGGATTTCGACCCAGCAACGATAAAGGAATGGCGATATATAGACAAGATGGTGTGTGACACATCTGCGCTATTTCTCAGATTGTGTTCAATAATGTTTGTGAGGAAGTTGTTCACTTTTTTTACCATTTACGTGCTTTTGACACCAATCCTTTCCCCTCTCCTGCTATTTGATCTATAATCCCATCTTTTCCCCGCTCCTGCTATTTGCTCTGTAATCCAATCCTTTCCCCTCTTCCTTAAACACTTACCAATCACAGATTTATATTTTCTTTTCTTTTATCTTCCAGAAAATGCAGAGCTGGTACAACGTGAGTATAAAGTGCAATTCTTGATTTTTAATTCTGTGTTTTATGTCTGTGTTGCCTTGCGTTGGTTTGTGCTATTGTTAAATTACAGTTCGAGAACCATTGCTGTGGAATTGTGTGTCACGGTGGGATTAACTAATGCTGCTGCAAGACACGCCAGTATCTCTTTCTTGTCCTTTCTGGACATATGTTCTCATCAATGTGTCTCACATTTGAGAGAATCCATCACGTCATCTGCATGGAATCTAGAGAACCGGGGAGCCCCTGAGCTGAGATTGTCCGATGGGTCAGAGGGTGAAATCTAAAGCTGGCACTGGCCAGAAGGAAGAGCAGCAGAGCCCAAGTCAAGGAGGCCCTTGCCAAAGGAAATGGCAGAGCCTTCGAACTTTTGCCTAAAAAGAGCCATACTGAAATCTCTGGATCTCATTTCCCTTGGGATTCCTGGATACCAAATAAATGGGGGCAATTTTCTTGGTCTAGACTGGATACAATCCCAGGCCCGATAGGTGTGTGCTGGGCTCTACGCCCAGGCACCATTCCACTTTCCTTACATATATCTGATTAGAGAAGAGTAGATCCCAGCTAATCACTTATTGATGAGTAAATAAGTGCAGTACTGAGGGAGGACCGCACTGTCGGCGGGGTAGTACTGAGGGAGGACCGCACTGTCGGAGGGGCAGTACTGAGGGAGCACCGCACTGTCGGAGGGGCGGTACTGAGGGAGTGCCACACTGTCGGAGGGGCAGTACTGAGGGAGCACCGCACTGTCGGAGGGGCAGTACTGAGGGAGCACCGCACTGTCGGAGGGGCAGCACTGAGGGAGGACCGCACTGTCGGAGGGTCAGTACTGAGGGAGCACCGCACTGTCGGGGGGGCAGTACTGAGGGAGTGCCGCACTGTCGGAGGGGCAGTACTGAGGGAGGACCGCACTGTCAGAGGGGTAGTACTGAGGGAGCGCCGCACTGTCGGAGGGGCAGTACTGAGGGAGCACCACACTGTCGGAGGGGTAGTACTGAGGGAGCGCTGCACTGTCGGAGGGGCAGTACTGAGGGAGCGCTGCACTGTCGGAGGGGCAGTACTGAGGGAGCACCGCACTGTCGGAGGGGCAGCACTGAGGGAGCGCCGCACTGTCGGAGGGGCAGCACTGAGGGAGTGCCGCACTGTCGGAGGGGCGGTACTGAGGCAGTGCCACACTGTCGGAGGGTCAGTACTGAGGGAGCACCGCACTGTCGGAGGGGTAATACTGAGGGAGCACCGCACTGTCGGAGCGGCTGTACTGAGGGAGCGCTGCACTGTCGGAGGGGTAGCACTGAGGGAGTGCCGCACTGTCGGAGGGGCAGTGCTGAGGGAGGACCGCACTGTCGGAGGGGTAGTACTGAGGGAGCGCTGCACTGTCGGAGGGGCAGTACTGAGGGAGTGCCGCACTGTCGGAGGGGCAGTACTGAGGGAGGACCGCACTGTCGGAGGGGTAGTACTGAGGGAGCGCTGCACTGTCGGAGGGGCAGTACTGAGGGAGCGCTGCACTGTCGGAGGGGCAGTACTGAGGGAGCACCGCACTGTCGGAGGGGCAGCACTGAGGGAGCGCCGCACTGTCGGAGGGGCAGCACTGAGGGAGTGCCGCACTGTCGGAGGGGCGGTACTGAGGCAGTGCCACACTGTCGGAGGGTCAGTACTGAGGGAGCACCGCACTGTCGGAGGGGTAATACTGAGGGAGCACCGCACTGTCAGAGCGGCTGTACTGAGGGAGCGCTGCACTGTCGGAGGGGCAGTACTGAGGGAGCAGCGCACTGTCGGAGGGGCAGTACTGAGGGAGCACTGCACTGTCAGAGGGGCAGTACTGAGGGAGCGCTGCACTGTCGGAGGGGCAGCACTGAGGGAGTGTCGGAGGGGCGGTACTGAGGGAGTGCCACACTGTCGGAGGGTCAGTATTGAGGGAGCGCCGCACTGTGGGAGGCTCAGTACTGAGGGAGTGCCACACTGTCGGAGGGGCAGTACTGAGGGAGAGCCGCACTGTCGGAGGGGCAGTACTGGGGGAGCACTGCACTGTCGGAGGGGCAGTACTGGGGGAGCGCTGCACTGTCGGAGGGGCAGTACTGAGGGAGCGCCACACTGTCGGAGGGGCAGTACTGAGGGGGGGCAGTACTGAGGGAGTGCCGCACTGTCGGAGGGGCAGTACTGAGGGAGCGCAGTACTGAGGGAGCGCCGCACTGTCGGAGGGGCAGTACTGAGGGAGCGCCGCACTGTCGAATGGGCAGTACTGAGGGAGTGCCGCACTGTCGGAGGGGGAGTACTGAGGGAGCGCCGCACTGTCAGAGGGGCAGTACTGAGGGAGCGCCACACTGTCGGAGGGGCAGTACTGAGGGGGGGCAGTATTGAGGGAGCGCCGCACTGTCGGAGGGGCAGTACTGAGGGAGCGCAGTACTGAGGGAGTGCCGCACTGAGGGAGTGCCGCACTGTCGGAGGGGCTGCACTGAGGGAGTGCTGCACTGTCGGAGTTGCAGTCTTTCGGATGAGACGTTAACACGAGGGCCCCGCCTGCCATTTCAGGTGGATGCAAAAGTTCCCGCAGCCACTATTTCGAAGAAGCGCAGGATGTTGTCCAGTTGTCCTGGGGCCAATATTTATCCCTCAATCAACATTGCTAAAACAGAATATTGTTGTTTGTGGGATCTTGTTGTACGCTAACTGGCCGATGGGCTGAGAGATGGTCACTACAGTTAATGTGCTGTGATCGCGCTTCTCGTGACTCCAGTTGCATGTTCATTTCTTTTAATTGCCATCCTGCTTAAATTAACGTCGCTCAGTCATGCTAAGTCTGAGGTTTGCTTTGATTTCTGTTACATATCCCATTAGCTTTCCAAAAAGGAGAATGATTGAACTATGTGTCTCCTTCATATTGCAAGATGTATGGAAACCATTTTAGAGCCTGCATTTTCTGTGACTTGACAGCTGTGTACGTATTTGTAATAAGGTTGACTGGATAGGAAGAGCGGTGTTTGATCCAGATATTCCTCTGGAGAAATTGTATCTTTCTTCCAGGTGTTGAGCCCCACATACAAACAGCGGAATGAAGACTTTCACAAACTGTTCAAGAAGCTGCCCGATTCAGAGCGACTGATTGAGGGTGAGGCCGATTGTGGGTGTGAGGCGGGTGTTGGGCGGGGCCGGCGGTGGGCGAGGCAGAGTGTAGGTTCGAGTGACAGTAGGGTATTGATGAGAGTCACGTTTTGTTTGAGGGGGAAACAGTGAGCCTCAATGTTGACATCAGAAATACTTGTTCTGACTGTAGATTTTGACCCAGGGGTACAGGCTGGAGCTGACTGTAGATACATACCCGGGGTACAGACTGGGGCTGACTGTAGATTTTGACCCAGGGGTACAGACTGGGGCTGACTGTAGATACTGACCCAAGGGTACAGGCTGGAGCTGACTGTAGATATTGACCCAGGGGTACAGGCTGGAGCTGACTGTAGATACTGACCCAGTGGTACAGGCTGGGGCTGATTGTAGATATTGACCCAGGGGTACAGGCTGGGGCTGACTGTAGATACTGACCCAAGGGTACAGACTGGGGCTGATTGTAGATATTGACCCAGGGGTACAGACTGGGGCTGACTGTAGCTATTGACCCAGGGGTACAGGCTGGAGCTGACTGTAGATACTGACCATGGGGTACAGACTGGGGCTGACTGTAGATACTGACCCGGGGTACAGGCTGGGGCTGATTGTAGATACTGACCTGGGGTACAGGCTGGAGCTGACTGTAGATACTGACCCAGGGGTACAGACTGGGGCTGACTGTAGATACTGACCCAGGGGTACAGACTCGGGCTGACTGTAGATACTGACCCAGGGGTACAGGCTGGAGCTGACTGTAGATACTGACCCAGGGGTACAGACTGGGGCTGACTGTAGATACTGACCCAGGGGTACAGGCTGGGGCTGATTGTAGATACTGACCCAGGGGTACAGACTGGGGCTGACTGTAGATACTGACGCAGGGGTACAGACTGGGTCTGACTGTAGATACTGACCCAGGGGTACAGGCTGGAGCTGACTGTAGATACTGGCCCAGGGGTACAGGCTGGGTCTGACTGTAGTTACTGACCCAGGGGTACAGACTGGGGCTGACTGTAGATTCTGACCCAGGGGTACAGGCTGGTGCTGACTGTAGATACTGACCCAGGGGTACAGGCTGGGGCTGACTGTAGATACTGACCCAGGGGTACAGACTGGAGCTGACTGTAGATACTGACCCAGGGGTACAGACTGGAGCTGACTGTAGATACTGACCCAGGGGTACAGGCTGGAGCTGACTGTAGATACTGACCCAGGGGTACAGGCTGGGGCTGACTGTAGATACTGACCCAGGGGTACAGGCTGGAGCTGACTGTAGATACTGACCCAGGGGTACAGGCTGGGGCTGACTGTAGATACTGACCCAGGGGTACAGACTGGAGCTGACTGTAGATACTGACCCAGGGGTACAGACTGGGTCTGACTGTAGATTCTGACCCAAGGGTACAGGCTGGAGCTGACTGTAGATACTGACCCAGGGGTACAGACTGGAGCTGACTGTAGATACTGACCCAGGGGTACAGACTGGAGCTGACTGTAGATTCTGACCCAAGGGTACAGGCTGGAGCTGACTGTAGATACTGACCCAGGGGTACAGACTGGAGCTGACTGTAGATACTGACCCAGGGGTACAGACTGGAGCTGACTGTAGATATTGACCCAGGGGTACAGACTGGGGCTGACTGTAGATACTGACCCAGGGGTACAGACTGGGGCTGACTGTAGATACTGACCCAGGGGTACAGACTGGGGCTGACTGTAGATTCTGACCCAGGGGTACAGGCTGGAGCTGACTGTAGATACTGACCCAGGGATACAGGCTGGGGCTGACTGTAGATACTGACCCAGGGGTACAGACTGGGGATGACTGTAGATACTGACCCAGGGGTACCGGCTGGAGCTGACTGTAGATACTGACCCAGGGGTACAGGCTGGTGCTGACTGTAGATACTGACCCAGGGGTACAGACTGGGGCTGACTGTAGATACTGACCCAGGGGTACAGACTAGGGCTGACTGTAGATACTGACCCAGGGGTACAGACTGGAGCTGACTGTAGATACTGACCCAGGGGTACAGGCTGGGGCTGACTGTAGATACTGACCCGGGGTACAGACTGGAGCTGACTGTAGATACTGACCCAGGGGCACAGGCTGGAGCTGACTGTCGATACTGACCCGGGGTACAGACTGGGTCTGACTGTAGATACTGACCCAGGGGTACAGACTAGGGCTGACTGTAGATACTGACCCAGGGGTACAGACTGGGGCTGACTGTAGATACTGACCCAGGGGTACAGACTGGGGCTGACTGTAGATACTGACCCAGGGATACAGACTGGAGCTGACTGTAGATACTGACCCAGGGCTACAGACTGGGGTTGACTGTAGATATTGACCCAGGGGTACAGACTGGAGCTGACTGTAGATACTGGCCCAGGGGTACAGACTGGGTCTGACTGTAGTTACTGACCCAGGGGTACAGACTGGGGCTGACTGTAGATTCTGACCCAGGGGTACAGACTGGAGCTGACTGTAGATACTGGCCCAGGGGTACAGACTGGGTCTGACTGTAGTTACTGACCCAGGGGTACAGACTGGGGCTGACTGTAGATTCTGACCCAGGGGTACAGGCTGGTGCTGACTGTAGATACTGACCCAGGGGTACAGACTGGTGCTGACTGTAGATACTGACCCAGGGGTACAGACTGGAGCTGACTGTAGATACTGACCCAGGGGTACAGACTGGAGCTGACTGTAGATATTGACCCAGGGGTACAGACTGGGGCTGACTGTAGATACTGACCCAGGGGTACAGACTGGGGCTGACTGTAGATACTGACCCAGGGGTACAGACTGGCGCTGACTGTAGATTCTGACCCAGGGGTACAGGCTGGAGCTGACTGTAGATACTGACCCAGGGATACAGGCTGGGGCTGACTGTAGATACTGACCCAGGGGTACAGACTGGGGATGACTGTAGATACTGACCCAGGGGTACCGGCTGGAGCTGACTGTAGATACTGACCCAGGGGTACAGACTGTGGCTGACTTTAGATACTGACCCAGTGGTACAGACTGGGGCTGACTGTAGATACTGACCCAGGGGTACAGACTAGGGCTGACTGTAGATACTGACCCAGGGGTACAGACTGGAGCTGACTGTAGATACTGACCCAGGGGTACAGGCTGGGGCTGACTGTAGATACTGACCCGGGGTACAGACTGGAGCTGACTGTAGATACTGACCCAGGGGCACAGGCTGGAGCTGACTGTCGATACTGACCCGGGGTACAGACTGGGTCTGACTGTAGATACTGACCCAGGGGTACAGACTAGGGCTGACTGTAGATACTGACCCAGGGGTACAGACTGGGGCTGACTGTAGATACTGACCCAGGGGTACAGACTGGGGCTGACTGTAGATACTGACCCAGGGATACAGACTGGAGCTGACTGTAGATACTGACCCAGGGCTACAGACTGGGGTTGACTGTAGATATTGACCCAGGGGTACAGACTGGAGCTGACTGTAGATACTGGCCCAGGGGTACAGACTGGGTCTGACTGTAGATACTGACCCAGGGGTACAGACTGGGGCTGACTGCAGATACTGACCCAGGGGTACAGACTGGGGCTGACTGTAGATACTAACCCAGGGGTACAGGCTGGGGCTGACTGTAGATACTGACCCAGGGGTACAGGCTGGGGCTGACTGTAGATACTGACCCAGGGGTACAGACTGGGGCTGACTGTAGATACTAACCCAGGGGTACAGGCTGGGGCTGACTGTAGATACTGACCCAGGGGTACAGGCTGGGGCTGACTGTAGATACTGACCCAGGGGTGCAGACTGGGGCTGACTGTAGATACTGACCCAGGGGTACAGACTGGGGCTGACTGTAGATACTGACCCAGGGGTACAGGCTGGTGCTGACTGTAGATACTGACCCAGGGGTACAGACTGGGGCTGACTGTAGATACTGACCCAGGGGTGCAGACTGGGGCTGACTGTAGATACTGACCCAGGGGTACAGACTGGGGCTGACTGTAGATACTGACCCAGGGGTACAGGCTGGTGCTGACTGTAGATACTGACCCAGGGGTACAGGCTGGGGCTGACTGTAGATACTGACCCAGGGGTACAGGCTGGGGCTGGCTGTAGATACTGACCCAGGGGTACAGGCTGGAGCTGACTGTAGATACTGACCCAGGGGTACAGACTCAGGCTGACTGTAGTTACTGACCCAGGGGTACAGACTCGGGCTGACTGTAGATACTGACCCTGGGGTACAGACTGGGGCTGACTGTAGATACTGACCCAGGGGTACAGACTGGAGCTGACTGTAGATACTGACCCAGGGATACAGACTCGGTCTGACTGTAGATACTGACCCAGGGGTACAGACTGGGGCTGACTGTAGATACTGACCCAGGGATACAGACTCGGGCTGACTGTAGATACTGACCCAAGGGTACAGACTGGTGCTGACTGTAGATACTGACCCAGGGGTACAGACTCGGGCTGACTGTAGATACTGACCCTGGGGTACAGACTGGGGCTGACTGTAGACACTGACCCAGGGGTACAGACTCGGGCTGACTGTAGATACTGACCCAGGGGTACAGACTGGGGCTGACTGTAGATACTGACCCAGGGGTACAGACTCGGGCTAGGTGATGTTTGCAGTGTGATATAACATGTATTAATTGTCTTTCATGAATGGGGAGTGATGTTACAATTGGTTGATATTTTCCTGTGCGCGATATTTAGTGTACTAATGGATGCGTCCACATCAAATTCCGTTTTTTTGTTGCTCCTTTTGACCTCTGTTGAGCCCAGCGCTGCTCGGGCCTCTCAGCGCTGCTCGGGATCCTTGGTGCTCACTCGTCCGACAGCTGCCTGTGGACGGAAGCTACTTTCACCTCTCCTGTGACTTGTGTCAGGTGTAAATCAAGGATCTGGTGAGAAAAGGAGCCGAATGATTCAGGTGCAACCCAATTTGAACAAAGGTCTTCGTTGCATTTGCTGCTACCTGCCCACAATTTATCAGACACTGAATTCACCCTGGCATGATGGGATTTTAAATCTTGACTTTAAATGGCTGTTCACTCCTCCTCTATAACCATGTCCCAAATAACAGGACTCCCGTCCTCTATAACCATGTCCCTAGTAACAGGACTTCCGTCCTCTATAACCATGTCCCCAGTAACAGGACTCCCGTCCTCTATAACCATGTCCCCAGTAACAGGACTTCCGTCCTCTATAACCATGTCCCCAGTAACAGGACTTCCGTCCTCTATAACCATGTCCCTAGTAACATAACTCCCGTCCTCTATAACCATGTCCCCAGTAACAGGACTCCCCTCCTCTATAACCATGTCCCCAGTAACAGGACTTCCGTCCTCTATAACCATGTCCCCAGTAACAGGACTTCCGTCCTCTATAACCATGTCCCTAGTAACATAACTCCCGTCCTCTATAACCATGTCCCCAGTAACAGGACTCCCCTCCTCTATAACCATGTCCCCAGTAACAGGACTCCCGTCCTCTATAACCATGTCCCCAGTAACAGGACTCCCGTCCCCTATAACCATGTCCCCAGTAACAGGACTCCCGTCCTCTATAACCATGTCCCCAGTAACAGGACTCCTGTCCTCTATAACCATGTCCCAGTAACAGGACCCCCGTCCTCTATAACCAGGTCCCCAGTAACAGGACTCCTGTCCTCTATAACCATGTCCCCAGTAACAGGACTCCCGTCCTCTATAACCATGTCCCCAGTAACAGGACTCCTGTCCCCTATAACCATGTCCCTAGTAACAGGACTCCCGTCCCCTCTAACCATGTCCCCAGTAACAGGACTCCCGACCTCTATAACCATGTCCCCAGTAACAGGACATAAGAACATAAGAAATAGGAGCAGGAGTAGGCCAGTCGGCCCCTCGAGCCTGCTCCGCCATTCAATAAGATCATGGCTGATCTGATCCTAACCTCAAATCTACTTCCACTCTCCATCCCACCCGAACCCATGTGATCTCCCGGGAGAGGCGAAAAACCAGATAAAAAACCCAATGGCCAATTTGGGAGATAAAATCTGGGAAATTTCTCTCCGACCCATCTAGGCGATCAAAATTCGTCCAGGAGATCACTCTGTCCCTGTATTTCCTGCAGTACTTACCTTCTGTAAAAGGTGATCTCCACCCCAGCCAGGAACAGGCCCAATTTACTCTTGAAGGACTCCTAGCTGGCAGCCTGTTCCCGAGGTCTCCACTAATCCCTGTGAATAGAACCATCTCCTGAAATCTAACACAGAATTAGAACACAAGAAGTAGGAGCAGGACCAGGCTACACCGCCCCTGGCCCGCTCCGCCACCCACAGGGCCATGACTGATCCGAACCTAGACTCATGTCCAATTTCCTGCCCGCTCCCCGTAACCCCTAATTCCCTTTACTTCTAGGAAACTGTCTATTTCTGTTTTAAATTTATTTAATGATGTAGCTTCCACAGCTTTCTGGGGCAACAAATTCCACAGACCTACTACCCTCTGAGTGAAGAAGTTTCTCCTCATCTCAGTTATGAAAGAGCAGCCCCTTATTCTAAGATTATGCCCCCTAATTCTAGTTTCACCCATCATTGGGAACATCCTCACCACACCCACCCGATCAAGCCCCTTCACAATCTTATATGTTTCAATAAGATCGCCTCCCATTCTTCTGAACTCCAATGAGTAGAGTCCCAATCTACTCAACCTCTCCTCATATGTCCACCCCCTCATCCCCGGGATTAACCGAGTGAACCTTATTTGTACTGCCTCGAGAGCAAGTATGTCTTTTCTTAAGTATGGACACCAAAACTGTATGCAGTATTCCAGGTGCGGTCTCACGAATACCTTGTATAACTGCAGCAATACCTCCCTGTTTTTATATTCTATCCCCCTAGCAATAAAAGCCAACATTCCATTGGCCTTCTTCATCACCTGCTGCACCTGCATACTAACTTTTTGAGTTTCGTGCACCAGGACCCCCAGATCCCTTTGTACTGCAGTACTTTCCAGTTTCTTGCCATTAAGATAATAACTTGCTCTATGATTTTTCCTGCCAAAGTGCATAACCTCACACTTTCCAGTATTGTATTCCATCTGCCAAATCTCTGCCCACTTACTTAGCCTGTCTATGTCCCTTTGCAGGTTTTTTATGTCCTCCTCACTCACTACTTTCCCTCCCATCTTTGTATTATCTGCAAACTTTGATATGTTACACTCGGTCCCCTCCTCCAAATTGTTAATATAGATTGTAAAGAGTTGGGGACCCAGCACTGACCCCTGCGGAACACCACTAGTTACTGATTGCCAGTCTGAGAATGAACCATTTATCCCAACTCTCTGCTTTCTGTTAGATAACCAATCCTCCACCCATGCTAGAATATTACCCCCAATCCTGTGATTTTTTATCTTGAGCAATAATCTTTTGTGTGGCACCTTGTCAAATGCCTTTTGGAAGTCTAAATACACTACGTCCACTGGTTCCCCTTTATCCACCCTGTATGTTACGTCCTCAAAGAACTCAAGCAAATTTATCAAACGTGACTTCCCCTTCATAAAACCATGCTGACTTTGTCCTATTAAATTATGTGATGTAAGAAAAAGGAGACTTACCATCAAGTAACTTTAAAGTAAGCTTTAAGTAACTTATAAACACACTATATACAAGAGAGGTCTTTACCATGCCTCTGGTAGAAGCCTCTTACAATACTGAACAGACCAGTATTTATACCAGTCCAACAGGAAGTGACACATGACAGGAAGTGAGGTATGTACACAGTTCATAGTTCATAGTTCACAGTTCACAGGAAGTGATGACATAACTCCCCGGAAGTTATTATTTTTATCACATTCTTCCCTCCTGCAGGTTTAGGAGGCTGTGGTCTACCTTTTGGTCCGCAGCCGCCGAACAAGGAAGAGTCGCACCCGTTTGGATTCCCGTCGTAGAGGGTCGCTGGTCCGCTTACATGCGGTTGGCCATTGGCCAGAGTCCGTGTGGCCTGGATTGCCCTGTGAAGGGTCGGGGAGATCATGGCTTCGAGTACGAGCCCCAATAGGTTCAAAGTCAGACTGCCTCTGTTCAGAGGGAGGTGCAGAGCTGGTCTGTGGCGGACCAGTACTTTCATGCGTGGTACTGGGAGGGTCGCAACCTTGAGCACGGGGTTCTACCGGCACCAAGCTAGTTGGTGTCCGATCAGGATCCTGGAGAGGGGTACCCGATAGGTCCCAAGAGTTTCCTGGTGAAATGCCATCACCCGATGTCCCACTAGGTCCTGGTGGGCAGGGAGCCAGATCCCGTAATGATACGGTAGATTCTCGGCCGTCGGAATATCGTATGTTTGCATAGGTGGGGTTGGCATCGGTTAGTTCGACCTCGTCTACAAGAGGGTCATTTTTAGACGTCCGAACGTATCTTCGGAGTAATACAGGTCCAGGAGTAGTTAGCCATGACGGGAGTGATGTCCCATGAGATGAGCGACGCTGGAATCCAAAGAACCGCTCATGAGGTGTAGTATTTGTGGCTGTAGAAAGCAGGGACCGTATAGAGTGCAATGCATCCGGAAGCACTGTTTCCCATTGCTGGTCTGGTAGGCCCCGAGATCTTAAAGCGAGACGTACGGAATTCCAGATGATACCGTTATACCTCTCTACCTGCCCATTTCCGATGGGATGGTATGGTGTTGTTTTGCTTGTAGCAATTCCCCGTTCTGAGAGGTAGTCCTTGAGTTCCCTCGACATAAAGGATGGACCCCGATCTGAGTGAATATAAGCCGGCATGCCACAGAGAGAAAATACCTGCTCAAGGCAGCAGATTACTGTGGACGCCAGCATATTGGAGCAGGGGAAGGCAAACGGAAAACGTGAATATTCGTCGATCATGGTGAGCAAATATGTGTTCCGAGTTGAAGAGGGCACTGGGCCCTTAAAATCGATGCTAAATCGTTGCATCGGTTGGGTTGCATGTATGAGTATACCATCTGAGGGGCGGAAGAACTGAGGTTTTAATTCCGCACAAAGTCGGCATTCTGAGCATATTTTCTTTACATCTCCAGTGGAAAAAGGGAGATTCCGTGATCGTACGAAATGTAGCATGCGCGTAACGCCAGGATGGCACAAACCATTGTGGACATCCATGAGGGTGGAGGATGACATAGTGGAGCAGAATGCCCGTGTGAGGGTGTCCGGGGCCACATTCTCCTTGCCAGGCCGATAGAGAATGGTATAACCAAAAGAGGCCAGTTCCATCCTCCAAAGTTGTATTTTATTATTCTTAATTTTGGTTCGTTTTCGATTATCGAGCATGAAGGCGACTGATCGTTGGTCCGTGATCAATGTAAAGTGCTGGCGAGCTAGAAAATGGTTCCACTTCCGTACTGCCTCTATGATGGCTGTGGCTTCTTTCTCAACCGGAGGATAATGTAGCTCGGCACCTTGTAAGGTCCTGGACATAAATGCTACAGGACGACCTTCCTGATTCAGAGTAGCCGAGATCGCCACCTCCGAGGCATCACATTCAACCACGAAAGGGAGATTCTCATCAATGGAGTGAAGAGCCGCTTTCTCCAACTGTTTTTTGAGAAGGTTAAAGGCTGCAACAGCCACTGTTCCCAGTGGAAATGATCTAGCATGCAGCAAGGGTTGGATTTTGTCCGAAAAATGAGGAATCCATTTAGCGTAGTATGCAAACAGACCGAGAGCCCGACGTAAAGAAGCCGGATTCTTAGGTGACGGGAGCTCTTGGAGCGGGCGAAGTCTTTCTGGGTCTGGCTTAATGATACCATTGCCTACGCAGTAGCCAAGGATGTTGATGGTCGGTCGTGACTCAACAGATTTGGATTCATTCAGGGTCAAATTACGGCGATGGAGGGCATCCCGAAATTTTTGGAGGTTGGAGTCGTGTTCCTGTTGATCGTGACCTGCAATGGTAATGTTATCAAGATAGGGAAAAGTGTCCCTTAGGTTTTCCTGCTTAACCAGGCCATCCATTGCCCGTTGAAAGACAGCCACTCCATTAGTAACCCCGAATGGGAGGCGACGAAATTGGTACAGCCGTCCATTAGCCTCAAAGGCTGTGTACTGCTTATCTGAGACCTTCAAGGGTAACTGATGATAGGCACTTTTTAAATCGTAAGTTGAGAACACTTTGTATTCGGCCAGTTTATTAACCATATCATCAATGCGTGGCAATGGGTAGGCGTCCAAGTCGGTATATTGATTGATGGTTTGCGAATAATCGATGCATAGTCGCTGTTTGTGAGGTTTTAGAGGGTTCTTGACAATGACGACTTGAGCCCGCCAGGGCGACGAACATGGTTCAATGATATCCTCTGCTAGAAGTCGAGAGATTTCAGCCGCAATAAAAGATTGGTCTTCCTGATTAAAGCGCCGCGATTTCGTTATTATCGGTTGGCATTGAGGCGGAATACTGGCAAATAATGAGGGTTCATCAAGTGAAGCTGCTGATAATGCACAAAATGGTAATTTAGACGGTATATTAGAAATAGTAAGTCCGGGTTTGGATCCACCAAACTCAATGGTGAGTTTCTTATGCTGTTTTTGGAAGTCCAGTCCTAAGAGGAGATCACTACATAAGTCCTTGAGCACCGAAAGTCGGGTGGAGGGATACATACGACCATGAAGTGTCATATCAACAACACAAAAGCCGGAGATTCTGGTATTAAGTGATGACTGGGCCATCGCAATTGCCTGGTCCGATGGGAAGACATGTAGTTTCAATTTCGCAACAATCTGTTCCTTAATGAAACTATCAGTACTTCCTGAGTCAATTAAGGCATCTAAGGTATGCCCATTAATTGAAATTTTTGTGGCAGCCTGAGACAGGTTCTGTGGGCAAGCAGCTGTAATTGGTGTCGTTGCACAGAGAGTGGCTAAAACTCTCGGTGTGCTTCTTCGGGAGAGAGCTCGAGAGGAAGCTTGATAGGTCCTAGCTGGAGCATCTTGATAGGCCCTAATTGGGGCAGTTCGGTAGGCCTTAGCTGGATTGGCCCTCGTAGAGGCCCTTGATAGGTTTTCCTAGGGTGAAAAGCATCTCCACAAAAGAAGCATTCCTTCCTAGATTGCCAAGAGGCTGCTAAAGTGGGGTCGTCCTCCTCTTCTTCATCAGAATTATCAGAATTAGATTCCCCCATGATAGGGTTCACCTGAGACCGCTTGAATTGTCTGGTTGCAGCTACAGCAGCAGATCGAGATCTGGGCAGCTGATAGAGGTCTGCATTTCTCTTTGCCAAATCCAGTGAACAAGCTAGGTCAAAAGCTTTTTGTAGCTCAAGTGTTTTACTTTCTAGTAGACGCTGGCGTATAAATGGAGAGGCAATCCCGCAGATGAAAGCATCACGAATCATTTCTTGGCGGTACAGCTCAGCTGAGGCTGCCTGAAAGTTACAATCTACGCTGAGCCTGCGAAGTTCTTGCAGGAATTCGTCAATTGATTCCCCTGGCCCTTGTCGGGCTGTGGCCAGTAGATGTCTAGCATAGACCTCATTTGGGGTCTTGGCATACAGTTTCTTAAGTGCCCGAATCACCTCATCGTAATTATCCCATTCATCAACATATTCGAACACTTTTGGGGTCACATAATTTATAAGTATCTTCAATCTAGCAGGAGCATCCGCTTCACATTCATCCAGAAAATTCTCAAAAATACGGTACCAATGCTTCCATACCCTGCCAGCTGCTGGTGCATTCGGGTCCAAGTCCAGACGAATAGGTCTAAGGATTTTCTCCATGATGGGTGGTTCCCTGGATCCTTAATTCCGAGTTTGTCCGAAGGTCTAGTATTTGTGAGTGTAAATACTAAGTTACTTAAATTGATGTAAGAAAAAGGAGGCTTACCATCAAGTAACTTTAAAGTAAGCTTTAAGTAACTTATAAACACACTATATACAAGAGAGGTCTTTACCATGCCTCTGGTAGAAGCCTCTTACAATACTGAACAGACCAGTATTTATACCAGTCCAACAGGAAGTGACACATGACAGGAAGTGAGGTATGTACACAGTTCATAGTTCATAGTTCACAGTTCACAGGAAGTGATGACATAACTCCCCGGAAGTTATTATTTTTATCACATTATGTTTATCCAAATGTCCCGTTACTGTGTCCTTAATAATGGACTCCAAAATTTTACCAACCACAGATGTTAGGCTAACTGGTCTATAGTTTCCAGCCTTCTGCCTACTACCCTTTTTAAATAAGGGTGTTACATTAACAGTTTTCCAATCTGCCGGGACCTTTGCTGAGTCCAGGGAGTTTAGGAAAATTATTACCAATGCATCCACAATCCCTACCGCCACTTCCCTCAAGACCCTAGGATGTAAGCCATCAGGTCCAGGGGATTTATCCGCCTTGAGTCCCATTATTTTACCGAGTACCAATTCCTTAGTGATTTTAATCGTATTTAGCTCCTCCCCCCCTAGAGCCCCCTGTTTGTCCAGTGTTGGGATATTCTTAGTGTCCTCTACCGTAAAGACTGAAACAAAATATTTTTTCAGCGTTTTTGCCATCTCCATATTTCCCTCCATTAATTTCCCGGTCTCATCCTCTAAGGGACCATCATTTACTTTAGCCACCCTTTTTCTTTTTATATAACTTATAGAAACTCTTGCTAATTGTTTTTAAATATTTTTTGCTAATTTACTTTCATAATCTATCTTCCCTTTCTTAATCAATCTTTTAGTTATTTTTTGCTGTCTTTTGAAGACTTCCCAATCTTCTGTCCTCCCACTAGATTTGGCTACCTTATATGCCCTTGTTTTTAGTCGGATACTATCCTTAATTACTTTACTTAGCCACGGATGGCTGTCATTTCTTTTACACCCTTTTTTCCTCAGTGGAATATATTTTCTTTGAAAGTTGTAAAATAACTCCTTAAATGTACACCACTGATCATGTACCATCTTACCCTTTAATCTATTTTCCCAGTTCACTCTAATCAATTCCTCTCTCATACCTTCATAGTCTCCTTTATTCAAGCTCAGTACGCTTGTTTGAGATCCAACCTTCTCACCCTCTAATTGAATATGGAATTCAACCATGTTATGGTCACTCATTCCAAGGGGATCCTTTACTAGGACATTTTTAATTAATCCTGACTCATTACACAGGACCAGATCTAAGGTTGCTTGCCCCCTGGTCGGTTCAGTTACATACTGCTCAAGAAACCCATCCCTAATACACTCAATGAACTCTTCCTTAAGGCTGCCCTGCCCAATTTGATTTGTCCAGTTAATATGATAGTTAAAATCCCCCATAATTATAGCTGTTCCCTTATTACAAGCCCCAACTATTTCCTGATTAATACTCCGTCCAACAGAGTTGCAGCTGTTAGGAGGCCTATAGACTACGCCCACTAGTGTTTTCTTTCCCCTTATTATTCCTTATCTCCACCGAAACTGTTTCACTATCCTGATCCTTTGACCCAATATAATTTCTCTGTATTACAGTGATTCCTTCCTTTATTAACATAGCCACCCCACCTCCCCTTCCTTCCTGCCTGTCCTTCCTGATTGTTAAATACCCTGGTATGTTTAATTCCCAGTCATGGTCACCCTGCAGCCATGTTTCTGTAATGGCCACGAGATCATACCCATATGTAGTTATTTGTGCCGTTAACTCGTCCATTTTGTTACGAATGCTATGTGCATTCAGATAAAGAACATTCAAATATGTTTTGTGACACTTAGTTCCTGCTTTTTCCCCTTTTACTACTTTACCTTTTACTCCATACCTTCTGTCCCTTCCTGACATGCTCCGGTTTTTAATTCCCCTACTGCTACCTAGGTCTATGGCCTTCTCCGTTGTCATTTTTATTATTTGCTCTCTAGGAACCTCCCCCCCACTAATTAGTTTAAAGCCCTCTCTACAGCCCTAGTTGTATGATTCACCAGGATTCAATCCCAGCACTGGCCAAGTGAAGTCCGTCCCAATGGAACAGCTCCCTCCTGTCCCAGTACTAATGCCAGTGTCCCAAGAAGCAAAATCCATTTCTCCCACACCAGTCTTTGAGCCACGCATTTAACTCTTTAATTTTATTTATCCTAGTCAAATTCGCTCGTGGCTCAGGTAATAATCCAGAGATTATTACCCTTGAGGTTCTGTTTTTTAATTTGACCCCTAGCTGCTCATACTCCTTTAACAGAACCTTCTTCCTTGTCCTGTCTACGTCGTTTGTACCAACATGGACCACGACAACTGGATCCTCCCCCTCCCACTCCAAGTTTCTTTCCAGCCCAGAAGAGATGTCCTTAACCCTGGCACCGGGCAGGCAACACAGCCTTTGGGATTCCCTCTCTCGACTGCAGAGAACCCTATCTATCCCCCTAATGATACTATCCCCTACCACTAGAACATTTCTTTTTACTCCCCCCATTTGAATGGCCCCCCGCTCCACGGTGCTGTGGCCAGGTTGCTCATCCCCCCCCTGCAGTCCCCGCTCCCACCCTCACTGGGAGTAAGAACCTCGAACCTGTTTGACAAGAGCAAGGGCTGCGGCTCCTCCAACACTAGCTCCTGGATCCCTGTACCTGCCTCACTCATAGTCACACCCTCCTGTCCCTGACCACGGATTACATCTGAATTAATTAATTTCATAGGTGTGACTACCTTCTGAAACATAGAGTCCAGGTACTTCTCCCCCTCCCTGATGTGCCGCAGTGTCTGAAGCTCGGTCTCAAGCTCATTAACACGGAGCCTGAGTTCCTCTAGCAGCAAACACTTATCGCAAATGTAATCACCGTGCGCCTCAATGGGGTCCACCGGCTCCCACATTTCGCAACAGTAACACATCACCTGTTCACACATTTCTATGTAATTAATAAAATTTCTTATTATTAGTTATGAAGACCCTCTGCCCCGATATAGATGATGAATATCACACCACTATTTAATAGGACTTACCAACTTATAAAGGTATAACAGAGAAGGAAGAGGACCTACCAACTGTTAAATCTGTGAGTTGTTCAAGTAATTAATACTCAGACTTAATCAGTAACAATAAAACAGGTCTTTACTGGTTGGAGGTAGGGACTATACGTAGGTCTTTACTTCATGCCCACAGGCGGGAACTGAGGGGAGATCAGTACCCACAGTACTATTTATACCCCTATGGCCAGGAGTGGTACTGCGTATCACTACGCCCTACAAGTAGTGCAGTCCTGTCCATAGGTTCAAAGTAGCACACATATTACATACACAACATTCCTCCCTTCCTAGCTTTACAGTCATCTCCCCATTTAACATAACGTAATAACATATATACATATATAACTTCAGGTTTACATAACAGAATAACATAGATACATAGATAACTTCATGTCAAAACAGATCACAGATTCAGTCTCTGCGGAAAACAGTTCACAGATTCAATCTCTGTGGTGTAGTCGGTTCACGTTGCTGGAGTGACTCATTCAATGGTCCTTCCATGGATTTAACAGTTTGAACTTCCAAACTGAATTGGCTCCGTTCGGAGGGACCACGTGTGTGATCTGGTAGAGGTAATAATGGTTCAGATGGGTCATCTTCTGTTTCGACTTTTCCTTTTCTGCTTCTTGGAGACTCTCTGGGCTCCACTGTCAGCTGCCAGCTGCATGCGCAGTTCCTCCTTCTCTCCCTCCTTTTTCCGTAGTAGAGCCACCTTCTCCCGATGTTCCGTAGACTTTCGGTGCTCCTCCATGATTTCTGTATGGTGGGAGTCGAAGTTACAAGTTGGGCAGGACAGGACATAGTAATATTCGGTGTCGTCCTGATCTAGGCCAGAGAGAGGGTCTTCTATTTCCTCCATACCCAGCTGGGCGTTAGCCAGCTTTTGTTCCAAGTCCAGACATCTTTCCTGAAGAGACTTCTTCATGCGTACCTCTTCATCCAGCTTTTTCTGGGCTTTCAGCAAGTCGTTTACTAATGACCTCATTTGAGATTTTACTACTTCAACTTCTTTTGGAGATTGATTGATCGGACTATTCAATCCCTCTACCGGAGCAGCTGTTTCAGCGGTCTGTTGTTCTACGTTGACGTGAGTCAGCGTACTTTTGGCATCCAAGGGCTGCTCTGTTGCAGTCATCTCAGTCTGTGTTGCCACCTCAGCTCTTCCAATAACCTTTGAGAGCTCCGAACCCCTTTCGTTTGAATATTGAAGTTCGTGTTCAAGTTTTTCCCATTTCAGAGTCCTGTCCTTCAGCATATGCAGGAGTTGGCTGACCATTAACTCCTCTGACATCAGACGTTTTGTGTGCTCCTGTTCCATTTTCTCCATCAGCTGCTTCTGTTGTCTTTCCAGATTCTCCAACTCTATATCAAAGAACTCTTTCGTTGCATTCAACTCTTGCTCACAACGGCGAAGCATTTGTTCTAATTGCTGTTGTAGTTTGAAATGGAGTTGAGTTCGAGCCCGGTGTCCCTCAGAAATGGGCACATCAGTAGACTTGCCAGACTCAGAATCCACAGTTAAACTATGTTGTTGTTGCTCAGTGGAATTCTGTGCTGAAACTTTGTCTTTTGCACCTGAGTTGGGCTTACCATCATCCGTTCCAGAGTCTGGGCTGACTATCTTCACCGAGTTCTCACTCGTTATTGTTTGTAGGAAATGCCAGTCCATATTCATTTTCCTAATCCACTCCCGTCCTAGTAGTGGAGGACCTCCTTCAGATATCACATATAAGTCCATTATTTGACTGTCTTCGCCCTTGTGGACCACTGCAACCTCTATTTTCCCGATGGGGTACACTCTTTGCCCCGTGTATGTTTTCAATATAATCCCCGTATCCTGTAGGGGAATATGTTGGAATAACTTTCCGTAATCTTTCTTATTTATGACCGTCAATGCCGATCCAGTGTCCAATTCCAGTTTTACTTGGACTCCTTCTATCTGAAGAGTGACCCAAATTGTCTGGAGGTCTGCACCCTTACCAGCGTTGAGTACTCTTAAGCTAGCCAGTTCATTACAGCTTAAGCTAGCCAGTTCATTACTGCTAGCGTCTGAATCGGACTCCTGTTCGGTCACCTTGTGTACCTTTGCGTATTTTCCTTGCGGTGACTTCTTGTTGCTGGTCTTCTTCCCTGACCTGCATACTCTAGCTATATGTCCAAGCCTACCACAAGTTCTACATTCTTGGTTTTTAAACCAACACTGGTTCTGATCATGCGTTGTCTTTCCACAACGATAACATTTGCCAGAACTCACACCCAATTTGTGTGCACTGAGCTCCGGTGACCGTAGCTGCATTACTGCCGTGCCTCTCGCTGCGGCTTCGTGTGCTGCTGCCATAGTGACCGCCTTCTCAAGCGTCAGCTCATTCTCCTCGAGCAGTCGCTTTTGTGTATCCTGTTTAAATAAACCACACACAAATTTGTCTCGTAGTGCATCTGTTAGTCCCGTTCCAAACTGGCAATATTTCGCTAATTTACGCAATTCCAGCAAATATTCAGTATTGCTTTCATGCTGTAGCTGCCTTCTGTCGTAAAATTTAAATCGTTCCGCTAGCATCAGCGGCGTGGGGTTTAGATGATCTTTCAGGACAGTAACAACCTCATCGAACGTCTTATCCGCCGGTTCATCTGGTGATAACAGGTGTTTCAATTGCCCGTATGTCTTCGCACCCATTAAATTTAATAATGTTAGAGCTTTATCTTGGTCACGAATTTTATTGGCCTTACAATAATTTTTTACTCTTTCAACATATATGGCCCAATCTTCAAGGTCACTATCAAAGGTGCTAATATTCCCGTGTTTAGGCATTGTAGATTTGCAATTTCCCAGATTTTATTTTCTTTACTTGTTATCAAAGATGGCGGCTTCCCGCTCTTGCCGTCGTCCTCCGCCCACAAAATGGCGGTTTTCCCGTGCTTGGCGGTCTTCACCCGTCCCCCAACGCCGTCTCCCTTCAGCCCCCGAGTGCGGCCCTTATCTTCGCCGCGATCGCCCGAGTGCGGCCCTTATCAGCGGATGCGATCGCTGGATCGCGAAGCGGCTCTCGGCTCTTATCAGGAGATGCGATCGCTCCGTTGAAACGCCTCCCGCTCGAAGCGGCTCTCGCGCCCTATTCCTCCAGCTCCCCCAGCCCCGTTCGTGCGGCCAACGCGGTCGACTGCCCGGCTCAGACAACGGCTTACCCACCACCAAGCTGGAGAAGAAGCTGACGGTCGCCGATGGAGGCTCCGAGGTCAGGATGTCTTCCAGTGGGGTGGAGAGGGTGGAAACCTCTCTGCAACGTCCTGGCTGTGGACGAAGCTGCCGTGGAGTGACTGCCGCAGGGTCCGAATCAGACTCGTCGCCAGTGTTAAATCTGTGAGTTGTTCAAGTAATTAATACTCAGACTTAATCAGTAACAATAAAACAGGTCTTTACTGGTTGGAGGTAGGGACTATACGTAGGTCTTTACTTCATGCCCACAGGCGGGAACTGAGGGGAGATCAGTACCCACAGTACTATTTATACCCCTATGGCCAGGAGTGGTACTGCGTATCACTACGCCCTACAAGTAGTGCAGTCCTGTCCATAGGTTCAAAGTAGCACACATATTACATACACAACACCAACCAGCTGATCACCTACCTCCCTTTTGAATGCTGTCTGTGGGGCCTGTTAGGTTCAATCGTCTTGCTGCTCTGCTTCTGCAGTGCTGACTAAGTCTGAGAGTGGGAAACAAAACAGGGCAGAAACACCCCCTCACCTCCCACTTGCCCGAACTCTCTCACTTACCAAACTCTCCTTGCACTCAACGCCACCGCACTCGCGCTGCCGCACTCGGCCAGCCCCTTTTTAAACCCGGATTCATAACCACTATGCTATCATTCCCAATTGCAGCTTTGAGCAAACCTGGGATAAAAGTCACCAGGGCATTAAAGAAAATGATTTTTTATTTCCATTTTCTTTGACCACTTTCATTCATTTATAAAAATATTGGAGACGGGGGAAAAAGGCGGTTGGATCCAGCAGGTCACGTGATGAAAGCTCCGGGAATACGTCCAATCAGAGATGGCGACTCGTGTTGTGTGACTCGAGTTGATAATTGTGGGTGGCACCAAGACGCACACGTGCAGAATGTGAAACCTGTTGAATAATCACTGACTACTGAGGCACAAGTGGGTCTAAATAACACTTTAACAAACAGAATGGCTGCACATTAATGGCACAGTAATTAACTTGGGTTATAATAGGCTTTATTTTGGAAGTACTTAACTCCCAAACTCTCATTACCACACGGCTTGCCAAGAAACAACTGGATCGCCTTTCAATCACAGGTAGAAACATAGAAACATAGAAACTAGGAGCAGGAGTAGGCCATTCGGCCCTTCGAGCCTGCTCCGCCATTCAACGAGATCATGGCTGATCATCCAAACCCTAGCACCCGGTCCCTACACCGACAGCCATCCCACCCAAACACTATCCCCGTAACCCCATGTATTTAATCCCCCCCTAACACTAAGGGCCAATTTTTTTATCATGGCCAATCAACCTAACCCGCACATTTTTGGACGTGTTAGAACTCACAACCAATCAGCACAGTGTTAACCCTTCACTCCCCGGAAGTTAAAAGAACTTTCTTTTTCATTTTCAATTGACATTGAGAATGACTATTTTGGGAACTGCCTCCCCGGTTTAGCGCCAGGATTCTCCCCAGATAAACTGGGTTTATAACACACTATTCACATGGTTAATGCCCCGAGGCACTTTAGAGAGTAGAATGAGATGCCAAATAGTAATACTAAGAAAGAAGCAGTGGACACAAGTAACACTGCCCCTTCACTGGACAGCTGCTGATGATAACCTTCAATCCACCCTCACAACAGATGTCAAGCCAGCTCGTTCTTCAAGGTGAGAAATGACCCTGGATGATAATCCTGAGATTTATTCTCCTTTTTGTTTCTTATCCGGCTCCCGACATTAAATTACTTGGTTTTATTACCCCATTGTCTTCTATTTGCAAACATGAGCTATTGGAGCTTGATAGACAAACATGCTCACACGTGTCGCCTAGAAACACAAACAAATTGATTTTTTGTTAAACAGTGAGGATATTGCACCTTGAGATCCAATCCATGTGCTGCCGTCAAAAATGGGTGAATAGTTTAGGGTCTGGTCATTACAAGGGCAATGTTGAAGGATAAAGGACCAACTGAAAGGTTGCTGCTGAATTTAGCAAAGACCAACTTTCCAATGTTGATACCAGGTAAACAATAGCACAAGGCAATTTTGATTTACGCCCTCCAATTTCTCAGTAGTGCATCAAGAACTTGCATTGATAGACCTTTCACAACATCAGGACATCCCAAAACACTTTACAACCAATGAAGCACTTCCTTAAAGTGTAATCGCTGCTGCAATGTAGGAAACGCAGCAGCCAATTTGCGCACAGCAAGCTCCCACAAATAGCGATGAAATAATGACCAGATAATCTGGTTTTTTTAGTGATGTTGGTTGAGGGATAAATGTTGGCCCAGGGGAACTCCCCTACCCTTCTTCAAAATACTGGCCATGGGATCTTTAAAGTCCACCTGAGAGGACAGATGGGGCCTCGGTTTAACGTCTCATCCGAAAGACAGCACCTCCGACAGTGCCGCACTCCCTCAGTATGGCACTGAAGTGTCAGCTTAGAGTACGTGCTACCACTGGGCCACGCAGGCACCTAAATCAAACAGCTAGATGATTTTAAAAGCACGGGATAATGGAACAAGAAACCTGAATGGGTTTCAAGAAGGAACTAGACAGGTTCTTATCAACAAGTGGGATTCAGGGTTATTAGAAACGCACCAAGGGAATACAGTGGATAGGTGGGCTCATCAGAACATAGGAACATAAGAAATAGGAGCAGGAGTCGGCCATTCGGCCCCTCAGGCCTGCTCCGCTGTTCAATAAGATCATAACTGATCTGATCTTGGCGTCAACTCCACTTCCCTGCCCGCTCCCCATAACGCTCGACTCCCTTAGCGTTCAAACATCTGTCTATCTCCACCTTAAATATATTCAATGACCCAACCTCCACAGCTCTCTGTGGAAGAGAATTCCAAAGATTCACGACCCTCTGAGAAGAAATTCCTCCTCATTTCCGATTTAAAAGGGTGCTCCCTTATTCTGAAATTATGCCCCCGAGTTCTAGATTCCCCCACGAGGGGAAACATCTTCTCTGCATCTACCCTGTCGAGCCCCCTCAGAATCTTATATGTTTCAATAAGATCCCCTCTCATTCTTCTAAACTCCACTGAGTATAGGCCCAATCTGCTCAACCTTTCTTCATAAGACAAGCCCTTCATCTCCGGAATCAACCTCGTGAACCTTCTCTGAACTGCCTCCAATGCAAGTATATCCTTCCTTAAATAAGGAGACCAAAGCTGTACGCAGTACTCCAGGTGTGGTCTCACCAATACCCTGTACAGTTGTAACAGGACTTCCCTACTTTTACATTCCATTCCTTTTGCAATAAAGGCCAACACTGCATTTGCCTTCCTAATTACTTGCTGTACCTGCATGCTAACTTTTTGTGATTCATGTACAAGGACTCCCAGATCCTTCTGTACCTCAGCATTTTGTAATCTCTCCCCATTTAAATAATAATTTGCTTTTATATTTTTGCTACCAAAGTGGATGATAAGTGTGTACCATCTACAGGATGCACTGCAGCAACTCACCAAGGTTTCTTCGACAGCATCTCCCAAACACGCAACCTCTACCACCTAAAAGGACAAGGGCAGCAGGCGCATGGGAACACCACCACCTCCAAGCTCCCCTCCAAGTCACACACCATCCTGACTTGGAAATATATCGGCCGATCCTTCATCGTCGCTGGGTCAAAATCCTGGAACTCCCTCCCTAACAGCACTGTGGGAGCACATTCACCACACGGACTACAGCGGTTCAAGAAGGCGGCTCACCACCACCTTCTCAAGCGCAATTAGGGATGGGCAATAAATGCCGGCCTTGCCAGCGACGCCCACATCCCTGGAAAGAATTAAGAAAAAGTCCAAATACAATTTAAAACAAAATTGGAGCAGGGTTAGATCAATGTGGTGCAGCGCCTCGACTCATGGAATTTTACAGCGTAGAAGGAAGCCATTTGGCCCATCGTGCCATCTCCATGTGTACCAGCTCTACGGAAGAGCTTAGTTCCATTTCCCTGCTCTTTACTCATACATTTTGCATTTCCCTTTAGTAAATATTTAATCACTAAGATGACTCAGTTGTTTCTCAGTGGGCAGCACTCTCTCTCGCCTTTGAGCCAGCAGGTTGTGGGTTCAAGTCCCACTCCAGAGACTTGAGCACAAAAATCCAGGTTGACACTCCCAGTGCAGTGCTGAGGGAGTGCCGCACTGTTGGAGGTGCCATGTTTCAGATGAGACGTTTAAACCGAGGCCTCCTCGCAACTCTCTTATCCGGTCCTGGCCTGTATGTGACTCCAGACCCACTGCAATGTGGTTGACTCTTAACTGCCCTCTGAAATGGTGGCTCACCACCTTCTCAATAAAAGCCGGCCTTGCCAGCGACGCCCACATCCCAGGAATGAATAAAAAAAAGATGATCTGGTCATTAGCTGTTTGTGGGAGCTTGCTGTGCGCAGATTGGCTGCCGTGGTTCCTACATTACAACAGTGACTACACTTCAAAAAGTACTGGGACATCTTGAGATTGAGAATGGTGCCATATTGTCGTACGGTAATGTAATGTGCATTGCATTATGGGAATTACCCGGGAAAAGGGCAGTCGGCCATTTTACGCAATAAAGTGAACATCGCAGTTATAAGCCTGTCTGCCTGACTCTGATTTAATTTGACGTATCTACATGCTTGATTCAATTCAACATGGACCGATTCATTTTCATGGGAATCCTGTTGTCTGAAAAGGGCATCGGACCAACAGCAGAGAGAGTGCAAGCGGTGGCAGAAGCTCGGGAACCAGAGAATGCTACAGAGGTGAGGAGTTTCTTGGGGCTCGTTGGGTACAGCAGCAGATTCATCCCGCAGTTTGCAACGCTAACAGAGCCACTGCGACGCCTGACGAGAAAAGACACACCATTTAAATTTGGATCACAACAGAGACAGTCATTCAGTGCACTCAAGGAAGAGTTGGCCAGAGCCGGCACTTTAGCATATCTTGATAAGGACGCACCAACCAAGGTGATAGCAGATGCCAGTCCTGTAGGTTTAGGCGCAGTACTAGTTCAGGACCAACAGGGACAAGAGGTGCCAATATGCTATGTAAGTCGTAGTTTAACAGACTGTGAGAAGAAATACTCTCAAACAGAGAGAGAGGCCTTAGCTCTTGTATGGACTTGTGAGAGGCTGCATCCATATGTGTATGGCCGAAAATTTAACTTGGTAACTGACCATAAGCCATTACAAGTGATATACGGCCCACACTCTAAACCCTGTGCCCATATAGAGAGATGGGTACTTAGATTACAGCCGTACGATTTTAAGGTGATACGCATTCCAGGCAAGCAAAACATTGCAGACCCACTGTCACGATTGCTGGGGGAGACAGCAAAACAGGAGAGACATTCTCATGGCTCAGATGAATACGTGAGATTTGTAGCTGTGAGTGCGACACCAAAAGCACTCACTACTAGAGAGGTGGAGGAAGCCTCTGCTACCGACCCAGGGCTGATTGAGGTATGGAAGGCAATCACAAACGGACATTTTGAGAACTGTAAAGCTTATGCAGCAATTGCAAATGAGCTGTGCGTAGTGGGGTACCTAGTTCTTCGGGGAACATGCATCGTGCTACCCACAGTGTTACACACACGAGCCCTGGTGTTAGCACATGAAGGACACTTGGGAATAGTTGGAACAAAGCAACATCTCAGAACCAAGGTTTGGTGGCCTGGCATGGACAAGGCAGCTGAAAAACACTGTAAAGCGTGCCACGGCTGTCAGATAGTAGCCAGACCCGACCCACCTGAACCGTTGAGACCAACACCATTACCAGAGGGCCCCTGGCAGGATGTAGCTATAGACTTACTGGGACCCTTGCCATCCAACCACTCCATCCTTGTGGTAGTTGATTGTTATAGTCACTACTATGAATACGACATCATGACCTCCACAACAACAGAAAAGGTTATTGATAGTCTAGAGTCAATCTTCAGCCGTCATGGTTTGCCAATCACCTGCAAATCTGATAATGGTCCCCAATTCAGATCTGAATTATTCAAAGAATACTGTGAAAACAATGGGATCAAACACCTGAAAATGACAGCAAAATGGGCTCAGGCTAACGGAGAATTCGAGCGCCAGAATGCATCGCTGATGAAGAGAATCAGAATTGCTCAGTCAGAAGGACTAGATTGAAAACGTGAACTTAGAAAATATGTGACTGCGTACAGGAGCACTGACCATGCCACGACAGGAAAGAGCCCGGCAGAGCTGCTCTTTAAATGGAAAATGAGAGGAAAGCTGCCAGACATCACAGAGTCGAGCGCAGACATGGAAGTACGTGACCGGGACGCAGAACAAAAAGGCAAGTCCAAACTGTACGCAGATGAACAGCGGAGAACACAATACTCAGAGGTGGAAGTTGGCGACACGGTGCTGGTACGGCAGGACAAAGTGGACAAGTTCACCACTCCTTTTAATGCCACACCCCACAAAGTTTTGAGTAAAACAGGGAGTCAAGTAGTAGTAGAATCTCCAGACGGAGCACGCTACTCGAGAAACACTACGTTTGTGAAGAAATACAGAACCAATGGACCAAAGGAGACACTCCATGAGCAGGAGGAAACACAAGGGACTGAGGACAGTATAGTAGACCCTGACACACATACCACTGTGACACAGGCAATACCCACTGACACCAACATGTCAGACATACCCAATACAGCCAGACCTTAAAGGGTTAAAAGAAAACCCCAAAGACTGTCTGATTATGTCACAACATAAACTGTGCGAGAACTGCATGGGTGATGTTAAATGTTTAAACCTGGGAATTATTTAGTTGCATGGTAAGACACAAGTTTGTAAAAGGTTTATAAACCAAATAAGTTATGTAGTGTTATTGTAAGCAACTGTTTGTAAACTGCAACTTTGTTTCCAAGGAAAAGGGGGATGTTGTGGCGTACCGATCACAGAAAGGACACAATCCGTTTTCCGGTCCGTAGACTTTAAATCAGGCGTCATGTCTTTAAGAAGGATCACACCTTTAAGAAACTCGATCTGCAACATAGTTAAGCCCAGAGCGGGGGAGGAGCAGTCGAAGCTGTGCACTGATGAAAGGCAGTCGTACTTTGTGTGGTCTCTGACTCCATTTTGTGTTCAGCATGCAGCCTCAACAATTAAACCTTTTCTGTTGAACCTCTCCGAGTTCAGTATTTTTTGCTAGGAGTACGTAGACTCCTACATTGGTGACCCCGACGCTCAGGACGACTCCTAAGCGTAACCATGGCTGACACAAACGCAGTTTCTGTGAAGCTGCCGGAGTTCTGGGAGAACCTGGCCACCGCCTGTTTCCTTCAAGCCGAATCGCAATTCCGACTCCGCGGCATCACCGCCGACGCAACGATGTACGACTACCTCCTCGCCTCCCTGGGCAGCTCCACAATCACGAAAGTCTGGACAACACTACAAAACCCTCCGGAGGAAGGCAAGTACGCACATCTCCAGGCCGCGCTCCTTAAAAAATTCACAGCCTCCCAATTCTTGCGCAACTGCCACCTCCTCAACCTCCCGGGCCTCGGTGACTCCATGCCGTCAGACTCGCTCTCACACATGCTTGCTCTGACCGACGAGAAACCGCCCGGCTCCCTCTTCCGCACGCTCTTTATCCGCCAACTACCTCCCAGCATCCGCCTGGCGATCGTGGCGTCCAGCCTCACGGACCCCGAGGCCCTGGCCGACGAAGCCGATAAGCTCCTGTCCGCCAGCTCCAACCACGCCGTCACCCCCGACCTGGCCTCCGCAGCGTCGGCGCGCGCTCCACCCTCTATCACGCGGCCACACAGCTGGGCCACGAGGCCCCCCAGGCCCCCACGTCCCCCAAGCCCTCCGACCCAGGGCTACTGCTACTTCCATACCCGGTTCGGCGCACGGGCACGCCGCTGCAGCCATCCCTGCACGTTTCCAACCGCCCCCACACCGGCCTACATGATGGCCGTGGGGCAAGCAGGCGCGCTGCTGTACGTTACGGGCAGCGCCTCCGGACGCCATTTCCTATGCGACACGGGCGCGCAGCGCAGCATCATCCCCGCGTCCGCCCTCGAGATCCAGCGAGGCGGCCGTGGCCCTGCGCTGGCTGCTGCCAACGGCACCGACATCCGGACGTACGGCACCCGCACCGTCACCATCGACCTCGCATGCCGCCGCTACCACTGGGAGTTTATCACCGCCAAGGTGCTCTCCCCGCTCCTCGGTGCGGATTTCCTGTGCGCCCACAGCCTGTTGGTCGACATGCCTCGACGCCGCCTCATGGACATGAACACCATGTCACCTATCCCGGGCGCCATGGCAACCCCCACAACCCGCCGAAATGGCATGGCAGTGCCGCGCCCGCTCAACGGACGACTACTCAGCACTCCTGGCTGAGTTCCCAGCCCTCACCAACCCGACCTTCTCTGGGAAGGTTGCTAAGCACGGGGTAGAACACTTCATCCCCACCACAGGCCCACCGGTGTATGCCCACGCCCGCAGGCGGGACCCGGCCAAGCTGGAGATCGCGCGGGCCGAGTTCACCACAATGGAACAGCTCGGCATCATCCGCCGCTCCAACAGCCCCTGGGCCTCCCCACTCCACATCGTCACCAAACCCGACGGGGGATGGCACCCCTGCGGGGACTACCGGCGCCTAAACGACACCACCACGCCGGATCGGTACCCCATACCGCACATTCAAGACTTCTCGGCTAGACTGGCCGGCCGCTCAGTCTTCTCCAAAGTCGACCTGGTGCGCGGTTACCATCAGGTGCCAGTCCACCCCACGGACTTTCCCAAGACGGCCATAATCACCCCTTTTGGGCTATTCGAGTTCCTCCGAATGCCCTTCGGCCTCAAAAACGCGGCCCAGGCCTTCCAGCGGCTCATGGACTCGGTCCTCCGGGACCTGAAGTTCCTCTTTGTCTACCTGGATGACATCCTGGTAGCTAGTTCCTCCAAGCAGGAACACATCGAGCACCTCCGCACCCTGTTCCAGCGGCTCAGTGAGCACGGGCTCATCATCAGCCCAGCCAAGTGCCAATTCGGCCTCAGCAGGATCGAATTCCTCGGCCACCACATCACGCAGGACGGAGCCATTCCCCTGCCCGCCAAGGTGCAAGCTGTCCAGCAGTTCCCCCGGCCTACCACCATCAAAGGCCTCCAGGAGTTCTTGGGGATGATCAACTTTTACAACCGCTTCATTCCCGGAGCGGCCTCCCTCATGCGGCCCCTATACGAAGCCCTCCGGGGTAAGAAAGCCAGAATGGCGATCGAGTGGTCGGCGGACATGTTGACCGCTTTCGACTCGACCAAAAAGGCGCTCGCCGACGCCACCATGCTCGCTCACCCACAGCCCAACGCCAGGGTGGCCCTCACCACGGACGCCTCCGATCACGCGGTCGGCGCCATGTACGAACAGTGGGTCGACGGGGCCTGGCAACCGCTGGCCTTTTTCAGCCGCCAACTGTGCCCCCCGGAGGCCAAATACAACGCCTTTGACCGCGAGCTCCTCGCACTGTACCTGGCAGTCCGCCATTTTAGATTTCTTCTGGAGGGCCGCCCCTTCACCGCGTTTGTCGACCACAAACCCCTGACATTCGCGATGGCGAAATCTGCGGACCGTGGTCAGCCAGGCAACAATGCCAGCTCACCGCGGTGTCCGAATTCACCACGGACATCCGGCACGTCTCCGGTCGAGACAACGCGGTGGCCGACTGCCTATCCCGCCCCGCCGTCCACGGCGCCCACCTGGCAGTGGACTATGCTCAACTGGCAGCGGAGCAACGCACTGACCCCGATCTGCTCTCCACGCCCAAAACCCTCCCAGGGCTGCGATTGACCGACATCGCCTGCGGCCTGTCCGCCGTCACAGTCAAATGCGACACCTCCTTGGCACAACCCCGCCCCGTAGTCCCGGCGTCCTGGCGAAAACGGGTGTTCGACATCGTCCACGGCCTCTCACACCCCGGCACCCGCGCGTCCATTAGACTGGAGGCCAACCGATTTGTCTGGCGTGGCCTGCGCAAAGATGTGCGCATCTGGTCCAGATCCTGCATAGCTTGCCAGCGTGCCAAAATCCACCAGCACGTCAAAGCCCCACTCGAGGAGTTCACCGTGCCAGAAAGAAGGTTCGACCACGTCCACATCGACCTCGTCGGCCCCCTGCCGCCATCACAAGGTCACACGCACCTGCTGACAATCGTGGACCGTACCACCCGCTGGCCCGAGGCCATTCCACTAACGTCCACCACCACCGCCGACATCGCGAGGGCGTTCATCGGGACCTGGGTCGCTCGGTTCGGCGTCCCCTCTGACATGACGTCGGATAGAGGCCCGCAGTTCACCTCTGATCTGTGGGCCGCCATCGCCCGAAACCTCGGGGTGGCCGTTCACCACACCACGGCTTACCACCCCCAAGCCAACGGACTGTGCGAGCGATTCCACAGGTCCATGAAGGCGTCCCTCCGCGCCAGCCTCAAGGATGAGGCCTGGATTGACCGCCTCCCGTGGGTGCTACTTGGCCTACGCTCCGCGGTCAAGGAAGACCTGCAAGCCTCGGCGGCGGAACTCGTGTACGGCCAGCCACTGCGCGTACCCGGAGAGTTCCTGCCCACCGCCACGACGCCCTGGTCGGCTGACCAGCAACGCCACGCTTTCGCCAACCAAGCACAACAGTTCGCTCTGGTACCCACCGGCCGGCACGGCGAACCAGCAACCCGCGTACCACCTAGCCTGCACATGGCCAAATTTGTTTTCGTGCGCCATGACGCCCACCGAGGACCTCTACGGCCCCCATACGACGGACCCTACAAGGTACTCCAGACGGGGAACAAGTTCTTCCTCCTCCAAGTGGGCGGCAGAACTGACAAGGTGTCGGTCGACCGGCTCAAGCTGGCGCACCTAGAGCCCGACGAACCCGTTCAAGTGGGCCAACCCCCACCGCGGGGCAGACCGCCTAAGAGCCCGACGCGTCCGACCGCCCCGCTCCCGACACCAACCGCCAAGAGCCGTTCCAGCTGTGCCATCAACCCACCATGCCGGTTCGTACACTCCCCACTAGCGGATTCTGGGGGGAGCTGTGTGGCGTACCGATCACAGAAAGGACACAATCCGCTTTTCGGTCCGTAGACTATAAATCAGGCGTCATGCCTTTAAGAAGGATCACACCTTTAAGAAACTCGATCTGCAACATAGTTAAGCCCAGAGCGGGGGAGGAGCAGTCGAAGCTGGGGACTGATGAAAAGCAGTCAGACTTGGTGTAAGCTCTGACGCCATTTTTGTGTGCAACATGTGGTCTCAACAATTAAACCTTTTCTGTTGAACCTCTCCGAGTTCAGTATATTTTGTTAGGAGTACGTAGACTCCTACAGTGCCATATTCTCGCGGTCTCCGTTGTATCTCTGCAGCGCCCCTTGCGGCTGCTTCATGTGATACTGCCATACTGAAAGCTTTGTCCAGCGTAAGGTCCTTTTCTGATAGAAGCCGTTTCTGGGTTCCTTCACTTTGTAGCCCACATACAAACTTGTCCCTTAACGTGTCTGCTAGTCCCGCTCCAAACTGGCAGTATTTCGATAGCTTGCGCAGTTCCGTTAGGTACTCAGCATTGCTTTCGTCTTTGTGTTGGTTCCTTTTATGGAACTTAAATCGTTCTGCTATCAGCAGCAGTGTGGGGTTTAAGTGGTCCTGTAGGATTTCTACTATGCTTTCAAAATTCTTGTTTACCGGCTTCTCTGGGGTTATTAGATTTCGCAGTAACCCATAAGTTTTTGCACCCATGGAATTTAACAGAACCAGTGCTTTATTAGCATCTGGCACTTCATTCGCCCTGCAGTACACCTCAATACGTTCCACATATGTCGCCCAATCTTCGACTTCATTGTCGAACGTAGAGATACTGCCACTCTTCGGCATCCTTGGTTGTGCGTTAACTATCACCAATGGCGCCTCCCGCGCTTCCCCTTCTTCTCTGCAGGCACAAAATGGCGTCTCCCGTGCTTTCCTTCCTTCCCACGCTCACCCGTCTTCGCTGCGGCTTCGCAAAATGGCGTCTCCCGCGCTCTTCCTTCTTCTCCGCAGCTCAATGGCGCCTCCCGCGCTCTCCCTGCTTCTCCACGGTTCAATGGCGCCTCCCGCGCTCTCCCTGCTTCTCCACGGCTCAATGGCGTCTCCCGCGCTCTCCCTGCTTCTCCACGGCTCAATGGCGTCTCCCGCGCTCTCCCTGCTTCTCCGCGGCTCAATGGCGTCTCCCCTTGCTTCGCCCCGCGGACCCTGATCAGCCCGTGATCCCTGGCTGTGCTCTGCGCGTTCTTCTCTTGATATTCGTCGACGCCGCTCAGTCTAGAACCCGGCTGTTTCTTACCCTCTCTCCGGTTTTGCAGTATTTTTCTTCGACGCCGCTCGGTGATCAACCCCCAGCTGCGCCCTGCTCTCTTCACCCTTTTTCTTACCCCGTCGACACTGCCCGGCTCTCTCCCTCTGCCGTCGGTCGGCTCCAGCCGCCGCTGCTCGGGAAGGGTCTGCTCTGGACCTGTCGTCGGTCTCTTACTGCTCGTTGTGGCTGGGGAACCAAGCCCGGCTCTCCACAGCCTCCCCAGTGAAGTTGGATCTCTGCCTGACTGCTGGGCGGTTGCTCGCGGTCGACGCCCGTGTTCCTAGACTCGACTATTTATTTTTTTTTGTTTTGTTTTTTTTGTTTAATGTTGCAGGTAGATTCGCATCAACACTCGTTGCCACTGTTAGATCCGTGGTTCAGTGGATAAGTAATTACACGGATGCTGTATATAAACAAATAACAGGTCTTTACTGGAGGAGGGTCATCTCTAGACTGGAGTACAGAGGCATGCGCACAGCTTATATACCGGTGTGGTTACTGCCGGTACTACAGTATACAGGAGCTGTAAAAAGTAGTTCTGACTTAAAGCACATACACTACACTACCCACCCATTTAATCTCCTCCCACAGCCCATGTACACTCTCCCCTATCACGGACTCTACCCACCCATTTAATCTCCTCCCACAGCCCATGCACACTCTCCCCTATCACGGACTCTACCCACACATTTACTCTCCTCCCACAGCCCACACTCTCCCCTATCACGGACACTACCCACCCATTTAATCTCCTCCCACAGCCCATGCACACTCTCCCCAATCACGGACTCTACCCACACATTTACTCTCCTCCCACAGCCCACACTCTCCCCTATCACGGACACTACCCACCCATTTAATCTCCTCCCACAGCCCATGTACACTCTCCCCTATCACAGACTCTACCCACACATTTACTCTCCTCCCACAGCCCACACTCTCCCCTATCACGGACTCTACCCACCCATTTAATCTCCTCCCACAGCCCATGCACACTCTCCCCTATCACGGACTCTACCCACCCATTTATAGATACATAGATACATAGAAGATAGGAGCAGGAGTAGGCCATTCGGCCCTTCGTGCCTGCTCCGCCATTTAATGAGATCATGGCTGATCCTTTAATTCAGTATCCCGTCCCCGCCTTCTCTCCGTAACCCTTAACCCCTTTTGCCCGTAGAAATATATCTAATTCCCTCTTAAATATATTTAATGAGCTGGCGTACACTGCCCTCTGTGGCAATGAGTTCCACAGGTTCACCACTCTCTGAGTGAAGAAATTCCCCCTCATCTCTGTCCTAAATGGTTTAGCCCTTATCCTTAAATTATGTCCTCTAGTTCTGTTCTCACCCGCCAAGGGAAACATTCCTTCTGCATCCAGTCTGTCTAGACCTGTCAGAATTTTATACACTTCTATGAGGTCCCCTCTCAATCTTCTAAACTCCAGTGTGTACATCCCTAAACTACATAGTCTCTCCTCATAGGTCATTCCCGCCATTCCTGGTATCAGCCTGGTGAATCGCCGCTGCACCCCCTCCATGGCAAGAACATCCTTCCTCAGATGAGGCGACCAAAACTGTACACAGTACTCGAGGTGTGGTCTCACCAGTGCCCTGTACAGCTGCAGCAAGGTATCCCTGTTCCTGTATTCTAACCCTTTTGCTATGAAGGCCAGCATACCGTTTGCCTTCTTGACCGCCTGTTGCACCTGCATGCTCGCCTTCAGTGACTGGTGTACAAGAACACCCAGGTCTCTCTGTACTTCCCCCTCTCCCAATCTATTGCCATTTAAATAATAATTTGCCCTCCCGTTCCTGCACCCAAGGTGGATAACTTCGCACTTGTCCACATTATAGTGCATCTGCCATTTATCCGCCCAATCGCCCAGTCTGTCCAAATCGCTCTGGAGCTTCCTGGTCTCTTCCTCTGAGCCCACCCCACCTCCTAGTTTAGTGTCGTCTGCAAATTTGGAAATGCTGCATCCGACTCCCTGATCCAGGTCATTAATGTAAATTGTGAACAGCTGGGGGCCCAGGACAGATCCCTGTGGTACCCCACTTGTTACTGCCTGCCATTCAGAAAATGAGCCGTTTATTCCAACTCTCTGTTTTCTATCTGACAGCCAGTTCCCTATCCACGCCAAAACTTTCCCCTTTATCCCATGAGCCTCAATTTTCCATGCTAATCTTTTATGTGGGACCTTATCGAAGGCCTTTTGGAAGTCCAGGTACACCACATCTACTGGCTCTCCCCCATCTATTCTACCAGTTACTCCCTCAAAAAATTCCAATAGATTAGTCAAGCACGATTTACCCTTTGTAAATCCATGTTGACTCTGTCCTATCCTGTCCCCATTTGCTAAGTGCTCCGCTATTTCATCCTTAATGATGGACTCCAGCATTTTGCCCACAACTGATGTAAGGCTTACAGGTCTGTAATTACCTGCTTTTTCCCTACCCCCCTTTTTGAATAGTGGGGTAACGTTAGCTACCCTCCAATCCATCGGCACTGTTCCCGAGTCTAATGAATTCTGAAAAATCATCCTTAGTGCATCCGCTATCTCTAGGGCCACCTCCTTCAGTACCCTAGGATGCATGTCATCAGGCCCTGGGGATTTGTCCACCTTCAATCCCCCTAGCTTCCTTAACACCATATCCTTAGAGATATTGATTTGCGTCAGTTCCTCCTTTGCCAATGTCCCTATTTTTCCCGATATCCCAGGGAGGTTTTTTGTGTCTTCCTTCGTAAAGACTGACCCAAAGTATGCATTTAGTTGATCTGCCATTTCCTTATTTCTCCTCCCACAGCCCATGTACACTCTCCCCTATCACAGACTCTACCCACCCATTTAATCTCCTCCCACAGCCCATGTACACTCTCCCCTATCACGGACTCTACCCACACATTTACTCTCCTCCCACAGCCCACACTCTCCCCTATCACGGACACTACCCACCCATTTAATCTCCTCCCACAGCCCATGTACACTCTCCCCTATCACGGACTCTACCCACCCATTTAATCTCCTCCCACAGCCCATTTACACTCTCCTCTATCACGGACTCTACCCACCCATTTAATCTCCTCCCACAGCCCATTTACACTCTCCCCTATCACAGACACTACCCGCCCATTTAATCTCCTCCCACAGCCCATTTACACTCTCCCCTATCACGGACTCTACCCACCCATTTACTCTCCTCCCACAGCCCATGCACACTCTCCTCTATCACGGACTCTACCCACCCATTTACTCTCCTCCCACAGCACATGTACACTCTCCCCTATCACAGACACTACCCACCCATTTAATCTCCTCCCACAGCCCATTTACACTCTCCCCTATCACAGACACTACCCACCCATTTAATCTCCTCCCACAGCCCATGCACACTCTCCCCTATCACAGACACTACCCACCCATTTAATCTCCTCCCACAGCCCATGTACACTCTCCCCTATCACGGACACTACCCACCCATTTAATCTCCTCCCACAGCCCATGTACACTCTCCCCTATCACAGACTCTACCCACCCATTTAATCTCCTCCCACACCCCATGTACACTCTCCCCTATCACAGACTCTACCCACCCATTTAATCTCCTCCCACAGCCCATGCACACTCTCCCCTATCACGGACTCTACCCACCCATTTACTCTCCTCCCACAGCCCATGTACACTCTCCCCTATCACAGACACTACCCACCCATTTAATCTCCTCCCACAGCCCATGTACACTCTCCCCTATCACAGACACTACCCACCCATTTAATCTCCTCCCACAGCCCATTTACACTCTCCCCTATCACAGACACTACCCACCCATTTAATCTCCTCCCACAGCCCATTTACACTCTCCCCTATCACAGACTCTACCCACCCATTTAATCTCCTCCCACAGCCCATGTACACTCTCCCCTATCACGGACTCTACCCACCCATTTAATCTCCTCCCACAGCCCATTTACACTCTCCCCTATCACAGACACTACCCACCCATTTAATCTCCTCCCACAGCCCATGCACACTCTCCCCATCACAGACTCTACCCACCCATTTAATCTCCTCCCACAGCCCATGTACACTCTCCCCATCACAGACTCTACCCACCCATTTACTCTCCTCCCACAGCCCATGCACACTCTCCCCATCACAGACTCTACCCACCCATTTAATCTCCTCCCACAGCCCATGCACACTCTCCCCATCACAGACTCTACCCACCCATTTAATCTCCTCCCACAGCCCATGTACACTCTCCCCATCACAGACTCTACCCACCCATTTAATCTCCTCCCACAGCCCATGCACACTCTCCCCATCACAGACTCTACCCACCCATTTAATCTCCTCCCACAGCCCATGTACACTCTCCCCATCACAGACTCTACCCACCCATTTAATCTCCTCCCACAGCCCATGTACACTCTCCCCTATCACGGACTCTACCCACCCATTTAATCTCCTCCCACAGCCCATGCACACTCTCCCCTATCACAGACACTACCCACCCATTTAATCTCCTCCCACAGCCCATTTACACTCTCCCCTATCACGGACTCTACCCACCCATTTAATCTCCTCCCACAGCCCACACTCTCCCCTATCACGGACTCTACCCACCCATTTAATCTCCTCCCACAGCCCATGTACACTCTCCCCTATCACAGACACTACCCACCCATTTAATCTCCTCCCACAGCCCATTTACACTCTCCCCTATCACGGACTCTACCCACCCATTTAATCTCCTCCCACAGCCCATGCACACTCTCCCCTATCACAGACTCTACCCACCCATTTAATCTCCTCCCACAGCCCATTTACACTCTCCTCTATCTTTGGCCGTGATTTTGCCAGTGGAGGTGGCGTCGCGGTGGGAGTGCTGATTGGCGGGTTCCGGTCCCACTCCTGGCTGCATCCGTTCTGTAAAAAGGAGTTTCCGTTAACAGAACTTGTTAAACCCGCCCTTGGAGGTTCCCGGCCAATTAAAAGGAAGCGTGTCTGATGATGTCATTTGATGACTCATCATCAGCCGGTTTCCTTAAAGGGGCCACGGCCACTTTGATTTTGACAGTTGTGCTGTCAGTGTTCTGCAGCATTCAGGTGCTGCAAACACTGACAATCACTGCACAGAGGTGCGCGGCTGCACCTAGGCTCTCTCATGACTCCCTCCATATGCTTATGGAGGGAGTCACAGCACGCAGGGAGGTTCTCTTCCCTCCCAATGGGTGGAAGAGACCGGCCCAGGAGACCAACGCAGCCTGGTTGCACATTGCATAGGAGTACACAAGCAGGGATGTGGTCAGGAGGACCAGGCTGCAGTGGTGCAAACCTTTCAATGATCTCAGTAGATCACGATACGTTAGTACAAAGCCACACTCAACATCACCCTGCTTTGCCACTCATCACATCCCCATCACTCTGCCTTCCCTACCCTACTCCTGCACATCCTTACTCACACCAACTTACCTTGTACCTCCACCCATGCCTCTCTATCTACATTATCACATCCCCATCTCACTAGCCATCCCTCACACTCACCCTCATCCTAGTCCAATCATACCAACTAACAACACAGAAGGGTAGGCACTTGGGTGTTTTATGCAATGTTCATGTAAATTTTCGGTTAATGTGTTGTCAAACATTGAAATCTTTATTTTCAGCACTTTGCCTTATTGGACAGATCTGTGCTCGCCTTTGGAAGTGTCTTAGTGAGTTGCAGTGAATGGTGAGACATAACGGTATCCCCCGCAATGGTGATGAGTATGAAAGGAACGGCTTGGTCATTGTAGGAATGCTTTATGGTGATGGTGTGGGGTGGTGTTAATCTGGTGCATCATGTGGCAGCCAGGGTGTACAGCGTCAAGTGAAGTAAATCTGGCCATGGTAAGGCCATTGCTGGCCTCCCGGGCAGCAATGTGGTCGGGTGCTGATGCCCTGTGTCCTGTGCAGCATCAGATGATTGCGGAGAAGGTTGGTATTGTTGTTGGTGATGTTGGTGTGCCTGGTGAAGTTGGTGTTGGGACTGATCGTGGAGGGATTCAGAGGGCCAAGGTGAGATTTTTTCAAGGGCACCGATGTTGCTGGAATAGATGGCAGCTGAAGTTGAGATGACAGAAGTGATCTGTCAATGGTGAGAGAGCTTGATCCAAGGAGGTGACAGTGGATAGAGAGTTTACTCCAAACACTTCCAAACTGCATACAGCTCAAAAGTGTCCTCCAAGCCCTGACGCCTCAAGCTTCTGACACTGGAAAGTGACCAGCTGTGAAATGGTAGCTTTCAGGCCACTTTTGCAGCCCTCACCTATTCACAGCAAAGGGGAGACACAGAGAACCCGACCTACTCACCTGACGTGATCTCCGAACGACGTGAACCCCGGAAAAAATGTGGTTAAATAGAAATAGGCTGGCAAAATAGTAGTTAACAAGCACTTAACAAGCAGTTAAATATCTTAAATGCCTCCCCCGCCGCTTGGTGTCTGGTCATAGACATAGACATAGAAGATGGAGTAGGCCATTCGGCCCTTCGAGCCTGCTCCACCATTCAACGAGATCATGGCTGATCATCCAAACCCTAGCACCCGGTCCCTACACCGACAGCCATCCCACCCAAGCCCTATCCCCGTAACCCCGTAACCCCGCGTATTTAATCCCCCCTAACATTAAGGGGCAATTTTTATCATGGCCAATCAACCTAACCCGCACATCTTTGGAATGTGGGAGGAAACCGGAGCACCCGGAGGAAACCCACGCAAACACGGGGAGAATGTGCAAACTCCACAGTCACCCGAGGCCGGATTTGAACCCGGGTCCCTGGCGCTGTGAGGCAACAGTGCTAACCACAATGCCACTGTGCTGCCCTGAAATCACAGACCTGACACTTTGGAAACTTACATGGAGGCGGGTTCCCAACCCGCTGTCAATCATTTCGATTTTGACAGCAGACCCGCCTCCAAACACACCCTCTGAGCGCCGGCAAAACTCAGCCCATGGACTCGACCCACCCGTTTAATCTCCTGAGGGGAAGAACTGCAATTCTCTCTGTCCAAAATGTTAATGAATCAAAGCTCTAGAATGTTCAATGCAACCTCACATCCTCCATTCTTAATGCTGACGTGAAAATTCCACAATCCCATCATATTCCACACAACATTTCATTATCCTTCACTTTGCCCCTTGTACTGGTGTCTCTGCCAGGTTTCCACTGCTCCATCTGGTTTGAAGAATACTGAGCTGACAGCACAGATAAATTACCTTGTGAGATAAACAAGACGGTGGGCACCTCTTAACATATTAAGGAGGCAAGAGAGGAAAGTTTGAATCATTTAGATTCAAAATATCCTTTCTTGATGGGATGACAAAAACAATACAGCTCAGCTTTCAAACTTCTGTCAGGAAGGATATTGCCAGTCTACGCAGCTCAGTGCAAAGTTGTGTGTTATGACCATGCCAGGCCACAAGATGGTGATGTGGGATTTAATAATGAGCGAGGTTTTCAGTGTAATCAGCTGAGGAACAAAACAACAACCCTTCTTGGCAACCAAGCGGGTGATTAGGCAAAGCCATGTGACTTCAGGCCTTGCGCCATTTTTCTTATTGATTCATCGAGTTATGTGGAACTAGGTTTTCCACAGCAGGTGTCAGTATTGCCAACTCTCGCGAATCCATCGTGAGAGATGCGGTTTCGGAGTGAAACATAGAAGATAGGAGCAGGAGTAGGCCATTCGGCCCCTCGAGCCTGCTCCGCCATTCAACGCGATCATGGCTGATCATCCAAATTCAGTACCCTGTCCCTGCCTTCTCCCCATATCTCTTGATCCCTTTAGCCTTAAGAATTATATCTAACTCCTTCTTGAATATATTTAATGAATTGGCCTCCACTGCCTTCTGTGGTAGAGAATTCCACAGGTTCACCACTCTCTGGGTGAAGAAATTCCTCCTAATTTCTGTCGTAAATGGCTTACCCCTTATCCTTAGACTGTGACCCCTGGTTCTGGACTCCCCCTGCTGGCGAGGTGACAGCGTGGCCACCGATCCACCTGCTCCTGCTCCTATTTCTTATGTTCTTGTGTCAGAAAGAAAGCATCACTCGCGATGGAACGCCTAAATCTCGGCACACGCGCTTTGCACATGCGCGAAGAAGAAATACGCCGATTGATGCTATTAGTGAAATCACAAACAAGTTCTTTTGCATTTGAAACTTTGCTGAAATGCCTGCCAGAGGAAATCTTTATCACGGCATTTACGTCATTGCACATCGCGACCAGAGCAATACACCTTCTGTTGGCTACCATATATGCCTTTAATCTCTGATTCCAACCTACTGACCTATCAGTGGTCATTAACAGCAGTCTTCTAGAAGCCCTTTCAAAGCTGACAAATTTCTGCCTTCTAGTAAACCAGAGACGATTATCAAATAAAATTTGACAGCAAGCCACATAAGTAGATATTAGGGCAGGTGACCAAAAGCTTGGTCAAAGAGGTCAGTTTTAAGGCACATCTTAAAGGAGGAGAGGTTTAGGGAGGGAATTCCAGAGCTTAGGGCCCGGGCAGCTGAAGACACGGCCGCCAATGGTGGAGCGATTAAAATGGGGAATGCGCAAGTGGCCAGAATTGGAGGAGCGCAGAGATCTCGGAGGGTTTTAGGGCCGGAGGAGGTTGTGTTCTGGAATGAGTGACGGTCTGGCCTTGCATTGTGTCATCAAAAACTACGAACAGGCTCAGCAATTTGAACAAGGCAGGTTGGTAAATGCCTTCAGAAGAAGTGATCGGTAGCAAACTGATTTAAATAACTTGGTGAAATACACAAAGAGCTGTCAATTTTTTTTATTTGTTCCCGGGATGTGGGCGTCGCTGGCAAGGCCGGCATTTGTTGCCCATCCCTAGTTGCCCTTGAGAAGGTGGTGGTGAGCCGCCTTCTTGAACCGCTGCAGTCCGTGTGGTGAAGGTGCTCCCACAGTGCTGTTAGGGAGGGAGTTCCAGGATTTGGACACAGCGATGATGAAGGAACAGCCAATATACTTCCAAGTCAGGATGTTGTGTGACTTGGAGGGGAACTTGTTCCCATGCACCTGCTGCCCTTGTCCTTCTAGGTGGTAGAGGTCACGGGTTTGGGAGGTGCTGCCGAAGAAGTTCAGGCGAGTTGCTGCAGTGCATCTTGTAGATGGTACACACTGCAGCCACGGTGCGCCGGTGGTGGAGGGAGTGAATGTTTAAAGTGGTGGATGGGGTGCCAATCAAGCGGGCTGCTTTGTCCTGGATGGTGTCGAGCTTCTTGAGTGTTGTTGGGGCTGCACTCATCCAGGCAAGTGGAGAGTATTCCATCACACTCCTGACTTGTGCCTTGTAGATGGTGGAAAGGCTTTGGGGAGTCAGGAGGTGAGACACTCACCGCAGAATACCCAGCCTCTGACCTTTGCTGGTTGCCACTTTATTTATGAGGCTGGTCCAAGTAAGTTCCAGTTAAATTAAACACATTTGAACAAATCCCAAAAGATGTCTGCATTTGAATTCAAAATGTTTGGTCATTCAGAGTAAGGTCCCTCTGCAATGTTCCATTAAATACTCACAGTTTACACAGCATAATCAGCTGACACCTGTAACAGTGGTATCAGCTAGGGCCTGATTTTTGAGAGTGAAGCTGGTTTTAAACCTCTTATGTACTGGACAGAATTAAAGAAGCCTATACTAAAAACTAGGTAAAAACACTTCATTTTTTTTATCATAACCTCGATACTATCTCAACCATTTCCCCAGGAATCAAGGATCCAAGGTCTATACAGTATTATTCCACTGCTTTAAGTTAAGTGTCAGCCATGGCTCAGTGGGCAGCATTCTCGCCTCTGAGCCAGAAGGTTGTGGGTTCTAAATCCCACTCTAGAAACTTGAGCACAACAATCTAAGCTGACACTCCAGTGCAGTGCTGAGGGAGCGCTGCACTGTCGGAGGTGCTGTTTTTCGGCTGAGACATTAAAACAAGGCTCCGTCTGACCCCTCAGGTGGATGTAAAAGATCCCCATGGCACTGCTTGAAGAAGAGCAGGGGAGTTTTCCCCAGTGTCCTGGCCAATATTTATCTCTCAACCTACAGCACTGGCCATTTATCTCATTGCTGTCTCTGGAATCTTGCTGTGCACAAGTTGGCTGCCACGAATTCCCGACATTACAACATTGACCACACTTCAAATTGTACTTTATTGGCTGTAAATCGCTTGGGACGTTCTGAGGTGCTATATAAATGTGTGTTCTATCTTTCCGCTTTACTTATTCCCCTATAATGGGAAATGACTACCTCTGTCCGCTGTTGACAGTGAAATGGAGAATAGCTTTAAGAAGAATGTGTCTATGATTTTACTATCAATCTATGGCCAATTTTCCTTCACATTGTCTGTTTAATGATTCAGCAACAACAACGTGTATTTATATAGTGCCTTTAACGTAGTAAGACTTCCCAAGGCGCTGCACAGGAGTATTATAAGACAAAAAATTTGACACCGAGCCACATAAGGAGAAATTAGGGCAGGTGACCAAAAGCTTGGTCAAAGAGGTCGGTTTTAAGGAGCGTCTTAAAGGAGGAAAGAGAGGTAGAGAGGCGGAGAGGTTTAGGCAGGGAATTCCAGAGCTTAGGGCCTAGGCAACCATCCACAAAGTAGTTAACAACCCGTCTGAAAAAGAAACATTCATCAAAACTGCTCCAGGCAAAGAGAGGACAAATGGGGATAGAAATTACTTCGCTGGATCCAAAGTGGGCGCCACAAAGTTGAATTCTGCAGCTCGACGTTCCTTGCTGGAAGCGCGCCTGACATCATATTGGTTTGGGTGCTCAAAAGGTATCCTTGGTGGTCACCAGCAACAAACACAGGCATCAGTTACCTGTTCTAGTGCTACTAGAGGTGGCTCCCCAGTGGCTACAGCTTGGGAGGTGGAAGGTTGCTGAATCTCCAGTGAGAGTCCTTGAGATGGCCATAGTGGACCACCTCAAGGAGCTGTGATCGGTGGTGACTGCTGGGACTCGGCTTCAGCTGTCCCAGGTGGCTGTCTGGCACCAACAAGGGCACTGGTTGAAAGGCTTGTGGGGAGCAGGCGTGTTGTCCTCCAGAGAGAGGACAGCAGGTGCCTCTCCCATGGAGCCAATGCTATTCTTAAGCTGTTGAGCCTCAGCACTATCACTGCTCTGCGCAAGAAGAGAGTGCAGGTGTGCTGGGAGGCTCTTGAAGCATCTATCCATGCTCTCCTTCAGGTTTTGCTTTGAGGACATGAATGTCAGGGTAGAATAGAGTGTGAAAGGTGGCAGAGGTGTGAGCAGGTGAAGGAAGTAAGAGTGAGGAGAGTAGCAGATGTAGAGTGTTGCAGTTGGAGCAGAAGGAAGTGGAGTAAAGTGTGCTGCAGTGATTGGAGGAGAATGGTAATTGTCCCTAACCCGCGGCTTCTACCACCTAGAAGGACAAGGGCAGAAGGTGCATGGGAACACCATCACCTCCAAGTTCCCCTCCAGGTCACACACCATCCTGTCTTAGAAATACATCGGCTGTTCCTTCACCGTCGCTGGGTCAAAATCCTGGAACTTCCTCCCTAACGGCACTGTGGGAGCACCTTCACCTCAGATAAGGCGACCAAAGCTGCACACAATACTCAAGGTGTGGTCTCACCAAGGCCCTGTACAACTGCAGCATAGTTTGTCTATTATGTAGGATTCAGCAACCGCAAGACAGGTGGCTGTCATGAGTTCCCTAATATATACTAGAGTATATTTGTTTGTTTTTTGGTGAGTTAACATTAACTAATAATCATTAAATCTTTATGTACCTGGTCCATTGCGGGTGAATATCGTGAGCGATGACTTTGTTTTAAACTGGGCTGTGCTGTACGTGAGGGCTCACCACACAGACCAGATGAGGGGATTTGGATGAGGGAAAGTTCCTGAAACGGGATTTTGAAAGAGTGATTCTCTTTCACTGGGGGTTACAAGATCACAAGATAGTTATGGATGAGTTATGGATCCATGCAGAAACTTTAATGTCTCCCGCTCGCAGCATTCCATTGTCACTTAAATAATTTCACCGATTTTGCCTCCACAACCCGATCTGGGTCTTCATCCCATGTGTTGTTCACTCTTATGTGAAGATCTTCGTACTACCAGTCCTAAGTTTCCCAATTACTAGTGTACTCTTGTCTTAATCTCACAATTTCAAGAGTGAAGTTAGGAAACACTTCTACACACAAACGGTGGTAAAAGTTTGGAACTCTCTTCCGCAAACGGCAATTGATGCTCGATCAATTGTTAATTTTAAATCGGAGATTATCTTTCTGTTAACCAAAGGTATAAAGGGATATGGGGCAAAGTGGGTAGATGGTGTTAGGTCGCAGATCAGCCATGATCTCAGTGAATGGCGGAGCAGGCTCGAGGAGCTGAATGAAACATGGAAACATAGAAGATAGGAGCAGGAGTAGGCCATTCGGCCCCTCGAGCCTGCTCCACCATTCAATGAGATCATGGCTGATCAACCAAACTCAGTACCCGGTCCCTGCTTTCTCCCCATATCCCTTGATCCCTTTAGCCTTAAGAAATATATTTAACTCCTTCCTGAATATATTTAATGAATTGGCCTCAACTGCCTTCTGTGGTAGAGAATTCCAGAGGCAGCACGGTGGCATAGTGGTCAGCACTGTTGCCTCACAGCGCCAGGGACCCGGGTTCGAATCCGGCCTCGGGCGACTGTCTGTGTGGAGTTTGCACATTCTCCCCGTGTTTGCGTGCGGGTGCTCCGGTTTCCTCCCACAGTCCAAAAATGTGTGAGTTAGGTTGATTGGCTATGATAAATTGACCCTTAGTGTTAGGGGGATTAAATACGTGGGGATAGGGTGGGATATGTGTTGGTGTAGGGGTTACGGGGATCGGGTGGGATATGTGTCGGTGCAGGCTCGATGGGCCAAAATGGCCTCTATCTGCACTGTGGGGTTTCTGTGATTCTGATTCTGTGATTCACCACTCTCTGAGTGAAGAAATTCCTCCTCATCTCTGCCCTAAATGGCTTACCCCTTAGACTGTGACCCCTGGTTCTAGACTCCCCCGCCATCGGGGACATCCTTCCGGCATCTAGTCTGTCTAGTCCTGTTAGAATTTTATAAGTTTCAATGCGATCCCCTCTCATTCTTCTAAACTCCAGCGAGTATAAGCCCAATCAACCCAATCTCTCCTCATACGTCATTCCTGCCATCCCAGGTATCAGTCTGGTGAATCTTCGCTGCACTCCCTCCATGGCAAGAACATCCTTCCTCAGATAAGGTGACCAAAACTGCACACAATACTCAAGGTGTGGTGTCTCACCAAGGCCCTGTACAACTGCAGCAAGACATCCTTGTTCCTGTACTCGAACCCTCTCGCTACGAAGGCCAACATACCATTTGCCTTCTTAACCGCCTGCTACACCTGCATGCATATCTTCAGCGACTGGTGCACAAGGACACCCAGGTCTCGTTGCACTTCCCCTTCTCCCAATCTATTACCATTCAGATAATAATCTGCCTTCCTGTTTTTGCCACCAAACTGGATAACCTCGCATTTATCCACATTATACTGCATCTGCCCAATCACCCAACCTGTCCAAATCATCCTGTAGTTTCTCGGCATCCTCCTCACAGCACACACGCCCACCCAGCTATGTCTGCAAACTTGGAGATATTGGCCTAGAAATTCATTGTAGCCACTTTTGGGGCGGTAAAGTCGGGCGGCCGCTAAAGTTTGCGCCCGCTGCCAAATCGAGGCCACTTCTCCGATATTAGCTTCGCCCTAAGAGTTTGCTCGAGCGCTAAAACTGGCGCTGGACGCCTCTCTTTAGGCGCTAAGCCGGAGGTGCTGAGCGAGAGCGCCGAGGCCGGGCGCAGCGCAGGTGCGGCCATCTCGTGATTGACAGCAGACACCCTGGCGCCGGCCAGCTCTTAAGGGGGAAGGGTCGACTTGGTCTGCGGCCACGCCCTGGATAGTGGAGCCCTCCAGCTAGGCCTGAACACTGCTGCTGGACCCAAATAGCGCCTGAAGCCATGCAGAGGGCCCGTGAACGAGCGCAGCGCTTCTCAGAGCGTGATCTGAGTGTGCTGGTTGGTGGTGTGGAGAAGAGGCGCCATATTTTGTACCCGGACAATGGCAGGAAGGCGCCGGTCCGCGCCTACCGGAGAGCCTGGAGGCATGTCGCCAGCAAGGTGTCAGCCAACAGCGAGGTCCCCAGGACCGGTGTCCAATGCCGCAAAAAGTTTAATGACCTCACGCGGATTGTCAGGGTGAGTACCCTTTACAGTGACCTCCTCATCCTTGCATGTGCACCTCACATTATGGGCAAAGGGACCTGAAACCCCTAATGGCCAGCCCTCATCCAGCAGCTATGGGACAGGCATGAACATCAATTGCACATTCTGCACTTAACACACTGGCCAAGCTATTCCACCATGGGAGGCAGTGCACACAAGATCAGGGCTACACACTGGCCAGGCTATTCCACCATGGGAGGCAGTGCACACAAGATCAGGGCTACACACTGGCCAGGCTATTCCACCATGGGAGGCAGTGCACACAAGATCAGGGCGACACACTGGCCAGGCTATTCCACCATGGGAGGCAGTGCACACAAGATCAGGGCGACACACTGGCCAGGCTATTCCACCATGGGAGGCAGCGCACACAAGATCAGGGCGACACACTGTACTTAGAGGCCGTCCTTTCTCTTGCAGGCCAAGCTGGCCAATAATAGGAAGAGCCGGACTGCGACCGGGGGAGGACGACCCCAGATCCAGCCGCTCACCGAGCTGCAACATCGCGTGGAGCGCATCATGGGTGGCCGGGTGATTGGCCCCGTTGCATCTGGAGATGCTGACCCTGTTCTGGGCACCAATGGTAAGGACATCAACGTTTGGACCTCTCTCGTCCCACTTGCGCATCAGATCTACATCCTTTGCCACTGTCCGACCAATGCGCTGAATGCCACCACTCATGCATCCCTCGCTGACGCCCTCTCCTCACTCTAAAGCTACTCTTGTGCCTTCCTGCTTTCAGATGGTGAGGAGGAGGTCCCTGAACTTGCCAGTGACAGCCCCTCAGAAGAGGAGGAGGAGGAGGAGCAAGAGGAAGGCGGCCCATCAGGGGAACCCTCAGCCGTGGCAACCCATGCGAATGTAGGGGACACGTCTTCCCTGGAGGGGAGCGTGGCGGAAGTGTCGGAGGGGAGGGGAGCTCATGGGACCTGCGGCCTGCAGAAACGCGGGAGGGGGGTGCCAGCTCGGCGGCCTTCTCCCCAGAGGGGGGAAGGGTCGGAGGGGAGTCCAATTGCTGGGCCCAGCGGCGTCCAGCAACGCAGGAAGGGTCGGCCAGCTCGGCGGCCTTCTTCCCAGAGGGAGAGTCTGGCCTCCAGTCCGGAGATGGTCTTCGCCGAGGAGATGGAACGCCTCGAGGACTTGTCCGCGGACTCGGAGCGCCGGTACACGGAGCTCATGGGGGTAGTGGCACGGTTGCCTGAGGCCATCGAGTCCCTCTCTCGGAGTGTCATCGACGTCGGGGCCTCACAGGCCATCAGTTTGGCGGAATTCGGGGCAGAGCAGGCAGCGAGTCGGGCGGCATTCGGGGCAGATCAGGCAGCGAGTCGGGCGGCATTCGGGGCAGCTGAGGCAGCGAGTGGGCAGCTGATCAGTGGTGCCGTGCAGTCACTGGGTGCTCTGATGAGGTCACTGAACAGGTCAACACGGGCACTCACTGCTGCCACACTCGCTGTGTCAGCCAGGCATCGCCATGGCACCCGGCGCGCTGCAGCAGCACAGCGGTCTGTCCCTCGGCAGATTGGTGCGCATGCTGCAGTGCTGGCCCGGGCGAGTGCCAGTGTCTCAGGCGACCAGCGAGCGTCTGCCATCCGCCAGCTTGCCCCCATTCCTCCAGCCACCACTGCCACTCCCCCAGTGGAGCTGCCAGGAGCTGCTGCAGCGACTGATGCTGGCCAGCCACAGCTGCAGCATTGAACAGCCGCCCGCTCGACGGCCAGACCTCGACTAGGCCGACCCCCAAGGGCATCTGCCGTCACGACATGTGCCCCTCTGGAGCCTGCCCCCAGCCTTGCAGCAGCCAATGGCCTTACTTTGAGGAGGAGCAGCAGGGCAGGCAAGGGCCACACAAAGATGGCCAAGGCATCGCCCTAGCGGGCCAAAAAGTCAAATGTGTGGCCAGTTGTGTTTGTTTTTTGAGGCCGAGAATTGGATGTTTGTTTTTTGAGGCCGAGAATTGGATGTTTGTTTTTTGAGGCCGAGAATTGGATGTTTGTTTTTTGAGGCCGAGAATTGGATGTTTGTTTTTTACGAAGGCCGAGGATGACGGCCATTTTAGTTGCACTGTTTTGTTAATCCTCTCCATGTTGTGGGAGCGAGTAATGTGTTTGAGTGTTTTTTGGGGGTTTCGTCTGTTTTTGGTTTTCATGTGGGAAGGGCCCTGAGTTTGTACAATAAAGCATTTTATTTATTAACATTGTCCATGTTTGATCTTTGAAGTGTTTGTTGCCTTAACCGGCTGAGGGCTTGCGCAGCGGCTGCAATCATGTTCTTTCATTGGCACAAGCCACTCCCTGACAGGGGGCCTAGAAGTGACGTTCAATAAGCCACCGACGGGCGGCCCTTGGACCTTCTGCCTCCCTCCTGGGCTGGTACTCCTCGTCCTCCTCCTCCTCATGCTCCTCCTGCTCCTCCTCCTGAGGTGGTGGTCCAACGTGAGGTGGCAGTGCCTGAGTCCTGCGGATAGCCAGGTTGTGCAGCATGCAGCAAACGACGACGAATTGGGAGACTCGCTCCTGCGAATACTGGAGGGCTCCCCCGGAGCGATCGAGACAGCGGAACCGTTGCTTGAGGACGCCGATTGTTTGTTCTATGATGTTCCTAGTCGCTTGATGGCTCTCGTTGTATGCCTCTTCAGCAGGGGTCGTGGGCGCGTGGAGCGGGGTCATGAGCCAGGTACACAAAGGATAGCCTTTGTCCCCGATAAGCCATCCTCTTGGGTGAGACTGTGCCTGGAACATGTCAGCCATAGTTGTCTGTCGCAGGATAAAGGCATCGTGGCTGCTGCCTGGAAAGCAGGCATTGACAGCTAGGATGCGCTGCCTGTGGTCACACACCAGCTGTACGTTGAGGGAATGGTAGCCCTTCCGGTTGCGGTAATCCTTGGCATGCTCCAGAGGTGCCCGCAAAGCCACATGCGTGCAGTCAATGGCGCCCTGCACCATGGGGAAGCCCGCTATTCTTGCAAATCCCACTGCACGCTGCTGCTGCTTGTCCAGGGTCATGGGGAAGGAGATGAATTGATGTCTCCTTCTGAAAAGGGCATCGGTCACCTGGCGGATGCAGCAATGCACGGCGAACTGGGAGATGTTAGCGATGTCCCCAGCAGCGGATTGGAAGGAGCCGGTGGCATAGAGGTTGAGAGCCACCGTCACCTTCACTGCCGCCGACAGAGACGTCCTGCGCATCAGCTGTGGCTGCAGATCTCTCTGAAGCAGCTGGCAGATGTCTGCAACCACCTCCCTTCTGAATCGCAGCCTCCTTACACACATCGCGGCAGACATGGTCAGATAGGAGGACTGCTGGCGGTATACCCTGGGTGGGTAAGGCCTCAGTTGGCGATGCCTGTTGCCCCCTCTGCGTCGAGCCAGGGCTGCCACTCTCCCACGGCGTCTGTAAGCCCTTCTGGCATAAGGGTGAAAGTCAGCGTTGGCACCCAATGCAGCCCCCATTATATGCTGGCAAACACTGAGCTCTCAATGAAGGCAAAGATAATTGCTAAGCTCTGGCCTGAGCCAAAAATACCTGTCCTAGTGTTGGTCCAAACCAGTAAGCTCTCCTCCTTGGTCTCTCTCCAAAAAACCGTTGCACAAGAGTGAATGCTGCAAAATGGCTGCCCTTTATAGTGCAGGGTAAGTGCCCTTTAATTAGCGCTCCCCGCGGCCCGCCTCGGCTGTGTACCGTTCCACTTCACAGTCGTTAGGGCCGCCCGGCGCACAATGGCCCGGCGCGAGTGAAGTTCCGGTTCGGGGCGCACAAAGGGCGTTGCAGTAGTAAATGACGTCATGATCTGCGCGCGCAGCAGGGCGCGCGCTAAGGCTTTGCGTCGGCGCTAAATGTGTACTGAAGTTGGGGCGAGGCGCAGATCGCGCTGCGCCCGGGCGCTAAGCGCCTAGCGCTCGAGATCTACTCCTCCTAAGGCGCTAACGGCTGGCGCAGCCAACTGAATTTCTAGGCCATTATATCTAGTTCCCTCGTCTAGATCATTACTATATATTGTGAATAGCTGGGGTCCTAGAACCGATCCCTGCGGTACCCCACTAGTCACTGCCTGCCACTCGGAAAAAGAATCGTTTATTCCAACTCTTTGCTTCCTGTATGCCAACCAGTTCTCTATCGAAGTCAGTACCTTGCCCCCAATCCCATGTGTCTTAACTTTACACGATTCTTTTTCCGAGTGGCAGGCAGTGACTAGTGGGGTACCGCAGGGATCGGTCCTTGGACCCCAGCTATTCACAATATATATTAATGATCTGGACAAGGGAACTAGATGTAATATCTCCAAGTTTGCAGATGACACAAAGCTGGGTGGGCGTGTGTGCTGTGAGGAGGATGCCAAGAAACTCCAGGATGATTTGGACAGGTTGGGTGATTGGGCAGAAGCATGGCAGATGCAATATAACGTGGATAAATGCGAGGTTATCCACTTTGGTGTCAAAAACAGGAAGGCAGATTATTATCTGAATGGCAATAGATTGCGAGAAGGGGAAGTGCAACGAGACCTGGGTGTCCTTGTGCACCAGTCGCTGAAGGTAAGCATGCAGGTGCAGCAGGCGGTTAAGAAGGCAAATGGTATGTTGGCATTTGTAGCGAGAGGGTTTGAGTACAGGAACAAGGATGTCTTGCTGCAGTTGTACAGGGCCTTGGTGAGACCACACCTGGAGTATTGTGTGCAGTTTTGGTCGCCTTATCTGAGGAAGGATGTTCTTGCCATGGAAGGAGTTCAGCGAAGATTCACCAGGCTGATACCTGGGATGGCAGGAATGACGTATGAGGAGAGATTGGGTCGATTGGGCTTACACTCGCTGGAGTTTAGAAGAATGAGAGGGGACCTCATTGAAACTTATAAAATTCTGACAGGACTGGACAGACTAGATGCAGGAAGGATGTTCCCAATGGTCGGGGTGTCCAGAACCAGGGGTCACAGTCTAAGGATAAGGGGTAAGGCCATTTAGGACAGAAATGAGGAGGAATTTCTTCACCCAGAGAGTGGTGAACCTCTGGAATTCTCTACCACAGATGGCAGTAGAGGTCAATTCATTAAATATATTCAAGAAGGAGTTGGATATATTTCTTAAGGCTAAAGGGATCAAGGGATACGGGGAGAAGGCAGGGACAGGGTACTGAATTTGGATGATCTGCCATGATTTCATTGAATGGCGGAGCAGGCTCGAGGGGCCGAATGGCCTACTTCTGCTCCTATCTTCTATGTTTCTATGTTTCCATGAAGGAGGGTGTGTCTTATGAAGAAAGGTTGAGCAGGTTGTACCTATACTCATTGGAGTTTAGAAGAATGAGACGGAATCTTATTGAAACATAAGATTCTGAGGGGGCTTGACAGGGTAGATGCAGAGCGGATGTTTCCCCTCATGGAGGAATCTAGAACTAGGGGGCATAATTTCAGAATAAGGGGGCACCCTTTTAAATCTGAAATGAGGAGGAATATCTTCTCTCTGAGGGTCGTGAATCTTTGGAATTCTCTTCCCCAGAGAGCTGTGGAGGCTGGGTCATTGAATATATTTAAGGTGGAGATAGACAGATTTTTGAATTGTAAGGGAGTCAAGGGTTATGGGGTGTGGGCAGGGAAGTGGAGTTAAGGCCAAGATTAGATCAGCCTTGATCTTATTGAATGGCGGAGCAGGCTCGAGGGGCTGAATGGCCTACCCCTGCTCCTACGTCTTATGTTCTTATGTTCTTTGCTTTGTGAAGGGAACATGAACAATGAAAACATCATCAACCAGCTGATTGGACAGAAGCTGGTGAACTTGGAAAGGTTTGTCTTAACCTGTTGATCATGTATTATTAGTGAAAGTCGCAGTGAGCAATATGAGCAGTTTAACAGATACAGTAATATTGGTGCACAGTCGGGTGGAATAGTTCATTGTTATTGGTAGATCTTCCATGGCGTTGCTCACAGGCAGTCTGGGGCCGAGAGCTTGGTTACTGAGCCCCACTCTCAGCTCCTCACTGTTGACCGGCTCCTCCCAGCCCTTGATTTTGGTGCTCACTCCCTGATCTGCAAATGTAGACAACCATTTATCATTGGTAGACCTCCCATGCCATTGCTCATAGGTAGTCAATGAGTGTCAGCATGGATTTGTGAAGGGCCGGTCATGTCTGACTGACCTAATAACCTTTCGGAGGAGGTCAGTAACATGGACAAGGGAGTGTCTCTGGATCTTGTATGTGTGGACTTCCAGAGGGTTAAATTATGAGGACAGGTTGCACAGACTGGGCTTGTATTCCCTCTAGTATAGAATATTAAACGGTGATATAATTGAGGTGTTTAAGATGTTCAAAGAGTTGGTAGGGTAGATCGATAAAAACGATTTCCTCTGGCGGGGAAATCCAGAACAAAGGGGCATGAGCTTAAAATTAGAGTTAGCCTGGTCAGGGATGTGATGTCAGGAAGCACTTCTTCTCCCAAAGGCTAGCGGAATTGTGGAACTCTCTCCCCCATATCTATTGAGGCTGGGGGTCAATTGAAAACTTCAAAAATGAGATTGATAGATTTTTGTTAGGCAAGAGTTTTAAGGGATGTGGAACCAAGGCGGGGAAATGGAGTTAACATACAGGTCAGCCATGCTTTGGCAGAACAGACTCGAGGGGCTGAAAGGCCTCCTCCTGTTACTAAATTGATCAAGAGATATCAATCAAAGACAGGTAAATGGATTTAAGGTGCAGAGCAGCCATGGTCTAATTGAATGCTGGAGCAGGCTCGAGGGGCTGAATGGCCGACTCCTGTTGCTTTAAATGTATGCAATTACTTAACATAATTGGTAGAAGGCAAACAATCCCATCACTGCCCATCGCCCACGCACCCTGTGCTATGGGTCATAACCACATGGAAACCTGTTATTGCTTTCTAGCGAAACAAGTCAGTTTAACTTAAGTAAAGCCCAAAGGTTTTTCCCATATATGGTTTCAAGGTGAGGTCAAACCGTGACATCACAGAGTAAGCCCCACCCTCACACTGCGCATCACACTGAGATGAGACATCACAATAGCTTTGTAAAGTAGATAAATATTAGCCAGGATGAGATAACAACAGTTTGTGAATGCGGTCGGCTCGAACATCTGAACAGCTTTGCTCTGTGAAGACAACACGAACAATTGAAACATCATCAACCAGCGGCTTGGACAGAATTCGTGAACTTTGAAAGGTTTGTCTTTCTGGGATTTCAGGAATGGACGTATGAGGAGAGATTGGGTTGATTGGGCTTATATTCACTGGAGTTTAGAAGAATGAGGGGATCTCATTGAAACTTATAAAATTCTAACAGGACTAGACAGACTAGATGCAGGAAGGATGTTCCCGATGGTTGGGGAGTCCAGAACCAGGGGTCACCATCTAAGGATAAGGGGTAAGCCATTTAGGACAGAGATGAGAAGGAATTTCTTCACCCAGAGAGTGGTGAACCTGTGGAATTCTCTACCACAGAAGGCAGTTGAGGCCAATTCATTAAATATATTCAAGGAGTTGGATATATGTCTTGAGGCTAAAGGGATCAAGGGATATGGGGAGAAAGCAGGGACAGGGTACTGAATTTGGATGATCAGCCATGATCTCATTGAATGGCGGAGCAGGCTCGAGGGGCCGAATGGCCTACTCCTGCTCCTATCTTCTATGTTTCTATGTTCCTATGTCTTAACCTGTTTATCTTGTATTATTAGTGAAAGTCATAATGAGCAATATGAACAGTTTATCAGATACAGTAATATTGATGCACAGTCAGGTGGAATAGTTCAGTTTGTTATTGGTAGTTCTTCCATAGCGTTGCTCATAGGTAGTCTGAATCCCGGAGCCTGGTTACTGATGGTTACTGAGCCCCACTCCTCACTGACCGTCTCCTCCCAGTCCTGGAGTTTAATGCTCACTCCCTGATCTGTAAATGTAGACAACTATTTACTGACTGTGACTAACTGTGTTTGGAGCTGTACTTCCAGCTTGTATCATTCCCCGTGAAAGTCAGAGTCAGTTACAGCAAAATCCGTGCAGATATAAAGGCTCAAATCCTGGAAACTGAAAGCAGGTCAGTTCATGCTGGTTGTTCTGATCAACTTGTCCTGGACACGGGGATAGTCTGTGGGACAGCTCAGCCCGACCATTTAAAAAGTCAAGAGCGTCCCTCTTGAAACCGCTGATTGGTGTTGAATGAACGGCTCTAAATAAGAGGAGAGGCTGACAGGGAGAGTGAACAACTGAATAATCAGTTTCTCAAAGTGTTCACCAGTACTGAGAGCTCAGGGTTAAGACTCGAAGAATGTACTCCTGGGCAGTAATGCCACTGGAGCTGCCTTGACCGAGCTTGGTACCTGCCCACACAGCTCGACGCTGGCCCAGGTGTTGACTTTTTAAAGGGAATTTGATAAATCCTTTTACAGGTTATATGGTTTACTATACGAGGGGAGCGATAAAATGCCTGTCGTTGTCCTTGTTGCAATCCAGTGATTTTTGTCATTTCTTCTTCTGCCACAGGTACAGGTTGGTGTCAGGACGAGTGAGAGGAAATGGACGGTTTCATCAAACTACCAACAGACTAAAGTTGTCAGTAACAAAACCACAAAGACACCTGGATCACACATCCTGACATCACATCAATGCCAGCAGAGATACCACAAAGGAGGAAACAGCAACACTGAAATACCCCTCAACCCATCCATTTCTTTAGTGTCAACTGTACATCTTTTAATTTCTTTATTTGACGGCCAATAACAGATCCATTTAAACTCGCAGCCAATGATTGGAGATGGTGTTAAACCAACTCTTTCCCTTCTGGCATGTTTCTTTCCCATTTTTAAAAATTTCCCACGCCCCTCTCCCTCCTCCCTAGTTCTCCCCTGGGCTGGACCTTCACGTCCAGCACTCAGGTCCCCGCATCGGCATCAAGCACCAACCCTGCTCCAACTCCAGGCTCAGTTCGGCATTGCTCGGGGTTAACTGCACTGGCACTGGATAGGGCCCAGTCAATACAGTCATCTCCGACCGATGTCGACCGGTGGTCCAAGTGTTGGGACTGAACAGGAAAGTCTCAAGGGTGGACGCTCCGGTTGTTGCCTCGATGGTGTGGAATGGGATGAGCTGGTTAAAGCCAATCCATCCCAGTCAACTACATCGGGTGAAACCCCGGTACCATTTGTACTGAGGCCTCCCAGGATAGAGGAAGAGTCCTCCTCTGGCACCAGCTGGTTCGGAGGTGTCCGTGCCTACTGGTGCCAGAATCAGGCTGGTTCCCCCAAGCGCCACCAGCTACTGTTGGTGTGTCCTTCCCCAGAGGCATCCGTCCCCTCTGGTGACACCAACGCAGCCCCGGGACATTGTCTCCAGTTGGCGCCAGCTCATTTGGGGGCACCACCCTCGGTGGACTCGACCCTACACAGGGTCACCTATGCTGTGGGTGATGTCCACTTTGGTGAGTGCAGCTGCAGATCTCTATTTATAGATCTGTAGCTCCCACCCACCACTGTGGACCCACCTTCAGCCGCTCCCTACGACACTCGAGAGGCACTCCCAGGGAGGGTGCGTGCGCTCCAGAAACCAAACTGGGAGCCTGAGTTGACCACGGCTTCCGTGCGTTGAGGTTTTTCCATGTATTCAAAACAAGGGTGACTTCGAGTCTGAAACTGTGAGTTCTGGAAGTCCCATCACTTGTGGGGGTTGAGTCTTTACCTGGGGTCTTGCAAAGGCCTCAGGCATCGACCTTTGTTGGATTCCCCCTCCCAATTTCCAAGGCGGTTTGGGCAGACTTGATAGGCGCGCCCCAGTTATGGCCAAGGTTGACAGCCCCGCCACTCTGCCTCACAACTTAAGGTTCGCTGGTACAGCTGGTGAACTTCAGTCGTGAAAGCCTCAGAAGGAAGGGAACTGCCCAGGAAACTAGTCCTGTTCCACCCACCAGAATCCAAATGGTGGGACATGTGGGTCTGGCGGACCTTCCTGCAGTGTTTGGCGCATATCCCGAATTCCCTGCCATCAAATCCACTGGGGCTGGCTTCACTGACCAGTAGGTGAGTTGAGGGAGCAATCCCTGCCAGAGAGGACCACCTTCAGAGAGTATCTGCTGCAGCAGCAGACTGTGTGGGTGCTCTCAATGTAGGAGCAGGATCTATCATCCAGTGGATCTTGCATCGCCACTTAGTTTGTCCTCACACCTTGGGGATCCTTCAGGTTCTGCAGATGCCCATTGGTGCTGAGGTCTTCTTTGGCGAGCAAGTGGAGGATCTGCTGTAGCAGAACCTTCAGGCATTCCCGAATTGACACACAAGGGTGGGAGGGCACTGCTCACTTTGTAGCTTAGCCCACCCCATCTACAGGCCCCTTCCACTCGCCAACACCAGTCCACTCACCATCACCAATCCATTCACCACCACCATCCACTCACCAACACCAGTCCACTCACCATCACCAATCCATTCACCACCACCATCCACTCACCACCACCAATCCATTCACCCCCACCAGCCTATTCAAGGCCTTATCCGGAGCACAATGTCCTTTGTATCTTGCTAGCCCGCCATTCCAGATTAGGACCTGGAATGCAGGTAGCTCACAAGTAACACTCGAGACCCTGTCCAGCTCCACCTCCCCCAGCAGTGATCATGCCTGGATAGCCCACCTCAGAGTTGTGTGGGTGGGCTATTTCCAGTACTTCCCTGTGGAAGTGGATCACTCTGGATGTTTGGTTTGTCCATCAGAGGAACCATCTACTAGTGGGCATACTGGCAGGTCTTCTACCATCCACACTGAGAGCGAGTGATCGTCATCCAGAAGGCTCAACTGTTGGGGGTATTTCTCCAGTTGAGCCTTCTGGATGACCATCACTCTGCCAGTAATGTATCCACAGGTCTCCTTTGTCGCAGCATCTGAACTAGAGCTGGTGGTCCTGGGAGCACAGTGTTCTCCATACATTGGTGCTACAGCCATCAGCTGAATGCTTTGACATATGGGTGGGAGCTACATTCAGGATGAATGGTCTTCTCGGCCAGTGATTTCACTTGGCATTTCAACAGGCTCGGGGTGTGAACGGTATAATAGGACATCTCCACTTTCAGACTCGGTGCAGGGTAAGTCAGTGTGTCTGCAGACAGACAATATGACAAGGGTCCGGTAAGTCAACAAACAGGGTGGGACCCTCCTTCCTGGGTCCCTCTGTCAAGTTGACGCATTGCTTCCCATTGGTGCTTGAACGACGGGGTGACACTCTTGGTGCCACATTTGGCCCGGGGAGGACAACACAACAGTCGGCACACTCAGCTGCTCTGTAGTCCACCCTAACTAGTGGATGATCCACACTGAGGTAGTCCAGAACATCTTCAGGACTTGGGGGGTTTACCAGGTCGATCGACTTACTCGCATCACCGGATAATCACCAATCTGCTGGAGGACCTCAGGCTGTCGGGGCGGAGGCCCGGCAGTCTTTCGTGCTTTTGTTTCTGGATTCTGTTGCTCAGGGTTGCCTGATCTCCAGGATGCTCCAGGAAATTGCAGCAGGTGGTGGTTCTGGTTAACCCTTTGGTTACCTCACAAACCGTGCTTCAGGGACACCCGGGTGTTGAATACACACTTTGATTTCAGGAGCCCACGGGAGAAATCCATGTCATTTTTAGAGTATAGAGGACCCTACCTTTTTTAGGGAATTTTTCATTCTGACATCCTCCACACACTGCTGGACACTGTCCAACTGGTACTCAGGGTGAGGAGGGCGGACCGTACCTGCAAGCGAACAGATTCTCCGGCTCCCAGGACAAATAGATCAAAGTGGGTGTTATTCATGGGTGCCAGCGCCAGATCCAAACAGTAAGCTGAACCGTCAGGATCTGGATTTGGATCCTGCCAGCTTCTGATTGATGGCCTGGCAGTTGAGATGGAATGCCCGTCAGATTAGGGTATACCAGCAGTGCGGCACTCATGGGTAATGCTCACTTTATTGTGTCTGTCCTGGTCATTTAAGCCTCTGTTCCCATACAAGTACCTCCACCCTCTTCGTCCTCTGTACTACTTGGTTAGTCGCCAGCTGTGTGTGCAGAATGCCTGAATGAAGATCACAGCTCCCTTGTCAGCTGTTCCCATGTCAGCTGCTCCCTTGTAAGCTCCTCTTCATTCTTCAAGTGACGCGGCATTTGCCACCCACCGGGTTGTCTCTTGGGTCTAGTGGGGAGTGTTGGTATGTCTTTTCCTCGTTCTGGGTTGTCTTTGGGTGTCAACAAACTGGGTTCTGGGGTGTGCTAAAAGTTAACACTGCACGGGAGTCGGGGAGGGAGGGGAAAAACAAGTGGGTTTGTCCTTCAAAGTTAGGATGTCTTAACAAAATGTCTTAACAGGGAAGGTCACGCCTTAAGAGATTTTCCCCAGGCAAATTGTGCCGATGCATCCCAGTAATTAGATCCACGTTCCACCCCCAATTCGGCCTGTCAATGTTTAGGAACGGATGTTCCCAGCAAATTAAATGGTGTCACAGTTAACACTTTAAAGAAAAGATTGGGGACAGTTTTCGTTCAACCTGGAACGACAGAAATGGAAACACTAGACAACCTGCCAACCAGTTTCTCGTCATCGCTGAATATTGGGTTTGTGACTGCTGCTACAGAACTAGACAGGAGATTGTTGAAGACCAGGCTCTCGGGGATTGTGTTCAATTGATGTTAGCAGAGTTGAAGTGAGAAAGTAATTGTCTTAGAATATTTGGGCCATAATGATCTCCTGGACTAGTTTCGATCGCCTAAGGGGGTCGGAGAGGAATTTCCCAGATTTTTTTCCCAAATTGGCCTGGGTTTTTATGTCTGGTTTTTCGCCTCTCCCAGGAGATCACATGGTGGGGGGTGTATTTATTGCGATGGACAAGGCTGGATGGACCAGAGAGTCTTTTCGTGTACAAGTCATCTTTCAATAACTGAAATGTGAGAAGTTTAACATCTGAAAATAAACATGGATTGAAAATGAACAAACTTACTGTGTGTCTCCTGATTTGTGCACGGATCATTGAAGGGAACAGAAAGGGGAAAAGATGAGTTCTGATTGTCCCTGGGCTCAGTTACTGACTGGGTGAACTCTTTGAGCCACACACTAGGCTGGACCCAGATTGATTCCCCAGTCTGCACATACAAACATACAAAAAGACATACAAAAGTAGATGAAGACTATCAGGCCCATTAAGCTCCCCCCATCCAGTAGACAGTAGGGCCTCACATGCTGCTGTCCCACCTACCAGTTACGCTATCTCTGGAAACAGACAAAGAAACATGGCCAATTCAGGAAAAACCTCTGGCCAATTGCTCTCCAACTCCCAACACATGACAATCTAAACTAACCACTAACTCTCGCTGTAGCTGGTAATGTCCTCTCAGGGACTGGTCAAGATCATACAGCACAGAAGGAGGCCATTCAGCCCATCGTGCCTCTGCCAGCTCTTTGAATGCACTATCCAATTAGTCCCACTCTCCCGCTCTTTCCCCGTAGCCCAGCAATTTTTTCCTTTTCAAGCATTTACCTAATTCCCTTCTGAAAGTTGCAGTGGATGGAATTATAAGTTGGTGGAATTCTGTCATGTGATCCCCAAAGTTCCAGTAACTAAATTGCCAAATCCCCCAGTCAGTAAAACCTGGATTGGGCTTATTCAGTCACTAAAACACCAGTGGCACTTTCAAAGTCCCAGGCCACGTCAAGGAACTCCTCCAAACACAATTAACCAACAAAGTAGTGAATTGGTACAAAAACAAATACTAGTGGGGAGGGGCTGGGGGTGAAGAATTGAGTGGGGGAAACAAGACAACACTTGGCATGTACTGAGAGGCAGAGTCGTGTGTTGGGTTTCCAACTCTGCAGGATGTCCCGGAGTCTCCAGGAATTTAATCTCCTGGATTTTTTTTTATTCGTTCATGGGATGTGGGCTTCGCTGGCAAGGCCAGCATTTATTTCCCATCCCTAATTGCCCTTGCGAAGGTGGTGGTGAGCCGCCTTCTTGAACCGCTGCAGTCCGTGAGGTGAAGGTGCTCCCACAGGGAGCACATATAGGCCAGCAGGGTCTGGAGTCACATATAGGCCAGCAGATTTCCTTCCCTAAAGGACATTAGTGAACAAGGTGGGATTTTAGTGCAATCCAATAGTTTCATGGTCATCATTACTGATGGTAGCTTTTTATTCCAGATTTTTTTACGTGACTGAATTTAAATTCCCCAGCTGCCATGTGGTGGGATTTAAACTCATGTCTCTCAGATTGTTTAATCTAAGTCTGTCTCTGGATTGCTAGTCTGGTAACATAACCACTATGCTATCATTCCCAATTGCAGCTTTGAGCAAACCTGGGATAAAAGTCACCAGGGCATTAAAGAAAATGATTTTTTATTTCCATTTTCTTTGACCACTTTCATTCATTTATAAAAATATTGGAGACGGGGGAAAAAGGCGGTTGGATCCAGCAGGTCACGTGATGAAAGCGCCAGGAATACGTCCAATCAGAGATGGCGACTCGTGTTGTGTGACTCACGCCATTTATATACCAAGACAAAATAAAATAATAGCAGGCGTTGATAATTGTGGGTGGCACCAAGACACACACGTGCAGAATGTGAAGCCTGTTGAATAATCACTGACTACTGAGGCACAAGTGGGTCTAAATAACACTTTAACAAACAGAATGGCTGCACATTAATGGCACAGTAATTAACTTGGGTTATAATGGGCTTTATTTTGGAAGTACTTAACTCCCAAACTCTCATTACCACACGGCTTGCCAAGAAACAACTGGATCGTCTTTCAATCACAGGTGTTAGAATTCACAACCAATCAGCACAGTGTTAACCCTTCGCTCCCCAGAAGTTAAAAGAACTTTCATTTTCAATTGACATTGAGAATGACTATTTTGGGAACTGCCTCCCCGGTTTAGCGCCAGGATTCTCCCCAGATAAACTGGGTTTATAACACACTATTCACATGGTTAATGCCCCGAGGCACTTTAGAGAGTAGAATGAGATGCCAATTAGTAATACTAAGAAAGAAGCAATGGACACAAGTAACACTGCACCTTCACTGGACAGCTGCTGACGACAACCTTCAATCCGCCCTCACAACAGATGTCAAGCCAGCTCGTTCTTCAAGGTGAGAAATGACCCTGGATGATAATCCTGAGATTTATTCTCCTTTTTGTTTCTTATCCGGCTCCCGACATTAAATTACTTGGTTTTATTGCCCCATTGTCTTCTATTTGCAAACGTGAGCTATTGGAGCTTGATAGACAAACATGCTCACACGTGTCGCCTAGAAACACAAACAAATTGATTTTTTGTTAAACAGTGAGGATATTGCACCTTGAGATCCAATCCATGTGCTGCCGTCAAAAATGGGTGAATAGTTTAGGGTCTGGTCATTACAAGGACAATGTTGAAGGATAAAGGACCGACTGAAAGGTTGCTGCTGAATTTAGCAAAGACCAACTTTCCAATGTTGATACCAGGTAAACAATAGCACAAGGCAATTTTGATTTACGCCCTCCAATTTCTCAGTAGTGCATCAAGAACTTGCATTGATAGACCTTTCACAACATCAGGACACCCCAAAGCACTTTACAACCAATGAAGCACTTCCTTAAAGTGTAATCGCTGTTGCAATGTAGGAAACGCAGCAGCCAATTTGCGCACAGCAAGCTCCCACAAATAGCGATGAAATAATGACCAGATAATCTGTTTTTTTTAGTGATGTTGGTTGGGGGATAAATGTTGGCCCAGGGGAACTCCCCTACCCTTCTTCAAAATACTGGCCATGGGATCTTTTAAGTCCACCTGAGAGGACAGATGGAGCCTCGGTTTAACGTCTCATCCGAAAGACGGCACCTCCGACAGTGCCGCACTCCCTCAGTATGGCACTGAAGTGTCAGCTTAGAGTACGTGCTACCACTGGGCCACGCAGGCACCTAAATCAAACAGCTAGATGATTTTAAAAGCACGGGATAATGGAACAAGAAACCTGAATGGGTTTCAAGAAGGAACTAGACAGGTTCTTATCAACAAATGGGATTCAGGGTTATTAGAAATGCACCAAGAGAATACAGTGGATAGGTGGGCTCATCAGAACATAGGAACATAAGAAATAGGAGCTGGAGTCGGCCATTTGGCCCCTCGAGCCTGCTCCGCTGTTCAATAAGATCATAACTGATCTGATCTTGGCCTCAACTCCACTTCCCTGCCCGCTCCCCATAACGCTCGACTCCCTTAGCGTTCAAACATCTGTCTATCTCCACCTTAAATATATTCAATGACCCAACCTCCACAGCTCTCTGGGGAAGAGAATTCCAAAGATTCACGACCCTCTGAGAAGAAATTCCTCCTCATTTCCGATTTAAAAGGGTGCTCCCTTATTCTGAAATTATGCCCAGAGTTCTAGATTCCCCCACGAGGGGAAACATCTTCTCTGCATCTACCCTGTCGAGCCCCCTCAGAATCTTATATGTTTCAATAAGATCACCTCTCATTCTTCTAAACTCCAATGAGTATCGGCCCAACCTGCTCAACCTTTCCTCATAAGACAAGCCCTTCATCTCCGGAATCAACCTCGTGAACCTTCTCTGAACTGCCTCCAATGCAAGTATATCCCTCCTTAAATAAGGAGACCAAAGCTGTACGCAGTACTCCAGGTGTGGTCTCACCAATACCCTGTACAGTTGTAACAGGACTTCCCTACTTTTACATTCCATTCCTTTTGCAATAAAGGCCAACACTCCATTTGCCTTCCTAATTACTTGCTGTACCTGCATGCTAACTTTTTGTGATTCATGTACAAGGACTCCCAGATCCCTCTGTACCTCAGCATTTTGTAATCTCTCCCCATTTAAGTAATAATTTGCTTTTATATTTTTGCTACCAATGTGGATGATAAGTGTGTACCATCTACAAGATGCACTGCAGCAACTCACCAAGGTTTCTTCGACAGCATCTCCCAAACACGCAACCTCTACCACCTAAAAGGACAAGGGCAGCAGGCGCATGGGAACACCACCACCTCCAAGTTCCCCTCCAAGTCACACACCATCCTGACTTGGAAATATATCGGCCGATCCTTCATCGTTGCTGGGTCAAAATCCTGGAACTCCCTCCCTAACAGCACTGTGGGAGCACATTCACCACACGGGACTGCAGCGGTTCAAGAAGGCGGCTCACCACCACCTTCTCAAGCGCAATTAGGAATGGGCAATAAATGCCGGCCTTGCCAGCGACGCCCACATCCCTGGAAAGAATTAAGAAAAAGTCCAAATACAATTTAAAACAAAATTGGAGCAGGGTTAGATCAATGTGGTGCAGCGCCTCGACTCATGGAATTTTACAGCGTAGAAGGAAGCCATTTGGCCCATCGTGCCATCTCCATGTGTACCAGCTCTATGGGAGAGCTTAGTCCCATTTCCCTGCTCTTTACTCATACATTTTGCATTTTCCTTTAGTAAATATTTAATCACTAAGATGACTCAGTTGTTTCTCAGTGGGCAGCACTCTCTCTCGCCTTTGAGCCAGCAGGTTGTGGGTTCAAGTCCCACTCCAGAGACTTGAGCACAAAAATCCAGGTTGACACTCCCAGTGCAGTGCTGAGGGAGTGCCGCACTGTTGGAGGTGCCATGTTTCAGATGAGACATTTAAACCGAGGCTTCCTCGCAACTCTCTTATCCGGTCCTGGCCTGTATGTGACTCCAGGCCCACTGCAATGTGGTTGACTCTTAACTGCCCTCTGAAATGGTGGCTCACCACCTTCTCAATAAAAGCCGGCCTTGCCAGCGACGCCCACATCCCAGGAATGAATAAAAAAAAGATGATCTGGTCATTAGCTGTTTGTGGGAGCTTGCTGTGCGCAGATTGGCTGCCGTGGTTCCTACATTACAACAGTGACTACACTTCAAAAAGTACTGGGACATCTTGAGATTGAGAATGGTGCCATATTGTCGTACGGTAATGTAATGTGCATTGCATTATGGGAATTACCCGGGAAAAGGGCAGTCGGCCATTTTACGCAATAAAGTGAACATCGCAGTTATAAGCCTGTCTGCCTGACTCTGATTTAATTTGACGTATCTACATGCTTGATTCAATTCAACATGGACCGATTCATTTTCATGGGAATCCTGTTGTCTGAAAAGGGCATCGGACCAACAGCAGAGAGAGTGCAAGCGGTGGCAGAAGCTCGGGAACCAGAGAATGCTACAGAGGTGAGGAGTTTCTTGGGGCTCGTTGGGTACAGCAGCAGATTCATCCCGCAGTTTGCAACGCTAACAGAGCCACTGCGACGCCTGACGAGAAAAGACACACCATTTAAATTTGGATCACAACAGAGACAGTCATTCAGTGCACTCAAGGAAGAGTTGGCCAGAGCCGGCACTTTAGCATATCTTGATAAGGACGCACCAACCAAGGTGATAGCAGATGCCAGTCCTGTAGGTTTAGGCGCAGTACTAGTTCAGGACCAACAGGGACAAGAGGTGCCAATATGCTATGTAAGTCGTAGTTTAACAGACTGTGAGAAGGAATACTCTCAAACAGAAGAGAGGCCTTAGCTCTTGTATGGGCTTGTGAGAGGCTGCATCCATATGTGTATGGCCGAAAATTTAACTTGGTAACTGACCATAAGCCATTACAAGTGATATACGGCCCACACTCTAAACCCTGTGCCCATATAGAGAGATGGGTACTTAGATTACAGCCGTACGATTTTAAGGTGATACGCATTCCAGGCAAGCAAAACATTGCAGACCCACTGTCACGATTGCTGGGGGAGACAGCAAAACAGGAGAGACATTCTCATGGCTCAGATGAATACGTGAGATTTGTAGCTGTGAGTGCGACACCAAAAGCACTCACTACTAGAGAGGTGGAGGAAGCCTCTGCTACCGACCCAGAGCTAATTGAGGTACGGAAGGCAATCACAAACGGACATTTTGAGAACTGTAAAGCTTATGCAGCAATTGCAAATGAGCTGTGCGTAGTGGGGTACCTAGTTCTTCGGGGAACATGCATCGTGCTACCCACAGTGTTACACGCACGAGCCCTGGTGTTAGCACATGAAGGACACTTGGGAATAGTTGGAACAAAGCAACATCTCAGAACCAAGGTTTGGTGGCCTGGCATGGACAAGGCAGCTGAAAAACACTGTAAAGCATGCCACGGCTGTCAGATAGTAGCCAGACCTGACCCACCTGAACCATTGAGACCAACACCATTACCGGAGGGCCCCTGGCAGGATGTAGCTATGGACTTACTGGGACCCTTGCCATCCAACCACTCCATTCTTGTGGTAGTTGATTGTTATAGTCACTACTATGAATACGACATCATGACCTCCACAACAACAGAAAAGGTTATTGATAGTCTAGAGTCAATCTTCAGCCGTCATGGTTTGCCAATCACCTGCAAATCTGATAATGGTCCCCAATTCAAATCTGAATTATTCAAAGAATACTGTGAAAACAATGGGATCAAACACCTGAAAATGACAGCAAAATGGGCTCAGGCTAACGGAGAATTCGAGCGCTAGAATGCATCGCTGATGAAGAGAATCAGAATTGCTCAGTCAGAAGGACTAGATTGAAAACGTGAACTTAGAAAATATGTGACTGTGTACAGGAGCACTGACCATGCCACGACAGGAAAGAGCCCGGCAGAGCTGCTCTTTAAATGGAAAATGAGAGGAAAGCTGCCAGACATCACAGAGTCGAGCGCAGACATGGAAGTACGTGACCAGGACGCAGAACAAAAAGGCAAGTCCAAACTGTACGCAGATGAACAGCGGAGAACACAATACTCAGAGGTGGAAGTTGGTGACACGGTGCTGGTACGGCAGGACAAAGTGGACAAGTTCACCACTCCTTTTAATGCCACATCCCACAAAGTTTTGAGTAAAACAGGGAGTCAAGTAGTAGTAGAATCTCCAGACGGAGCACGCTACTCGAGAAACACTACGTTTGTGAAGAAATACAGAACCAATGGACCAAAGGAGACACTCCATGAGCAGGAGGAAACACAAGGGACTGAGGACAGTATAGTAGACCCTGACACACATACCACTGTGACACAGGCAATACCCACTGACACCAACATGTCAGACATACCCAATACAGCCAGACCTTAAAGGGTTAAAAGAAAACCCCAAAGACTGTCTGATTATGTCACAACATAAACTGTGCGAGAACTGCATGGGTGATGTTAAATGTTTAAACCTGGGAATTATTTAGTTGTGTGGTAAGACACAAGTTTGTAAAAAGTTTATAAGCCAAATAAGTTATGCAGTGTTATTGTAAGCAACTGTTTGTAAACTGCAAGTTTGTTTCCAGGGAAAAGGGGGATGTTGTGGCGTACCGATCACAGAAAGGGCACAATCCGCTTTCCGGTCCGTAGACTATAAATCAGGCGTCATGTCTTTAAGAAGGATCACACCTTTAAGAAACTCGATCTGCAACATAGTTAAGCCCAGAGCGGGGGAGGAGCAGTCGAAGCTGTGCACTGATGAAAGGCAGTCGTACTTTGTGTAGTCTCTGACTCCATTTTGTGTTCAGCATGCAGCCTCAACAATTAAACCTTTTCTGTTGAACCTCTCCGAGTTCAGTATTTTTTGCTAGGAGTACGTAGACTCCTACATTGGTGACCCCGACGCTCAGGACGACTCCTAAGCGTAACCATGGCTGACACAAACGCAGTTTCTGTGAAGCTGCCGGAGTTCTGGGAGAACCTGGCCACCGCCTGTTTCCTTCAAGCCGAATCGCAATTCCGACTCCGCGGCATCACCGCCGACGCAACGATGTACGACTACCTCCTCGCCTCCCTGGGCAGCTCCACAATCACGAAAGTCTGGACAACACTACAAAACCCTCCGGAGGAAGGCAATTACGCACATCTCAAGGCCGCGCTCATTAAAAAAATCAGTCTCCCAATTCTTGCGCAACTGCCACCTCCTCGACCTCCCGGGCCTCGGTGACTCCACGCCATCAGACTTGCTCTCACACATGCTTGCTCTGACCGACGAGAAACCGCCCGGCTCCCTCTTCCACACGCTCTTTATCCGCCAACTACCTCCCAGCATCCACCCGGCGATCGTGGCGTCCAGCCTCACGGACCCCGAGGCCCTGGCCGACGAAGCCGATAAGCTCCTGTCCGCCAGCTCCAACCACGCCGTCACCCCCGACCTGGCCTCCGCAGCGTCGGCGCACGCTCCACCCTCTATCGCGCAGCCACACAGCTCGGCCACGAGGCCCCCCAGGCCCCCACGTCCCCCAAGCCCTCCGACCCAGGGCTACTGCTACTTCCATACCCGGTTCGGCGCACGGGCACGCCGCTGCAGCCATCCCTGCACGTTTCCAACCGCCCCCACACCGGCCTACACGATGGCCGTGGGGCAAGCAGGCGCGCTGCTGTACGTTACGGACAGCGCCTCCGGACGCCATTTCCTATGCGACACAGGCGCGCAGCACAGCATCATCCCCGCGTCCGCCCTCGAGATCCAGCGAGGCGGCCGTGGCCCTGCGCTGGCTGCCGCCAACGGCACCGACATCCGGACGTACGGCACCCGCACCGTCACCATCGACCTCGCATGCCGCCGCTACCACTGGGAGTTTATCACCGCCAAGGTGCTCTCCCCGCTCCTCGGTGCGGATTTCCTGTGCGCCCACAGCCTGTTGGTCGACATGCCTCGGCGCCGCCTCATGGACATGAACACCATGTCACCTATCCCGGGCGCCATGGCACCCCCCACAACCCGCCGAAATGGCATGGCAGTGCCACGCCCGCTCAACGGATGACTACTCAGCACTCCTGGCTGAGTTCCCAGCCCTCACCAACCCGACCTTCTCCGGGAAGGTTGCTCAGCACGGGGTAGAACACTTCATCCCCACCACAGGCCCACCGGTGTATGCCCACGCCCGCAGGCTGGACCCGGCCAAGCTGGAGATCGCGCGGGCCGAGTTCGCCACAATGGAACAGCTCGGCATCATCCGCCGCTCCAACAGCCCCTGGGCCTCCCCACTCCACATCGTCACCAAACCCGACGGGGGATGGCACCCCTGCGGGGACTACCGGCGCCTAAACGACACCACCACGCCGGATCGGTACCCCATACCGCACATTCAAGACTTCTCGGCTAGACTGGCCGGCCGCTCAGTCTTCTCCAAAGTTGACCTGGTGCGCGGTTACCATCAGGTGCCAGTCCACCCCACGGACTTTCCCAAGACGGCCATAATCACCCCTTTTGGGCTATTCGAGTTCCTCCGAATGCCCTTCGGCCTCAAAAACGCGGCCCAGGCCTTCCAGCAGCTCATGGACTCGGTCCTCCGGGACCTGAAGTTCCTCTTTGTCTACCTGGATGACATCCTGGTAGCTAGTTCCTCCAAGCAGGAACACATCGAGCACCTCCGCACCCTGTTCCAGCGGCTCAGTGAGCACGGGCTCATCATCAGCCCAGCCAAGTGCCAATTCGGCCTCAGCAGGATCGAATTCCTCGGCCACCACATCACGCAGGACGGAGCCATTCCCCTGCCCGCCAAGGTGCAAGCCGTCCAGCAGTTCCCCCGGCCTACTACCATCAAAGGCCTCCAGGAGTTCTTGGGGATGATCAACTTTTACAACCGCTTCATTCCCGGAGCGGCCTCCCTCATGCGGCCGCTATACTAAGCCCTCCGGGGTAAGAAAGCCAGAATGGCGATCGAGTGGTCGGCGGACATGTTGACCGCTTTCGACTCGACCAAAAAGGCGCTCGCCGACGCCACCATGCTCGCTCACCCACAGCCCAATGCCAGGGTGGCCCTCACCACGGACACCTCCGACCACGCGGTCGGCGCCATGTACGAACAGTGGGTCGACGGGGCCTGGCAGCCGCTGGCCTTTTTCAGCCGCCAACTGCGCCCCCCGGAGGCCAAATACAGCGCCTTTGACCGCGAGCTCCTCGCACTGTACCTGGCAGTCCGCCATTTTAGATTTCTTCTGGAGGGCCGCCCCTTCACCGCGTTTGTCGACCACAAACCCCTGACATTCGCGATGGCGAAATCTGCGGACCCGTGGTCAGCCAGGCAACAACGCCAGCTCGCCGCGGTGTCCGAATTCACCACGGACATCCGGCACGTCTCCGGTCGAGACAACGTGGTGGCCGACTGCCTGTCCCGCCCCGCCGTCCACGGCGCCCACCTGGCAGTGGACTCTGCTCAACTGGCAGCGGAGCAACGCACCGACCCCGATCTGCTCTCCGCGCCCAAAACCCTCCCAGGGCTGCGAGTGACCGACGTCGCCTGCGGCCCGTCCGCCGTCACAGTCAAATGCGACACCTCCTTGGTGCAACCCCGCCCCGTAGTCCCGGCGTCCTGGCGAAAACGGGTGTTCGACATCGTCCATGGCCTCTCACACCCCGGCACCCGCGCGTCCATTAGACTGGTGGCTAACCGATTTGTCTGGCGCGGCCTGCGCAAAGATGTGCGCATCTGGTCCAGATCCTGCATAGCTTGCCAGCGTGCCAAAATCCACCAGCACGTCAAAGCCCCACTCGAGGAGTTCACCGTGCCAGAAAGAAGGTTCGACCACGTCCACATCGACCTCGTCGGCCCCCTGCCGCCATCACAAGGTCACACGCACCTGCTGACAATCGTGGACCGTACCACCCGCTGGCCCGAGGCCATTCCACTGACGTCCACCACCACCGCCGACATCGCGAGGGCGTTCATCTGTACCTGGGTCGCTCGGTTCGGCGTCCCCTCCGACATGACATCGGATAGAGGCCCGCAGTTCACCTCTGATCTGTGGGCCGCCATCGCCCGAAACCTCGGGGTGGCCGTTCACCGCACCACGGCTTACCACCCCCAAGCCAACGGACTGTGCGAGCGATTCCACAGGTCCATGAAGGCGTCCCTCCACGCCAGCCACGAGGACGAGGCTTGGATCGACCGCCTCCCGTGGGTGCTACTCGGCCTACGCTCCGCGGTCAAGGAAGACCTGCAAGCCTCGGCGGTGGAACTCGTGTATGGCCAGCCGCTGCGCGTACCCGGAGAGTTCCTGCCCACCGCCACGACGCCCTGGTCGGCTGACCAGCAACGCCACGCTTTCGCCAACCAAGCACAACAGTTCGCTCCGGTACCCACCGGCCGGCACGGCGAACCAGCAACCCGCGTACCACCTAGCCTGCACATGGCCAAATTTCTTTTCGTGCACCATGATGCCCACCGAGGACCTCTACGGCCCCCATACGACGGACCCTACAAGGTACTCCAGACGGGGAACAAGTTCTTCCTCCTCGAAGTGGGCGGCAGAACTGACAAGGTGTCGGTCGACCGGCTCAAGCTGGCGCACCTAGAGCCCGACGAACCCGTTCAAGTGGGCCAACCCCCACCGCGGGGCAGATCGCCTAAGAGCCCAACGCGTCCAACCGCCCCGCTCCCGACACCAACCGCCAAGAGCCGTTCCGGCCGTGCCATCAAGCCGCCACGCCGGTTTGTACACTCCCTACTAGCGGATTCTGGGGGGAGCTGTGTGGCGTACCGATCACAGAAAGGACACAATCCGCTTTCCGGTCCATAGACTATAAATCAGGCGTCATGCCTTTAAGAAGGATCACACCTTTAAGAAACTCGATCTGCAACATAGTTAAGCCCAGAGCGGGGGAGGAGCAGTCGAAGCTGTGCACTGATGAAAGGCAGTTGTACTTTGTGTGGTCTCTGACTCCTTTTTGTGTTCAGCATGCAGCCTCAACAATTAAACCTTTTCTGTTGAACCTCTCCGAGTTCAGTATTTTTTGCTCGGAGTACGTAGACTCCTACAATGTCGTGTATTGATTGCGAGTTTGACACCAGTCAATACGGTAATGTAATGTGCATTGCATTATGGGAATTACCCGGGAAAAGGGCAGTCAGCCATTTTACGCAATAAAGTGAAGATCACAGTTATAAGCCTGTCTGCCTGACTCTGATTTAATTCGACGTATCTACATGCTTGATTGAACACATTAAAGCATAGATACAACAACCACAGGTCACCAAAGTCACCTGTTCCGCCCGAGCACGCCACACTCACCACATCATGTCTCAAATTACTCATGCACAGTATCCCCAAAATGTTACTTTCTGAAAGAAATCTCTCTTATTGGCATTTGAATGAATGAATATGAAAGGAGAGGGTTCATGGATTGTCCCACCAGCAATCACGTATGAGACTATGTGCAGAATAAATGATCAGTTTTGACATGAAAATGTGTGAACTGCTCCAGCTCGTGCCCATTGGGTCAGATTAAGCCCCACTGGAATTTGAAAGTGGAAAGCAAAGGGGATCAATTTCACCACTTGGGCCATAAACCGGTGGGTGATGGGGCGCCACCGCTCTCGGTACCGCCGCAGTAAATATCCCAGCTCTGTTTGACAGGCAGTTAAACCGAAACAGAAACACGTGGCGGAGGCTCAAGAAGCGCTTAAGATCGCCAAGGCGAATCTTAGAGTGAAGAATGAAAGTCTGGGGCTGGTAGGACTCCATGAGCTTCACTTAAAACTCCCTCCCTCCCCTCCTCCTCCTCCGTGGCCACTGACCTACATACACACACACTTACACACATATGTGCACACAGACACACAAGTGCGCACACATGCACATACACACGTGCACACACAGGCACATGCACGTGCACACACATGTGTACACATGTACAGACACGGTGCACTCACATGTGGACACATGCACACATGTGCGCACACATGTGCATGCACACACAAGTACACACATGCACGCACACCTGCACACAGGCACATGCATGCGCACACATGTGTACACATGTATAGACACGGCACACACATACACACAAGTGCACATATACACACCTATGCACACGTACACATACACATGTGCACGTACACACATACAGACACGCACATACACACGTACATGCATAAACACATGCACACATACGTGCACACAGACACGCACATACACACGCACATAAACGCATGCACACACTTGTACACACACACCTGCACACACATTTACACATGCACACATGTGCATGTGTGCACACATGCACATACAGACGTGCACACACACATGCACACAAACACACACGCGTGCACACAGACACACGGAAATATACACATGCGCACACGTACACACATGCATATACACACATGTGCACACACACAAGTGCACACACAAACACACACATGCACACACAGACACACACAAACACAGACACACACAAACACACACATGCACATACGCACATACACAAGCACATATTTCCAGCAACAGTCACTGGAGGGCGATAATAGCAATGAATTTGTAACTCCTCCAGTCCAGGGGTACTGAGGCCAATTGTAGCACCCAAACTGCCATCCAGTTGAGACCCGCTAACTCAGCACTGCCCTTTTTATTTTCTGTATTGCCTAGGGTGCTGCGGTTACCAGCTGAGCTCTAAGGACAGTCCCCCACTGGCCATGTTGACATACACCATTACCTGATATTAACCCTCTTTTTTGTTCCCCATCCAGAGATTGAGGGGTGGAAATTTGAGTTAGTAGCGCATGTTTTATGGGTGTAATGGGGGCTTGATTTCAGGGACCAACGTCCTGCGCCTCAAGAACACCTGAAAGATGCCAACCCGAAATTGAGTGCCTGGCAGCCGCCTAAACCAGGTGTTAGGCCCCTTTCATGTGTTACTGAGAGGCCTGAGGCCTATTACTGCCCATGTAGTAAACAGTTTGCAATGAGCGAGGCTGGTGTTGGGCCTGCTCCAGTCCTGATCCTTCAGGTGAGCCTCGGGCCTCCCGCTTCAGGCGAGCCTCCCGCCCGTCAGTTCAAGCCAACCTCAGGCGAGCCTCTGGCCTCCCACTTCAGGCGAGCCCCGGGCCTCCCACTTCAGGCGAGCCTCGGACCTCCCGCTTCAGGCGAGCCTCGGGCCTCCCGCTTCAGGCGAGCCCCAGGCCTGCCAGTTCAGGCGAGTCTCGGGCCTGTCAGTTCAAGCCAACCTCAGGCGAACCTCTGGCCTCCCGCTTCAGGCGAGCCTCGGGCCTCCCGCTTCAGGCGAGCCTCGAGCCTCCCACTTCAGGCGAGCCCCGGGCCTCCCACTTCAGGCGAGCCCCGGGCCTCCCACTTCAGGCGAGCCTCTGCCCTCCCACTTCAGGCGAGCCCCGGGCCTCCCGCTTCAGGCGAGCCTCGGGCCTCCCACTTCAGGCGAGCCTCGGGCCTCCCGCTTCAGGCGAGCCCCGGGCCTCCCACTTCAGGCGAGCCCCGGGCCTCCCACTTCAGGTGAGCCTCAAGCCTCCCACTTCAGGCAAGCCCCGGGCCTCCCACTTCAGGCGAGCCATGAGCCTCCGGGCTTGTGCTGGTGTTTATGCTCCATACGACTACACTTTGCCGCTCACTCTTCGCTCGCGTTATCAATCCGGTGGGATGGCCGGGACAGCGAGAGTTGGCTCACAACAATTCCCTTCTGCTTGTGTCCTATAGATTGAAGACCACCAGCAGTCGCTGCAGCAGGCCATGGCCAACCGCAAACTGCTCACCATGAAGCACCTGTCACGGGCGGCGATCCTGATCACCGCTCTCACCAACGAAAAGGTCTCGTCTCTTCAAATTGGTTAGCTGTTTCAGTTCACAGAGTGATGGTGTTATAGGGTGTGAGTGACAGCGAGAGAGCGAGAGTGATGGAGAGAGAGTGACAGAGAGAGAGTGATGGAGAGAGAGTGACAGTGACGGAGAGAGTGAGAGTGACAGGGAGAGAGAGTGAGAGTGACGGAGAGAGTGAGAGTGACAGGGATAGTGACAGGGAGAGAGTGAGAGTGACGGAGAGAGTGAGAGTGACAGTCCATGTAGACTACATCAACTGTACTACCCTCATCCACACGCCTAGTCACCCCCTCAAAAAATTCAATCAAATTGGTTAGACATGATCTCCCCTTGACAAAGCCATGCTGACTATCATTGATTAATCCTTGCCTCTCCAAGTGGAGACTAATTCTGCCCCTCAGAATTTTTTCCAATAATTTCCCTACCACTGATGTTAGGCTCACTGGCCTGTAATTCCCTGGTTTATCCCTACTACCCTTCTTGAATAATGGTACTACGTTAGCTGTCCTCCAGTCCTCCGGTACCTCCCCTGTGGCCAGAGAGATTCTGAAAATTTGTGTCAGAGCCCCTGCAATCTCCTCCCTTGCCTCACACAGCAGCCTGGGATACATCTCGTCTGGGCCTGGGGATTTATCCACTTTTAAGCCCACTAAAACCGCTAGTGCCTCCTCCCTCTCAATGCTAATTTGTTCAAGTATATCACAAGCCCCCTGCCTGATTTCTATGCCTACATCGTCCTTCTCCATAGTGACCTTATTCATTAGTCTATTATGTGGTACCTTATCGAAGGCCTTTTGAAAATCTAGATAAATTACATCTACTGCATTGCCCTCATCTACTCTCTCTGCTACCTCTTCAAAAAATTCAATGAGGTTGGTCAAGCTGACTGGTCTATGGTCCCTGGACATGTTCTATCTCCCTTCTTAAATATAGGTATTATGTTAGCTATCCATCAGTCCTCTGGCACTACACCTTGTTCTAACAAATTATTAAATATGTGTAGTAATGCTTCTGCTATCTCTTCCCTAGATTCTTTTAAAATGCGCGGATGTAATCCATCCAGACCAGGGGTCTTATTCTCTTTGAGTTTGATTAGTTTATTTAATATTTCTCCTCTTTATCTTTTAAATGCAGTTATCTCATTTCTAATCTTATCATCCGATGTCATGTCCACCTGTTCTGTCTCCCTGGTAAATACTGAAGCAAAGTAATAATTTAATATTTCTGCCGACTCTCTATCGTTACCTGTGGTATTATCCTGTCCATCCCTTAGTGGCCCTATTCCCATTCCAGCGTTCCTTTTTTTATTTATGTGCCTGTAAAATATTTTACTATTTTGTTTTATGTTCCTTGATAATTTAATTTCATAGTTCCTTTTTGCCTTTCTAATTTTTTTTTGACTTCTCTCCTGATCTCTTTGTATTTTCTCTTGTCATGCTCTCCCCTGCAGTCCATGCAATTAGTGTATGCCTCTTTCCTTACCCTCAATTTTTCCTTTGTTTTTTAGTGGAATATATTTTTGCCGGGCTCTGTTGAACACCATTTTAAATATTTCCCACTACTGTTCTACATCATTGTTTGCCAATGTTGTTGCCCATTTTATTTTCCCAAGTTCTATTCTCAGCCTCGCAAAATTGGCTTTCCTCTAATCTATTACCCTGGTCTTTGTCATACTTCTCAATTAATAGAGAATCTTAGAATCATAGAATGGTTACAGTACGGAAGAAGGCCATTCAGCCCATCGAGCCCGTGCCGGCTCTCTGCTGGAGCACTTCAGCAAGTCCCACTCCCCCACCCTTTCCCCGTAGCCCTGCAATTTTTTTTCCTTCAGGTACTTATCCAACTCCCTTTTGAAAGTAACGATTGAATCTGCCTCCACCACCCTTTCAGGCAGTGCATTCCAGATCCTAATCACTCGCTGCGTAAAAAAGTTTTTCCTCATGTCGCCTTTGGTTCTTCTACCAATCACCTTAAATCTGTGTCCTCTGGGTCTCGACCTTTCCGCCAATGGGAACAGTTTCTCTCTGTCTACTCTGTCCAGACCCCTCATGATTTTGAACACCTCTATCAAATCTCCTCTCAATCTTCTCTGCTCTAATTAGAACAACCCCAGCTTCTCCAGTCTATCCACATAACTGAAGTCCCTCATCCCTGGATTCATTCTGATAAATCTTTTCTGCACCCTCTCTAAGGCCTTCACATCCTTCCTAAATTGCAGTGCCCAGAATTGGACACAGTACTCCAGTTGGGGCCGTACCAGTGTTTTATAAAGATTCATTATAACTTCTACACTTTTGTACTCTATACCTCTATTTATGAAGCCCAGGATCCCATAAGCTTTTATAACTGCTTTCTCAACCTGCCCTGCCACCTTCAACGATTTGTGCACATATACCCCCAGGTCTCTCTGTTCATGCACCCCCTTTAGGATTCAACCCTTTAGTTTATATTGCCTCTCCTCCATCTTCCTACCAAAATGTGTCACTTCACACTTTTCTGCATTAAATTTCATCTGCCACGTGTCTGCCCATTCCACCAGCCTGTCTATGTCCTCTTGAAGTCTATCACTATCCTCCTCACTGTTCACTATACTTCCAAGTTTTGTGTCATCTGCAAATTTTGAAATTGTGTCCCTGTACACCCACATCCAAGTCATTAATATATATCAAGAAAAGCAGTGGTCCTAGAACCGATCCCTGGGGAACACCACTGTATATCTTCCTCCAGTCCGAAAAACAACTGTTCACCACTACTCTCTGTTTCTTGTCACTTAACCAATTCCGTATCCATGCTGCCACTGTCCCTTTTATTCCATGGGCTTCAACTTTGCTGGCAAGCACTTTGTCGAACGCCTTTTAGAAATTTATGTACACCACGTTAACTGCATTGCCCTCATCAACCCTCTCTGCTACCTCATCAAAAAACTTACTTTCTTAAAGCGTATTATATTATGGTCACTATTGCCTAGATGTTCTCCTACTTTTACTTCTTTTATCTGCTCTGGTTCATTCCCCATTACTAGATCCAATAGTGAATCCTCCCTTGTTGGGCTTTTTACACATTGGGTCAGAAAGGAGTCCTGTACACATTGTAGGAACTCCACCCCCTTTACCTACTTCTTCTGTCCAATTAATAGTGGGGTAGTTGAAATCCCCCATGATTATTATTATTTGTTTTTTTACTCATTTCCCTAATTTGTTTGCATTTTTCTTCCTCGACCTCCCTTCCACTATTAGGTGGTCTGTAGACTACCCCTATTAGTGTGATAGATCCTTTATTAGCTTTTATCTCTATCCACATGGATTCTTTTTCTGTTTTGCAGATAGCCGTACCACTTTTTTCTACTGCCATTATGTTATCCCTAATAAGTACAGCTACTCCACCTCCCCTTTTCCCTCTCTAACTTTTCTAGATATGTTATACCTTGCAATATTTAATTCCCAGTCCTGATTTTTCTGTAGCCATGTCTCAGTAATACCTACTATGTTCCTCGCAACGTATTATTGCCTCCAGTTCCCCTGTTTTATTATGGACACTGTGTGCATTGCTATACAGACAGTTTAACTCATTTTTAATAGCAGTTCCTCTCACTTTATTGTTAACCATCTTTTTACACACCTGTTCTATAACTCTGTTTATTCCCTGGCCATCAATATCCTCCCTTACTTTATTCTTTCCTATGTTCTCCTTTCCTGTTTTGTTTATATTTAGGCAAAAGCCTTTGCCACCTCCCTATTTACCCTTTCCGCTAGGACATGGGTCCCATCCCGGTTCAGGTGGAGCCTGTCCCATCGATATAACTCTTTCCTGTTCCAGTACTGGTGCCAGTGTCCCATGAAAAGGAACCCCTCTTTCCCACACCATCCCTTTAGCCACGTGTTAATTCTCCTGATCTGACTGCTTCTATGCCAATTTGCACGTTGCTGGTACAATAATCCAGAGATTATTACACTCGAGGTCCTGCTTTTTAATTTTGCTCCTAACTCCTTAAACTCCTTCAGCAGGACCTCTTCCCTGTTCCTACCTATGTCGTTTGTTCTGACATGGACCACGACAACTGGATTTACCCCCTCCCATAAGAACATAAGAACATAAGAAATAGGAGCAGGAGTAGGCCATACGGCCCCTCGGGCCTGCTCCGCCATTCAATAGGATCATGGCTGATCTGAATCTAGACTCACGTCCACTTCCCTGCCCTCTCCCCGTAACCCCTAATTCCCTTATCTGCTAGGAAAATGTCTATCTCCATTTTAAATTTATTTAATGTTGCAGCTTACACAGCTCTCTGGGGTAGCAAATTCCATAGATTTACTACCCTCTGAGTGAAGAAGTTTCTCCTCATCTCAGTTTTGAAAGGGCAGCCCCTTATTCAAAGATTATGCCCCCTAGTTCTAGTCTCACCCATCAGTGGAAACATCCTCACCGCATCCACCCGATCAAGCCCCCTCACAATCTTATATGTTTCGATAAGATCGCCTCTCATTCTTCTGAACTCCAATGAGTAGAGTCCCAACCTACTCAACCTTTCCTCATACGTCAACCCCGTCATCTCTGAAATCAACCGAGTGAACCTTCTCTGAACCGCCTCGAGAGCAAGTATATCTTTTCTTAAATATGGAAACCAAAACTGCACGCAGTATTCCAGGTGTGGCCTCACCAATGCCCTGTATAACTGCAGCAAGACTTCCCTGTTTTTATACTCCATCCCCCTTGCAATAAAAGCCAAGATTCCATTGGCCTTCCTGATCATCTGCTGCACCTGCATACTAACTTTTTGTGTTTCATGCACCAGGACCCCCAGATCCCTTTGTACTGTAGCACTTTGCAGTTTCTCTCCATTTAGATATTGGCCCAGAAATTCCAGAACGGGGCTTGCAGCGCGTGCAAGCCCCGTATTTACACTTACCCCGCGCTACTGACGATCAGCTCCAGGGACGCCTGGACTTGGTGAATGAAAAAGAAGAATCCCGGGCAGCGTATGACGTCACGCCGCCCAGGAGTGCAGCCAGCGCGAAGCCAGGAGCGTGCAGTGTAAGTGAGACACGCCCCTTGAGGTCTCAGTTTCACTGGACACGCCCCCAATGTTTCTGTCAAGCTGCTAAGCATTTCTACATGCAAAGCAGCAGTTTAAATAGGTTTTTGGAAGTTTTTTGAAGATTTTGGTAACTTTTATAAACGTTTACATTATTTTGAGTAATCTGAAGTAGTTTTAAAGAGAATTAAAGCAATTTAAAGACTTTTAAAAGCCCTAATAGAAATGTTTTAATTCCATTTATTTATTTAGCAATGTCGTCGTCATACGTGTCTTCACACTGTTCCCTTTGGGGAACTGTATGAAGTGGTGGAATGATTTATGGCCGTGATTAACGCTCATTCCGTGACCGTAACCATCTTTGAACCAGCCATTAGGGCGGTTAGTCCTATGGCGGGAGGGTTTTACGGGCTCCCACAAGCTATAGAAGGAGGGGGGGCCACCCACACCCACGGACGCAAATATCCCACTGGATGTCAACCCAGAATTTAGAGCCGGAGCTCCGACTCCACTTGCCGGGACTGTCTGGAGCGGGATTCGAAACCCTACCCTGATCTGGCCCAGCGGCGGGGATCCTACCGCTATGACAAAGGCCCAATCCAATTAGCAACGTGAAATGGCAGCATAGGGCTCCAGTCACGGGGAGGGAAAAGGCGCAGGAAACGTATGGGTGTCACCTTTTGTGCAGAGTGGGCCTTTTGCGTAGCAGTAAGCATCCCCGCCGCTGGGCCAGAAGGAGTAGGGTTTTGAACCCCACTCCAGACAGTCCCGGCAAGTGGAGTCGGAGCTCCAACTTTAAATTCTGGGTGGACATCCAGCGAGATACTTGCGTCCGTGGGTGTTGGTGGCCCCCCCTCCCTCAGATGGGTTGTGGGAGCCCGTAAAACCCTCCCGCCATAGGACTAACCACCCTAATGGCTGGTTCAAAGATGGTTACGGTCACGGAATGAGCGTTAATCACGGCCATAAATCCTTCCACCACTTCATACAGTTCCCCAAAGGGAACAGTGTGAGGATACGTACGATGATGACCTCTTGCGCAATGCACCTCCTTGGACCCTCAGTCGCAGATGCGAGGGGGCAAGTCGTGCAATTGTTAAATTTTTTATTTTATTGACATGTAAAATGTTGGCCCAGCAATTCCCTTCCAAATGCACGAGTACGGTCGGGGTACTTACGCATCTGGCCGGATGAAATGCCGGTTTTCAGCATGCACAGTGCATGTGGGGAAAACCGGCATTTCCTGTCCTCTGAACGAAGGGGTTCAGAGGCAGAACGCGTGCGACTGCACAGGCAGCGCGTGCGCAGTATAATTCGCCGCTTTCATTAATGCTTTCAGTGAGGTCCAGTCATTACAACTTACACATGAAAAAAGCATGGGTACAGTTGCTCCAGAGGCTGCGGAGGAAGATATTTCTTATCGTGGAGCTTCTGAAAGTATGTATGTCTGTATATATTCCTTTGCGTGTTATGTATATATTCCTTTACTTATGTGTATGAATGTATTATTTAATTATGACTTTCAGAGAAAGTAACTTATTGGAAAATCATAATTAAAAATATACATTCATACACATTAGTAAAGGAATATAAAACATACATACATATACGTAAAGGAATATATGTGGACATACATACATAACTCATTCTCACATTCCATTCACACAGCCACAATTGCTCCTTCTACCTACCGTTCTGAAAACCCGTTTAAAAAAAAAAAATTAAAGTTTAAAACTTACTTAAAATTTCTTAAAATAACTTCCCTCCCTTTCCCAAACCTAAATATTGCATTTCATAAGCTCCTCCATAAAATATATCTCCTTCCCCAGCCAATGAACAACTTTACACTTGCTTTTTTCAAGTGTAAGTTCTAGGGACTTACCCTCACTGAATCCATCAGTGAAATCTACAAAGTTCACTGCGCAAGCGCTGCCTGTGCAGTCGCACGTGCTGTGAATAGACCTCGGGTCTGGAAATGCCGGTGTTCCCCGCATGCGCTGTTCCTGCTGAACGCCGGCATTTCCAACGGCCAGATGCGTGAGTAACCCGACCGTACTCACGCTTCTGGCCTGGAATTTCTGGCCCAAGAACTTGCTCTTTGATTTTTCCTGCCAAAGTGCATAACCTCACACTTTTCAACATTATATTGCATCTGCCAAATCTCTGCCCACTCACTTAGCCTGTCTATGTCCTTTTGCAGGTTTTTTATGTCCTCCTCACTCACTGCTTTCCCTCCCATCTTTGTATCGTCGGCAAACTTGGATATGTTGCACTCGATCCCTTCCTCCAAATCGTTAATATAGATTGTAAAGAGTTGGGGTCCCAGCACTGACCCCTGCGGAACACCACTAGTTACTGATTGCCAGCCCGAGAACGAACCATTTATCCCAACTCTTTGTTTTCTGTTAGATAGCCAATCTTCCACCCATGCCAGTATATTACCCCCAATCCCGTGATTTTTTATCTTGATCAGTAATCTTTTGTGTGGAACCTTGTCAAATGCCTTTTGGAAGTCCAAATACACTACATCCACTGGTTCCCCTTTATCCACCCTGTATGTTACATCCTCAAAGAATTCGAGCAAATTTGTCAAACATGACTTCCCCTTCGTAAAACCATGCTGACTCTGTCCTATTAAATTATGTTTATCCAAATGCTCTGTTACTGTTTCCTTAATAATGGACTCCAACATTTTGCCAACCACGGACGTTAGGCTAACTGGTCTATAGTTTCCAGCTTTTTGTCTACTTCCCTTCTTAAATAAGGGTGTTACATTAGCAGTTTTCCAATCTGCCGGGACCTTTCCTGAGTCCAGGGAGTTCTGGAAAATGATCACCAATGCATCCACAATCCCTACCGCCACTTCTCTCAAGACCCTAGGATGTAGGCCATCAGGTCCGGGGGATTTATCCGCCTTAAGTCCCATTATTTTACTGAGTACCATCTCCTTAGTGATTTTAATCATGTTTAGCTCCTCCCATTCCATATTCCTCTCCAGCCGTCTCGAGATAACCCTTACCCTGGCAACACATCCTTCGGGATTCTCGTTCGTGGCTGCAGAGGCGGCTATCTATCCCCCTAATTATGGAATCCCCTATCACTATCACATTTCTATTCTGCTCTTCCACTGCCACCACCCCGGACAGCCTTCTGAGCCACAGTGCCTTGGTCTGCATTGTGGCTGTCCTCCCCGCAGTCTTTCAATGGAGTTGAGGTACAGATCAGTCATGATCTGATTGAATGGTGGAGCAGGCTCCAGGGGCTGAATGGCCTCCTCCTGTTCCTATGAAATGTTCAACAAGTAAAATTAACCCTTGTACACAAATCCTTGTGGCAGCTGCAAAGATTTAAGGCGGCGGAATGGTTTAGAGCTTGACATTCTTCGTCGGCCTCACAGAAACAACATTCATTTTTTATCACCTATGACAAATTCACTTATCGAAGCTAGTGGCAAACTTGGTAATCACCTCAATCAGCAGATAGAAATAATAACCTAGTTGGGAAGTTTGAAGAGGGTGATTCTTGCAGCCGGTCTGATTAATTATTAACAATAACGGTAAGTGGGTGAATGGATCACAGCTATGTACACAGAGAGCTGTGTCTTTATCTTGTGCACATATTGACAGTCAGTGACCACTGATAAACTAATGTGCTGGTTACTGAAACATTGCTGCTAGTTAGTGTACTAATGCAGCACCATACCGGCTCACAAACTGGTTATAATGCTAGTTACTGAAACATTGCTGTTAGTTAGTGCTCTGGTGCAGCACCATACCGGCTCACAAACTGGTTATAATGTTGGTTACTGAAACATTGCTGTTAGTTAGTGCTCTGGTGCAGTACTGTACCTGCTAACAAACTGGTTCTATTGCTGGTTACTGAAACATTGCTGTTAGTTAGTGCACTAGTGCAGCACTGTACCTGCTAACAAACTGGTTCTATTGCTGGTTACTGAAACATTGCTGCTAGTTAGTGCTCTGGTGCAGCACCATACCGGCTAACAAACTAGTTATAATGTTGGTTACTGAAACATTGCTGTTAGTTAGTGCTCTGGTGCAGCACCATACCGGTTCACAAACTGTTATAATGTTGGTTACTGAAACATTGCTGTTAGTTAGTGCCCTGGTGCAGTACCATACCGGCTAACAAACTGGTTATAATGTTGGTTACTGAAACATTGCTGTTAGTTAGTGCCCTGGTGCAGTACCATACCGGCTCACAAACTGTTATAATGTTGGTTACTGAAACATTGCTGTTAGTTAGTGCCCTGGTGCAGTACCATACCGGCTAACAAACTGGTTATAATGTTGGTTACTGAAACATTGCTGCTAGTTAGTGCTCTGGTGCAGTACCATACCGGCTCACAAACTGTTATAATGCTAGTTACTGAAACATTGCTGTTAGTTAGTGCTCTGGTGCAGCACTGTACCTGCTCACAAACTGGTTATAATGCTAATTACTGAAACATTGCTGTTAGTTAGTGCTCTGGTGCAGCACCATACCGGCTCACAAACTGTTATAATGCTAGTTACTGAAACATTGCTGCTAGTTAGTGCTCTGGTGCAGTACCATACCGGCTCACAAACTGTTATAATGCTAGTTACTGAAACATTGCTGTTAGTTAGTGCTCTGGTGCAGCACCATACCGGCTCACAAACTGGTTATAATGTTGGTTACTGAAACATTGCTGTTAGTTAGTGCACTAGTGCAGCACTGTACCTGCTAACAAACTAGTTATAATGCTAGTTACTGAAACATTGCTGCTAGTTAGTGCTCTGGTGCAGTACCATACCGGCTCACAAACTGTTATAATGCTAGTTACTGAAACATTGCTGTTAGTTAGTGCTCTGGTGCAGCACCATACCAGCTCACAAACTGGTTATAATGTTGGTTACTGAAACATTGCTGTTAGTTAGTGCCCTGGTGCAGTACCATACCGGCTAACAAACTGGTTATAATGTTGGTTACTGAAACATTGCTGTTAGTTAGTGCACTAGTGCAGCACCATACCGGCTCACAAACTGGTTATAATGCTGGTTACTGAAACATTGCTGTTAGTTAGTGCTCTGGTGCAGTACCATACCGGCTCACAAACTGGTTATAATGCTGGTTACTGAAACATTGCTGTTAGTTAGTGCTCTGGTGCAGTACCATACCGGCTCACAAACTGGTTATAATGCTAGTTACTGAAACATTGCTGTTAGTTAGTGCTCTGGTGCAGTACCATACCGGCTCACAAACTGGTTATAATGCTAGTTACTGAAACATTGCTGTTAGTTAGTGCTCTGGTGCAGCACCATACCGGCTCACAAACTGGTTATAATGTTGGTTACTGAAACATTGCTGTTAGTTAGTGCCCTGGTGCAGCACTGTACCTGCTAACAAACTGGTTATAATGTTGGTTACTGAAACATTGCTGCTAGTTAGTGCTCTGGTGCAGCACCATACCGGCTCACAAACTGGTTATAATGTTGGTTACTGAAACATTGCTGTTAGTTAGTGCTCTGGTGCAGTACCATACCGGCTCACAAACTGGTTATAATGCTAGTTACTGAAACATTGCTGTTAGTTAGTGCTCTGGTGCAGTACCATACCGGCTCACAAACTGGTTATAATGCTGGTTACTGAAACATTGCTGCTAGTTAGTGCCCTGGTGCAGCACTGTACCTGCTAACAAACTGGTTATAATGCTAGTTACTGAAACATTGCTGCTAGTTAGTGCCCTGGTGCAGTACCATACCGGCTCACAAACTGGTTATAATGCTGGTTACTGAAACATTGCTGTTAGTTAGTGCACTAGTGCAGCACCATACCGGCTCACAAACTGGTTATGATGTTGGTTACTGAAACATTGCTGTTAGTTAGTGCTCTGGTGCAGCACCATACCGGCTCACAAACTGGTTATAATGTTGGTTACTGAAACATTGCTGTTAGTTAGTGCACTAGTGCAGCACTGTACCTGCTAACAAACTAGTTCTATTGCTGGTTACTGAAACATTGCTGTTAGTTAGTGCTCGGGTGCAGCACCATACCTGCTAACAAACTGGTTATAATGCTAGTTACTGAAACATTGCTGTTAGTTAGTGCTCTGGTGCAGCACCATACCGGCTCACAAACTGGTTATAATGCTAGTTACTGAAACATTGCTGTTAGTTAGTGCACTAGTGCAGCACCATACCGGCTCACAAACTGGTTATAATGTTGGTTACTGAAACATTGCTGTTAGTTAGTGCTCTGGTGCAGTACCATACCGGCTCACAAACTGGTTATAATGCTAGTTACTGAAACATTGCTGTTAGTTAGTGCTCTGGTGCAGCACCATACCGGCTCACAAACTGGTTATAATGTTGGTTACTGAAACATTGCTGTTAGTTAGTGCTCTGGTGCAGCACCATATCCGGCTCACAAACTGGTTATAATGTTGGTTACTGAAACATTGCTGTTAGTTAGTGCTCTGGTGCAGTACCATACCGGCTCACAAACTGGTTATAATGCTAGTTACTGAAACATTGCTGTTAGTTAGTGCTCTGGTGCAGTACCATACCGGCTAACAAACTGGTTATAATGCTAGTTACTGAAACATTGCTGCTAGTTAGTGCTCGGGTGCAGCACCATACCTGCTAACAAACTGGTTATAATGCTAGTTACTGAAACATTGCTGTTAGTTAGTGCTCTGGTGCAGCACCATACCGGCTCACAAACTGGTTATAATGCTAGTTACTGAAACATTGCTGTTAGTTAGTGCACTAGTGCAGCACCATACCGGCTCACAAACTGGTTATAATGTTGGTTACTGAAACATTGCTGTTAGTTAGTGCTCTGGTGCAGTACCATACCGGCTCACAAACTGGTTATAATGCTAGTTACTGAAACATTGCTGTTAGTTAGTGCTCTGGTGCAGCACCATATCCGGCTCACAAACTGGTTATAATGTTGGTTACTGAAACATTGCTGTTAGTTAGTGCTCTGGTGCAGTACCATACCGGCTCACAAACTGGTTATAATGCTAGTTACTGAAACATTGCTGTTAGTTAGTGCTCTGGTGCAGTACCATACCGGCTAACAAACTGGTTATAATGCTAGTTACTGAAACATTGCTGCTAGTTAGTGCTCGGGTGCAGCACCATACCTGCTAACAAACTGGTTATAATGCTAGTTACTGAAACATTGCTGTTAGTTAGTGCTCTGGTGCAGCACCATACCGGCTCACAAACTGGTTATAATGCTAGTTACTGAAACATTGCTGTTAGTTAGTGCACTAGTGCAGCACCATACCGGCTCACAAACTGGTTATAATGTTGGTTACTGAAACATTGCTGTTAGTTAGTGCTCTGGTGCAGTACCATACCGGCTCACAAACTGGTTATAATGCTAGTTACTGAAACATTGCTGTTAGTTAGTGCTCTGGTGCAGCACCATACCGGCTCACAAACTGGTTATAATGTTGGTTACTGAAACATTGCTGTTAGTTAGTGCTCTGGTGCAGCACCATATCCGGCTCACAAACTGGTTATAATGTTGGTTACTGAAACATTGCTGTTAGTTAGTGCTCTGGTGCAGTACCATACCGGCTCACAAACTGGTTATAATGCTAGTTACTGAAACATTGCTGTTAGTTAGTGCTCTGGTGCAGTACCATACCGGCTAACAAACTGGTTATAATGCTAGTTACTGAAACATTGCTGCTAGTTAGTGCTCTGGTGCAGCACCATACCGGCTCACAAACTGGTTATAATGTTGGTTACTGAAACATTGCTGTTAGTTAGTGCTCTGGTGCAGTACCATACCGGCTCACAAACTGGTTATAATGCTAGTTACTGAAACATTGCTGTTAGTTAGTGCCCTGGTGCAGTACCATACCGGCTAACAAACTGGTTATAATGCTAGTTACTGAAACATTGCTGTTAGTTAGTGCTCTGGTGCAGTACCATACCGGCTAACAAACTGGTTATAATGCTAGTTACTGAAACATTGCTGCTAGTTAGTGCTCTGGTGCAGCACCATACCGGCTAACAAACTGGTTATAATGCTAGTTACTGAAACATTGCTGTTAGTTAGTGCTCTGGTGCAGCACCATACCGGCTCACAAACTGGTTATAATGTTGGTTACTGAAACATTGCTGTTAGTTAGTGCACTAGTGCAGCACCATACCGGCTCACAAACTGGTTATAATGCTAGTTACTGAAACATTGCTGTTAGTTAGTGCTCTGGTGCAGCACCATACCGGCTAACAAACTGGTTATAATGTTGGTTACTGAAACATTGCTGTTAGTTAGTGCTCTGGTGCAGCACCATACCGGCTAACAAACTGGTTATAATGCTAGTTACTGAAACATTGCTGCTAGTTAGTGCTCTGGTGCAGCACCATACCGGCTCACAAACTGGTTATAATGTTGGTTACTGAAACATTGCTGCTAGTTAGTGCCCTGGTGCAGTACCATACCGGCTCACAAACTGGTTATAATGCTAGTTACTGAAACATTGCTGCTAGTTAGTGCTCTGGTGCAGTACCATACCGGCTCACAAACTGGTTATAATGCTAGTTACTGAAACATTGCTGCTAGTTAGTGCTCTGGTGCAGTACCATACCGGCTCACAAACTGGTTATAATGCTAGTTACTGAAACATTGCTGCTAGTTAGTGCTCTGGTGCAGTACCATACCGGCTCACAAACTGGTTATAATGCTAGTTACTGAAACATTGCTGTTAGTTAGTGCACTAGTGCAGCACTGTACCTGCTAACAAACTGGTTCTATTGCTGGTTACTGAAACATTGCTGCTAGTTAGTGCTCGGGTGCAGTCTGGGGCTGGCGGCGCTGGTCCGGCTGCGGACTGATTGGCTGCCGCGGAGTCTCCCTGGCGCGCAGCCGCCGGATCCGGGCCCGGGGAGCGGGTCAGGAAACACCGCGGCCTGAGGGAGGCCGGGCCCGGGGAGCGGTACCATGACAGAGTGAGTGTGTGAGATAGAGAGAGGGAGAGGGATAGAGATAGGGAGAGTGTGTGAGAGAGGGAGTGAGAGAGAGAGGGAGTGCGAGAGAGTGTGTGAGAGAGGGAGAGAGCTGCAGACAGAGTGAATACACACGCTGAAGATGTGTTGCTGAATTTTTAGTGTTTTTAGTGTCTAAAATGGGGAAAAAAGTTTCATTTCAAGTTCTAAAAGGTTTTAAAGTTAAATTTACTTTTAGTTAAGATAGCTTAGTTTAGTTTAGTTTAAGTTCAAATTTAGATTAGTCGAGAGTAAGTAAGGAAGGAAAAGCCGACTGAAAAAAAAAAAAATCAGTGAAAAACAGCTGAAAGAAATAAAGCAAAGGGACAGAATAAGGAAAGTAATAAACTCGGGGAAAAACCGTGAGAATGAGACACCGAGCGGCGACCGCAGTCCAGGGCCAGAGAGGCGGCTGGGATTCAGCCCGAGCGGCGACCACAGTCCAGGGCCAGAGAGGCGGCTGGGATTCAGCCCGAGCGGCGACCACAGTCCAGGGCCAGAGAGGCGGCTGGGATTCAGCCCGAGCGGCGACCGCAGTCCAGGGCCAGAGAGGCGGCTGGAAATCAGCCCGAGCGGCGACCGCAGTCCAGGGCCAGAGAGGCGGCTGGGAATCAGCCTGAGCGGCGACCACAGTCCAGGGCCAGAGAGGCGGCTGGGATTCAGCCCGAGCGGCGACCACAGTCCAGGGCCAGAGAGGCGGCTGGGATTCAGCCCGAGCGGCGACCCCAGTCCAGGGCCAGAGAGGCGGCTGGAAATCAGCCCGAGCGGCGACCACAGTCCAGCACTCGAGAGACAAAAGAGACACAGCCCGAAGGGAACGAGAAAACCAAGACTGTGAGTACAGGGCCCAGGGAGGGAGACTGAAGCCAGGGAAAGGTCCGAGGAGCCAGGCCGAGACAGAGGCCCAGAGACCTCTGAGGGGGAGGGGAACAGCCCGAAGGCACCGGGAAACAGCGGCTCACAGACTCAGACCTGGGAAGGGTGAACCAGGAGCCGAGGCCCAGGGACCACGGGGTCGGAGAGGGGGACCGGGAAAGGTCGCGAACAGGGAGAGGGAAACACCAAACCCGGGGCCCCAGAAAAGCTTATTCTAAGATCAACAATACTTTACCAAAAATGAGCGAATCAGAAGATCCACAACAGCCCCCGAGGGACACTGAGAGCAACCGCTTCCAGATTCCCCCCAACACCGCAAAAAAGGCTATAAAAGCGATCAAGCATGATCAGATGAGAGAAAAACCAGAAACTCTTTTTGCTGACTGGTACAACAATGGGACAAAAAGTAACCTCATTTTCTACTCAGATCAGCCAGCAGCTTGGATCACAGCAATAAAATTACACTATACCAGTGTTAAGCTAGAAAATACCGCAAATGGGTCCAAAATGAAAATTAACACACCAGGAGACAGGGCAACCACGACTGTCAACGCGTACAATACTGGAACAATATTAGTGCAAGGCAACCTCGACAAATTTGCAATGGCCTTCAGGACACTGAAAGGATTAACTAAGAGGGGAAGGAACAGCCCCAGAGTGGCCCGCACTCCCCCCAACATTGACAACTTACCAGGAGGAACAACAACACAATTCATGAGATAAATGCCAGCATAGCAAGAGACTGCGAATCACAACACAACGTGCACCTGGCCCAACACCCCACCCTCGATGAGGAATGTCTTTACGACCACGTCCACATCCAAAGGAAAAGAATATCGATCTTTGCTAAAGCACTGAAGGACGTCGCTTTTAACCGGGTCCATACCCAGACTCCAAGAGGACCCCCCCCTGACCACCAGAGATCAGCGGGGTACATATCAGGACCACTACAAAGACCACCACCACACCAACCGAGACCAGAGAGGATCCCCATGCAAAACAACAATATCAGACCTGCACCACTCCTGTCCCACAGGGGAACAGGACCGCTCCCAGCCAGACAGAGGGAGAGATGCACAGGACGTACGCAATACCTCAGACAGAAACAATCCATTAAGAGACAATAAGCAGATGTGCAGCAGCATCTACTTCCGCCTTATGGATCAAGGACTAATTAATAGAAAGAACTGTAACCAAATAGTATTAACTTTTATAGACAACTGAAGTGATCTTTTTTTCCCACACTTAGACACGACAAACACGTACCACTCTTTAACCTATCATAGTAAAAGATCAAACTTAACATGAAATCCTTATATATTTCGACCTGGAATATCCAAGGTCTACGCTCTTCGGTGCTAGACGTGAAGAGTAGGACCCCAGAGTTCATAGATGAAACTAAAGATCTAGATATTATAATTTTACAGGAAACTTGGTATAAAGGAAAAGGACACACTGGCTGTCCCCAAAGGTACACTGAGCTGGTGGTCCCCTCCAATAAATTACCAAGTGTAACCCAAGGCAGAGACTCCGGAGGCATACTGATCTGGTTTAAAACAGAACTTAAGAATTACATCAAATTTATAAAAAAGGGCGAAAACCACATGTGGCTCAAAATTGAGAGGGAGATTATCTCAAACACCCAAGATGTTTACATTTGCGCACTTTATATCCCTCCAATTGATTCCCCATACTTTAAAGAGGACACCTTCCCCAACATGGAGGGGGAAATTATCCAATACCAGGCCCAGGGGAACGTGTTGATCTGTGGGGACCTCAATTCAAGAACGGGCGAAGAACCAGACTTCACCAATAATCAGGGAAACAATTACGTATTCGGGAATAACCACTTTGACATCCCTTCCCTTCCATACAGGCATAACTGCGACAAGCAGTCAAATACCAACGGAAAACAGCTACTACAGCTCTGTCGAAACCTGGGTCTGTACATTGTCAATGGTAGGTTCATAGGAGACCTCCTAGGAAGATTGACCTATTGCTCACCTCTTGGCTGCAGCACAGTAGGCTATATGATTACAGATTTAGACCCATCCTCTTTCAGAGCATTCACAGTCAAACCACAAACAACACTGTCAGATCACAGCCAAATTACTATGTATCTCAAAAAGACAGAAACAAACAACATAGAAACACAACCCAGTAAACTGTACAACACCAAAAAATCGTATAGATGGGCCAAAAACGACACGGAAAAATACCAGAAAACAATTAGCAATGCATCAACTCAAGCTCTCTTAGACACCTTTCTGGATAACATATACACTCACAATAAAGAAGGCGTAAACCGGGCAGTTATTAACCTAAACAATATTTTTGATAATTTGGCAACAAGTGCAAACTTGAAAGCTCGCAAGAACAAACCCAAAACAAAAAACTATGAAAAATGGTTTGACCCAGATTGCCATAACATGAGGAAAAAACTTAGAAAAATATCAAACCAAAAACACAGACATCCAGAAAACGAGGAATTACGCCTTACTTATTGTCAGACACTAACACAATACAGAAACACACTCAGAACCAAAAAAGAGCAATATATTAAGAATACACTCAGCTCCATGGAGGAATCCATTGATTCCAGTTGTTTCTGGGACAACTTGAATACACTACACAAAAAACAACACGACGATTTGGCCATTCAAAATGGGGACACATGGGTAAACCACTTTGAAAAATTATACCAGAAAAACACACTAGGACCAGAGCAACACCAAATATGCAAAAAACTGGAAAAGCTAGAAATGGCCATAAAAGATAACCAAAACCCGCTAGACGCCATAATAACAGAAAAAGAACTTCTTGAAAAACTCAAGGACCTGCGACCAGGAAAAGCTTGCGGGACAGACGGCATACTAAACGAGATGATTAAACACACAGACAACAAAATGAAACTGGCTATCCTAAAACTCTTCAACTTGGTTCTGAGTGTCGGTTATTTCCCTGATATCTGGAACAAAGGACTCATAACGCCCATATACAAAAGTGGGGACAAAATCGACCCAAACAACTATCGAGGCATCTGTGTAAACAGTAACCTGGGGAAGGTATTCTGTAGCATCATAAACAAAAGACTTATAAACTTCCTTGAGGAGCACAATGTCTTGAGTAAAAGCCAAATTGGATTCCTGCCAAACTATAGAACATCCGATCATATCTTCACCATACAGACCCTAATTGACAAACACGTTCACCATAACAAAAACAAAATCTACGCATGCTTTGTAGATTTCCAGAAGGCTTTCGACTCCATCTGGCATGACGGTTTATTCCTGAAACTTATCGAAAGCGGGGTAGGAGGGAAAACATATGATGTAATTAAATCAATGTATACAAACAACAAATGTGCAGTTAAAATTGGAGACAAACAAACAAAATACTTCCCACAGGGGCGGGGGGTGACGCAGGGCTCGCCAATCTCACCGACACTCTTTAATATTTACATAAATGGATTGGCAAAACTACTTGAACAATCTACAGCACCCGGCCTCACCCTATATGAATCCAAGGTTAAATTCCTCCTCTATGCAGACGACCTGGTTCTGCTGTCACCAACTAAGGAGAGTCTACAGCAGAGCCTGGACCTGCTGGAGTCGTACTGCCAGACTTGGGCCCTGACAATAAATCCCCAAAAAACCAAAGTCCTTGTGTTCCAGCAAAGATCCAAACATCAGGGACCCAAAATAAATTTCACAGTAGGAACAACCAAAATTGAACAAACCACTAACTACACATACTTGGGCTTAAAAATCAGTTCTACGGGAAACTTCAAACTGGCTGTGAATGAACTGAAAGAGAAAGCAAGAAGGGCTTTCTATGCCATCAAAAAATCAATCCAAATAGAAATCCCAATTAGCATTTGGCTCAAAATTTTCAAATCAGTAATTGAACCAATTGCACTCTATGGCAGTGAGGTATGGGGACCGCTAACACAACAAGAATTTGCAAAATGGGACAAACACCCAATTGAGATCCTACATGCAGAATTCTGTAAAAATATCCTCCGGACTCAAAGGAAAACAGTAAACAATGCATGCAGGGCGGAACTAGGCCAATATCCATTAATAATCACTATCCAAAAAAGAGCCACCAAATTTTGGAATCACCTACAAATGAGCAACCCCCAATGCTATCACTACGACGCCCTGAAATGCCAAGAGCTGACCTTAAAGAAGAATACCCTCAGTCAACTAGTCCTGGGACTCAGTGAAGTAACTACTAACAATACTAACAATAACCAGCCCCAGGACAGTGACAGGGTAACACAAAGAATTCGACCCAACACAATCGTCGCTAAGCAAAAGGAAAAATATCTGACATATTGGGCAGAAACAACAAAAACCCAAAGCAAACTCAATTGCTACTTGGCCCTAAACAGACAATACAACATAGCTGATTACCTGACCATGGTAAAGGATAACAAACTGAGAAGAACCTTGACAAGGTACAGACTTAGCGAACATAGCCTAGCGATCGAAAAAGGCAGACACAGGCAGACCAGGCTGCCAAGAGAAGACAGGATATGCTCTCACTGCAGTCAGGGAGTAGTGGAGACAGAGATGCACTTCCTCACAGCCTGTGGAAAATATCAGGGCATCAGGGAGAATTTCTACCAAAAATTCTCACAAATATGCCCTGAATTCAGAAATCTGAATGACAACCAAAAACTCCCATTCCTACTGGGGGAGGAGAGAAGCTGTGTAACACTGGCGGCACACTATGTTACAGCTTGCCATGAACAGAGGGACAGCCAGTAAACTAAGACAAGAGTATATATAAACAAGGCGAATGTATATTTATACACTCAGGGATATACCTGTTTATACACTGCATGAATAGAACTGCGTTTATGTGTTCAACCATAAATGTATTTTGATGCTTTGGCAACATAAGATGTACCTTATCATGCCAATAAAGCGATTTGAATTTGAATTTGAATTTGAGAGAGACTGAGAGAGAGAGAGAGAGTGTGTGAGAGAGGGAGAGAGAGAGAGAGAGAGTGTGTGAGAGAGATAGAGATGGAGAGGGAGAGTGTCAGAGACAGAGAGAGAGAGTGTGTGAGAGAGATAGAGTGAGTGTGTGAGAGAGGGAGTGAGAGAGATATAGATAGATAGAGAGAGAGAGACACAGATAGTGTGTGTGAGAGAGAGAGAGAGAGGGAGAGGGGGAGAGAGAGAGACAGAGAGAGAGAGAGACAGAGTGAGTGTGTGAGAGAGAGAGAGAGAGTGTGTGAGAGAGAGAGAGTGTGAGAGAGGGAGAGATAGAGAGAGAGACAGAGAGAGATAGACAGAGAGAGTGAGAGAGAGAGTGAGAGAGATAGAGAGATAGAGAGACAGATAGATAGACAGAGAGAGAGAGTGTGAGAGAGAGAGAGAGAGAGTGTGAGAGAGAGTGAGTGTGTGAGAGACAGAGAGAGAGAGATAGAGAGACTGAGAGATAGATAGACAGAGAGTGTAAGAGCCATAAAAGCTTAAGAAAATACTTTAAAATAGTGGCTAAATGGCATAATACAATTAATTTACCTGAACGACTTATTGTATTAAGAAACCCCCTATTTTCTTGCTCCAGTAGTATAGTCCGACACCCCCTTCATTCTTGCCACAATGGAACAGTCCCTAAGCCACACATGGGTGCAGCCATCTTACAGTTTAAACTGCACGTGGTGAAAGAGGCAGAAGCTGTGAGGTTTGGAGCAGTACAGTTTTTGACCGTGTTCGTTTATACGTGTTTGCTTTGTAATTCTGTTTGTTAAGTGTTATAGTAAACCATTTAAAAGACAAAGCTACGTTTGGGAACGTTTTATTTCGACACGCGTCTACTCGATGTTAAAAGCCCCACAGCCCAGTGGCCTGCCTGTTTGGAAACTAAGAAGCGCCACTACAGAGAGAGAGAGAGAGAGAGAGAGAGAGTGTGAGAGAGAGAGTGTGTGTGAGAGACAGAGATAGAGAGACTGAGAGATAGATAGACAGAGAGAGAGACGAGAGAGAGAGAGAGAGAGAGAGAGAGTGTGAGAGAGAGAGAGTGTGTGAGAGAGAGTGTGTGAGAGAGAGAGACTGAGAGACAGAGAGATAGATAGAGAGAGTGTGAGAGAGAGTGAGAGAGACAGTGAGAGAGAGAGAGAGACAGAGAGAGAGAGAGAGGGACAGAGAGAGGGACAGAGAGAGAGAGAGAGGGACAGAGAGAGAGAGAGAGGGACAGAGAGAGAGAGAGAGAGAGACAGACAGAGAGAGAGAGAGAGAGACAGAGAGAGAGAGACAGAGGGAGACACAGAGAGAGAGAGGGGGAGAGAGGGAGGGGTTGATGGGGGGGGAGAGAGGGCAGTCAAATACCAACGGTAAACAGCTACTACAGCTCTGTCGAAACCTGGGTCTGTACATTGTCAATGGTAGGTTCATAGGAGACCTCCTAGGAAGATCGACCTACTGCTCACCTCTTGGCTGCAGCACAGTAGACTATATGATTACAGACTTGGACCCATCCTCTTTCAGAGCATTCACAGTCAAACCACAAACAACACTGTCAGATCACAGTCAAATTACTATGTTTCTCAAAAAGACAGAAACAAACAACATAGAAACACAACCCAGTAAACTGTACAACACCAAAAAATCGTACAGATGGGCCAAAAACGACACGGAAAAATACCAGAAAACAATTAGCAATGCATCAACTCAAGCTCTCTTAGACACCTTTCTGGATAACATATACACTCACAATAAAGAAGGCGTAAACCGGGCAGTTAGTAAACTAAACAATATTTTTGATAATTTGGCAACAAATGCAAACTTGAAAGCTCGCAAGAACAAACCCAAAACAAAAAACTATGAAAAATGGTTTGACCATGATTGCCATAACATGAGGAAAAAACTTAGAAAACTATCAAACCAAAAACACAGACATCCAGAAAACGAGGAATTACGCCTTACTTATTGTCAGACGCTAACACAATACAGAAACACACTCAGGACCAAAAAAGAGCAATTTATTAAGAATACACTCAGCTCCATGGAGGAATCCATTGAGTCGAATTGTTTCTGGGACAACTTGAAAACACTACACAAAAAACAACACGACGATTTGTCCATTCAAAATGGGGACACATGGGTAAACCATTTTGAAAAATTATACCAGAAAAACACACTAGGACCAGAGCAACACCAAATACGCAAAAAACTTGAAAAGCTTGAAATGGCCATAAAAGATAACCAAAACCCGCTAGACGCCATAATAACAGAAAAAGAACTTCTTGAAAAACTCAAGGACCTGCGACCAGGAAAAGCTTGCGGGACAGACGGCATACTAAACGAGATGATTAAACACGCAGACGACAAACTGAAACTGGCTATCCTAAAACTCTTCAACTTGGTTCTGAGTGTCGGTTATTTCCCTGACATCTGGAACAAAGGACTCATAACACCCATATACAAAAGTGGGGACAAAATCGACCCAAACAACTATCGAGGCATCTGTGTAAACAGTAACCTGGGGAAGGTATTCTGTAGCATCATAAACAAAAGACTTATAAACTTCCTTGAAGAGCACAATGTCTTGAGTAAAAGCCAAATTGGATTCCTGCCAAACTATAGAACATCCGATCATATCTTCACCCTACAGACCCTAATTGACAAACACGTTCACCATAACAAAAGCAAAATCTACGCATGCTTTGTAGATTTCCAGAAGGCTTTCGACTCCATCTGGCATGACGGTTTATTCCTGAAACTTATCGAAAGCGGGGTAGGAGGGAAAACATATGATGTAATTAAATCAATGTATACAAACAATAAATGTGCAGTTAAAATTGGAGACAAACAAACAAAATACTTCCCACAGGGGCGGGGGGTGACGCAGGGCTCGCCAATCTCACCGACACTCTTTAATATTTACATTAATGGATTGGCAAAACTACTTGAACAATCTACAGCACCCGGCCTCACCCTATATGAATCCAAGGTTAAATTCCTCCTCTATGCCGACGACCTGGTTCTGCTGTCACCAACTAAGGAGGGTCTACAGCAGAACCTGGACCTGCTGGAGTCGTACTGCCAGACTTGGGCCCTGACAATAAATCCCCAAAAAACCAAAGTCCTTGTGTTCCAGCAAAGATCCAAACAACATGGACCCACAATAAATTTCACAGTAGGAACAACCAAAATTGAACAAACCACTCACTACACATACTTGGGCTTAAAAATCAGTTCTACGGGAAACTTCAAACTGGCTGTGAATGAACTGAAAGAGAAAGCAAGAAGGGCTTTCTATGCCATCAAAAAATCAATCCAAATAGAAATCCAAATTAGCATTTGGCTCAAAATTTTCAAATCAGTAATTGAACCAATTGCACTCTATGGCAGTGAGGTCTGGGGACCACTAACACAACAAGATTTTGCAAAATGGGACAAACACCCAATTGAGATCCTACATGCGGAATTCTGTAAAAGTATCCTCCGGACTCAAAGGAAAACAGTAAACAACGCATGCAGGGCGGAACTAGGCCAATACCCATTAATAATCACTATCCAAAAAAGAGCCACCAAATTTTGGAATCACCTACAAATGAGCAACCCCCAATGCTATCACTACGACGCCCTGAAATGCCAAGAGCTGACCATAAAGAAGAATACCCTCAGTCAACTAGTCCTGGGACTCAATAAAGTAACTAATAACAATACTAACAATAACCAGCCCCAGGACAGTGACAGGGTAACACAAAGAATTCGACCCAACACAATCGTCGCTAAGCAAAAGGAAAAATATCTGTCATATTGGGCAGAAACAACAAAAACCCAAAGCAAACTCAATTGCTACTTGGCCCTAAACAGACAATACAACATAGCTGATTACCTGACCATGGTAAAGGATAACAAACTGAGAAGAACCTTGACAAGGTACAGACTTAGCGAACATAGCCTAGCGATCGAAAAAGGCAGACACAGGCAGACCAGGCTGCCAAGAGAAGACAGGATATGCTCTCACTGCAGTCAGGGAGTAGTTGAGACAGAGATGCACTTCCTCACAGCCTGTGGAAAATATCAGGGCATCAGAGAGAATTTCTATCAAAAATTCTCACAAATATGCCCTGAATTCAGAAATCTGACTGACAACCAAAAACTCCCATTCCTACTGGGGGAGGAGAGAAGCTGTGTAACACTGGCGGCACACTATGTTACAGCTTGCCATGAACAGAGGGACAACCAGTAAACTAAGACAAGAGTATATATAAACAAGGCGAAAATATATTTATAAACTCAGGGATATACCTGTTTATACACTGTATGAATGGAACCGCGTTTATGTGTTCAACCATAAATGTATTTTGATGCTTTGGCAACATAAGATGTACCTTATCATGCCAATAAAGCAATTTGTATTGTATTGTATTGTATTGGGTGGAGAGAGGGAGAGGTTGATGGGGGGGAGAGAGGGAGAGGTTGATGGAGGAGGGAGAGAGGGAGAGGTGGAGGGGGGAGAGAGGGAGAGGTTGATGGGGGAGAGAGGGAGAGGTTGATGGGGGGGTGCGGAGAGAGGGAGAGGTTGATGGGGGGGAGAGAGGGAGAGGTTGATGGGGGGGAGAGGGAGAGGTTGATGGGGGTGAGAGAGGGAGAGGTTGATGTGGGGGTGGGGAGAGAGGGAGAGGTTGATGGGGGGGTGGGGAGAGAGGGAGAGGTTGATGGAGGGAGAGGTTGATGGGGGGTGGGGAGAAAGGGAGAGGTTGATGGGGGGGCAGAGAGGGAGAGGTTGATGGGGGGGCAGAGAGGGAGATGTTGATGGGGGGGTGGGGAGAGAGGGAGAGGTTGATGGGGGGGAGAGGGAGAGGTTGATGGGGAGGTGGGGAGAGAGGGAGAGGTTGATGGGGGGGAGAGGGAGAGGTTGATGGGGGGGTGGGGAGAGAGGGAGAGGTTGATGGGGGGGGAGAGGGAGAGGTTGATGGGGGGGTGGGGAGAGAGGGAGAGGTTGATGGGGGGGGGGAGAGGGAGAGGTTGATGGGGGGGAGAGGGAGAGGTTGATGGGGAGAGAGGGAGAGGTTGATGGGGGGAGAGAGGGAGAGGTTGATGGGGGGGAGAGGGGGAGAGGTTGATGGGGGGGAGAGGTTGATGGGGGGGAGAGGGGGAGAGGTTGATGGGGGAGAGAGGGAAAGGTTGATGAGGGGAGAGGGAGAGGTTGATGGGGGGGTGGGGAGAGAGGGAGAGGTTGATGGGGGGGAGAGGTTGATGGGGAGTGGAGAGAGGGAGAGGTTGATGGGGGGGAAGAGGTTGATGGGGGGTGGAGAGAGGGAGAGGTTGATGGGGGTGGGGGAGAGAGGGAGAGGTTGATGGGGGTGGGGGAGAGAGGGAGAGGTTGATGGAGGGGTGGGGAGAGAGGGAGAGGTTGATGGGGGTGTGGGGAGAGAGGGAGAGGTTGATGGGGGGGTAGGGAGAGAGGGAGAGGTTGATGGGGGGGAGAGAGGGAGAGGTTGATGGGGGAGAGAGGGAGAGGTTGATGGGGGGGTAGAGAGGGAGAGGTTGATGGGGGGGGGAGAGGGGGAGAGGTTGATGGGGGGAGAGAGGGAGAGGTTGATGGGGGGGTGGGGAGAGAGGGAGAGGTTGATGGGGGGGAGAGAGGGAGAGGTTGATGGGGGAGAGAGGGAGAGGTTGATGGGGGGGGTAGAGAGGGAGAGGTTGATGGGGGCGGGGGGAGAGGGGGAGAGGTTGATGGGGGGGAGAGGGAGAGGTTGATGGGGGGAGAGAGGGAGAGGTTGATGGGTGGGGGGGAGAGAGGGAGAGGTTGATGGGGGGGGAGAGAGGGAGAGGTTGATGGGGGGTGGGGGGGAGAGAGGGAGAGGTTGATGGGGGGGTGGGGAGAGAGGGAGAGGTTGATGGGGGGGTGGGGGAGAGGGAAGAATCTGCCGTTAGGGACAGGAATGCAGAGAGACTGAGGTTCTTGGATATTGGTGTGTTGCTCTGCCTCCTGAAATCCAGCTCCGTTAACTGTTCCCATTCTCTCCACAGCTGCACTGCCAGTAACTCCGCAAGGAGCACTCCTACCAGCTCGCTGGCGCTACGCAAGCGGCTGCCGCTCTGCCCGAAGGCCACGGACGGGGAAAGTGTGCTGGAGAAGGGTTCAGATAGCTCCTCAGAAAGGTTGCCCTGTGGCAACCAGTACAGCCACTCCACTCCCGGGCGCAACAGCAAGAACTCGCGGGTAAGAAGCCAGCGTATTTACCACCTACTCTCGGCACTGGGCAGGAAAGCTGTCTCAGACTCTGAATACATTGTCCTTTACAGCAAATAATAGCTCCCTCAGCTGTCCAAAAGGAATACCAGCTATATAAGGTGCTTGGCACATCTCTCGGCAGATTCTCTCAGCATCTCTTAAATTCTTGTTGATTAGTCAGAAGAAGATTCTCTTTGTCCTCTCTCGTTGTAATCTTTACCTAGCAGAGGTAGAAGGCACCTTAACAAGTACTAAGTATATCCAGGACACACAGTAAAGAGGCTACTAGACTGATTCCTGGGATGAGAGGGCTGTCCTATGAGGAGAGATTGAGTAGATTGGACCGATACTCTCTGGAGTTTAGAAGAATGAAAGGTGATCTCACTGAAACATATAAAAATATTATACGGCTTGACAGGGTAGATGCCGAGAGGCTGTTTCCCCTGGCTGGACAGTCTAGAAGTAGGGGTCATCATCTCGGGATAAGAGGTCGGCTATTTAGGACTGAGCTGAGAAATTTCTTGACTTTGGTGAATCTTTGGAATTCTCGGCCCCAGAGGGCTGTGGAGGCTGAGTCGTTGAGTATATTCAAGGCTGAGATCGAGAGATTGTTGGACTCTCGGGGAATCGAGGGATATGGGGATTGGGCGGCCAAGTGGAGTTGAGGTCGATGATCAGCCGTGATCTCATTGAATGGCGGAGCAGGCTCGAGGGGCTGTATGTCCAACTCGTGCTTATATTTCTTATGTAAATCAGATATTTTTTATTAATTCCCGGTGTTAGATCAAGGTAATTTCAGTGGACCACACTGATCTGAGGTCAACACACTAAAATTAAAGTTTGCGAGTCCGGTGGTAAGTTTTAAATAGTCGATTTATTGCATCTCTTGATTTACACTGTTTGACTTCCTTTATCCAACTAACAAGCATGTTCAAAATGGCTGGCTTTATACCGCAGCAGATGTACCCGCCCCCTTTATTACCACCGGACTCGCAAACTTTAATTTTAATGTGTTGACCTCAGATCAGTGTGGTCCACTGAAATTACCTTGATCTAACACCCGGGTTGCAGGTGTCGCTGGCAAGGCCGGCATTTATTGCCCATCCCTAATTGCCCCTTGAGAAGGTGGTGGTGAGCCGCCGCCTTGAACCGCTGCAGTCCGTGTGGTGAAGGTGCTCCCACAGTGCTGTTAGGGAGGGAGTTCCAGGATTTCGACCCAGCGACGATAAAGGAATGGCGATATATAGACAGGATGGTGTGTGACACATCTGCGCCATTTCTCACATTGTGTTCAATAATGTTTGTGAGGAAGTTGTTCACTTTTTTTACCATTTATGTGCTTTTGACTCCAATCCTTTCCCCTCTCCTGCTATTTGATCGATAATCCCATCTTTTCCCCGCTCCTGCTATTTGCTCTGTAATCCAAACCTTTCCCCTCTTCCTTAAACACTTATCAATCACAGATTTATATTTTCTTTTCTTTTATCTTCCAGAAAATGCAGAGCTGGTACAACGTGAGTATAAAGTGCAATTCTTGATTTTTAATTCTGTGTTTTATGTCTGTGTTGCCTTACGTTGGTTTGTGCTATTGTTAAATTACAGTTCGAGAACCATTGCTGTGGAATTGTGTGTCACGGTGGGATTAACTAATGCTGCTGCAAGACACGCCAGTATCTCTTTCTTGTCCTTTCTGGACATATGTTCTCATCAATGTGTCTCAAATTTGAGAGAATCCATCACGGCATCTGCATGGAATCTAGAGAACCGGGGAGCCCCTGAGCTGAGATTGTCCGATGGGTCAGAGGGTGAAATCTAAAGCTGGCAGTGGCCAGAAGGAAGAGCAGCAGAGCCCAAGTCAAGGAGGCCCTTGCCAAAGGAAATGGCAGAGCCTTCGAACCTTTGCCTAAAAAGAGCCATACTGAAATCTCTGGATCTCATTTCCCTTGGGATTCCTGGATACCAAATAAATAGGGGCAATTTTCTTGGTCTAGACTGGATACAATCCCAGGCCCGATAGGTGTGTGCTGGGCTCTACGCCCAGGCACCATTCCACTTTCCTTATATATATCTGATTAGAGAAGAGTAGATCCCAACTAATCACTTATTGATGAGTAAATAAGTGCAGTACTGAGGGAGGACCGCACTGTCGGAGGGGTAGTACTGAGGGAGCGCTGCACTGTCGGAGGGGCAGTACTGAGGGAGCACCGCACTGTCGGAGGGGCAGCACTGAGGGAGCGCCGCACTGACGGAGGGGCAGCACTGAGGGAGTGCCGCACTGTCGGAGGGGCAGCACTGAGGGAGTGCCGCACTGTCGGAGGGGCGGTACTGAGGGAGTGCCACGCTGTCGGAGGGTCAGTACTGAGGGAGTGCCGCACTGTCGGAGGGGTAATACTGAGGGAGCACCGCACTGTCGGAGGGGCAGTACTGAGGGAGCACTGCACTGTCGGAGGGGCAGTACTGAGGGAGCACCGCACTGACGGAGGGGCAGCACTGAGGGAGTGCCGCACTGTCGGAGGGGCAGCACTGAGGGAGTGCCGCACTGTCGGAGGGGCGGTACTGAGGGAGTGCCACACTGTCGGAGGGTCAGTACTGAGGGAGTGCCGCACTGTCGGAGGGGTAATACTGAGGGAGCACCGCACTGTCGGAGGGGCAGTACTGAGGGAGCAGCGCACTGTCGGGGGGGCAGTACTGAGGGAGCGCTGCACTGTCGGAGGGGCAGTACTGAGGGAGCAGCGCACTGTCGGAGGGGCAGTACTGAGGGAGCACTGCACTGTCGGAGGGGCAGTACTGAGGGAGCACTGCACTGTCGGAGGGGCAGTACTGAGGGAGCGCTGCACTGTCGGAGGGGCAGTACTGAGGGAGCACTGCACTGTCGGAGGGGCAGTACTGAGGGAGCACTGCACTGTCGGAGGGGCAGCACTGAGGGAGTGCCGCACTGTCGGAGGGGCGGTACTGAGGGAGTGCCACACTGTCGGAGGGTCAGTACTGAGGGAGCGCCGCACTGTTGGGGGCTCAGTACTGAGGGAGTGCCACACTGTCGGAGGGGCAGTACTGAGGGAGAGCCGCACTGTCGGAGGGGCAGTACTGAGGGGGGGCAGTACTGAGGGAGTGCCGCACTGTCGGAGGGGCAGTACTGAGGGAGCGCAGTACTGAGGGAGCGCCGCACTGTCGGAGGGGCAGTACTGAGGGAGCGCCGCACTGTCGGATGGGCAGTACTGAGGGAGTGCCGCACTGTTGGAGGGGCAGTACTGAGGGAGCGCCGCACTGTCGGAGGGGCAGTACTGAGGGGGGGCAGTATTGAGGGAGCGCCGCACTGTCGGAGGGGCAGTACTGAGGGAGCGCAGTACTGAGGGAGCGCCGCACTGTCGGAGGGGCTGCACTGAGGGAGTGCTGCACTGTCGGAGTTGCAGTCTTTCGGATGAGACGTTAACACGAGGGCCCCACCTGCCATTTCAGGTGGATGCAAAAGTTCCCGCAGCCACTATTTCGAAGAAGCGCAGGATGTTGTCCAGTTGTCCTGGGGCCAATATTTATCCCTCAATCAACATCGCTAAAACAGAATATTGTTTGTGGGATCTTGTGCGCTAACTGGCCGATGGGCTGAGAGACGGTCACTGCAGTTAATGTGCTGTGATCGCGCTTCTCGTGACTCCAGTTGCATGTTCATTTCTTTTAATTGCCATCCTGCTTAAATTAACGTCGCTCAGTCATGCTAAGTCTGAGGTTTGCTTTGATTTCTGTTACATATTCCATTAGTTTTCCAAAAAGGAGAAGGATTGAACTGTGTGTCTCCTTCATATTGCAAGATGCATGGAAACCATTTTAGAGCCTGCATTTTCAGTGACTTGACAGCTGTGTACGTATTTGTAATAAGGTTGATTGGATAGGAAGAGCGGTGTTTGATCCAGATATTCCTCTGGAGAAATTGTATCTTTCTTCCAGGTGTTGAGCCCCACATACAAACAGCGGAACGAAGACTTTCACAAACTGTTCAAGAAGCTGCCCGATTCAGAGCGACTGATTGAGGGTGAGGCCGATTGTGGGTGTGAGGCGGGTGTTGGGCGGGGCCGGCGGTGGGCGAGGCAGAGTGTAGGTTCGAGTGACAGTAGGGTATTGATGAGAGTCACGTTTTGTTTGAGGGGGAAACAGTGAGCCTCAATGTTGACATCAGAAATACTTGTTCTGACTGTAGATTTTGACACAGGGGTACAGGCTGGGGCTGACTGTAGATACTGACACAGGGGTACAGGCTGGGGCTGACTGTAGATACTGACCCAGGGGTACAGACTGGGGCTGACTGTAGATACTGACCCAGGGGTACAGACTGGGGCTGTCTGTAGATACTGACCCAGGGGTACAGGCTGGGGCTGACTGTAGATACTGACCCAGGGGTACAGACTGGAGCTGACTGTAGATATTGACCCAGGGGTACAGACTGGGGCTGACTGTAGATACTGACCCAGGGGTACAGACTGGGGCTGACTGTAGATATTGACCCAGGGGTACACACTGGGGCTGACTGTAGATACTGACGCAGGGGTACAGACTCGGGCTGACTGTAGATATTGACCCAGGGGTACAGACTGGGGCTGACTGTAGACACTGACCCAAGGGTACAGACTGGAGCTGACTGTAGATACTGACCCAGGGGTACAGGCTGGAGCTGACTGTAGATACTGACCCAGGGGTACAGGCTGGGGCTGACTGTAGATATTGACCCAGGGGTACAGACTGGGGCTGACTGTAGATACTGACCCAGGGGTACAGGCTGGAGCTGACTGTAGATACTGACCCAGGGGTACAGACTCGGGCTGACTGTAGATACTGACCCAGGGGTACAGACTGGGGCTGATTGTAGATACTGACCCAGGGGTACAGACTGGGGCTGACTGTAGATACTGACCCAGGGGTACAGGCTGGGGCTGACTGTAGATACTGACCCAGGGGTACAGGCTGGGGCTGACTGTAGATACTGACCCAGGGGTACAGACTGGGGCTGACTGTAGATACTGACCCAGGGGTACAGACTGGGGCTGACTGTAGATACTGACCCAGGGGTACAGACTGGGGCTGACTGTAGATATTGACCCAGGGGTACAGGCTGGAGCTGACTGTAGATACTGACCCAGGGGTACAGACTGGGGCTGACTGTAGTTACTGACCCAGGGGTACAGGCTGGGGCTGACTGTAGATACTGACCCAGGGGTACAGACTGGGGCTGACTGTAGATACTGACCCAGGGGTACAGACTGGAGCTGACTGTAGATACTGACCCAGGGGTACAGACTGGGGCTGAATGTAGATACTGACCCAGGGGTACAGGCTGGGGCTGACTGTAGATACTGACCCAGGGGTACAGACTGGGGCTGACTGTAGATACTGACCCAGGGGTACAGGCTGGAGCTGACTGTAGATACTGACCCAGGGGTACAGACTGGGGCTGACTGTAGATACTGACCCAGGGGTACAGGCTGGTGCTGACTGTAGTTACTGACCCAGGGGTACAGGCTGGGGCTGACTGTAGATACTGACCCAGGGGTACAGACTGGAGCTGACTGTAGATACTGACCCAGGGGTACAGACTGGGGCTGACTGTAGATACTGACCCAGGGGTACAGACTGGAGCTGACTGTAGATACTGACCCAGGGGTACAGGCTGGTGCTGACTGTAGATACTGACCCAGGGGTACAGACTGGGGCTGACTGTAGATACTGACCCAGGGGTACAGACTGGCGCTGACTGTAGATACTGACCCAGGGGTACAGGCTGGGGCTGACTGTAGATACTGACCCAGGGGTACAGACTCGGGCTGACTGTAGATACTGACCCAGGGGTACAGACTGGAGCTGACTGTAGTTACTGACCCAGGGGTACAGACTGGGGCTGACTGTAGATACTGACCCAGGGGTACAGACTGGGGCTGACTGTAGACACTGACCCAGGGGTACAGACTCGGACTGACTGTAGATACTGACCCAGGGGTACAGACTGGGGCTGACTGTAGATACTGACCCAGGGGTACAGACTGGGGCTGACTGTAGATACTGACCCAGGGGTACAGGCTGGAGCTGACTGTAGTTACTGACCCAGGGGTACAGACTCGGGCTGACTGTAGATATTGACCCAGGGGTACAGACTGGGGCTGACTGTAGATACTGACCCAGGGGTACAGGCTGGAGCTGACTGTAGATACTGACCCAGGGGTACAGGCTGGAGCTGACTGTAGATACTGACCCGGGGTACAGACTGGGGCTGACTGTAGATACTGACCCAGGGGTACAGACTCAGGCTGACTGTAGATACTGACCCAGGGGTACAGGCTGGGGCTGACTGTAGATACTGACCCAGGGGTACAGACTCAGGCTGACTGTAGACACTGACCCAAGGGTACAGACTGGAGCTGACTGTAGATACTGACCCAGGGGTACAGGCTGGGGCTGACTGTAGATATTGACCCAGGGGTACAGACTGGGGCTGACTGTAGATACTGACCCAGGGGTACAGGCTGGAGCTGACTGTAGATACTGACCCAGGGGTACAGACTGGGGCTGATTGTAGACACTGACCCAAGGGTACAGACTGGAGCTGACTGTAGATACTGACCCAGGGGTACAGACTGGGGCTGACTGTAGATACTGACCCAGGGGTACAGACTGGGGCTGACTGTAGATACTGACCCAGGGGTACAGGCTGGGGCTGACTGTAGATACTGACCCAGGGGTACAGACTGGGGCTGACTGTAGATACTGACCCAGGGGTACAGACTTGGGCTAGGTGATGTTTGCAGTGTGATATAACATGTATTAATTGTCTTTCATGAATGGGGAGTGATGTTACAATTGGTTGATATTTTCCTGTGCGCGGTATTTAGTGTACTGATGGATGCGTCCGCATCAAATTCCGTTTTTTGTTGCTCCTTTTGACCTCTGTTGAGCCCAGCGCTGCTCGGACCTCTCAGCGCTGCTCGGGTTCCTTGGTGCTCACTCGTCCGACAGCTGCCTGTGGACGGAAGCTACTTTCACCTCTCCTGTGACTTGTGTCAGGTGTAAATCAATGATCTGGTGAGAAAAGGAGCCGAATGATTCTGGTGCAACCCAAATTGAACAAAGGTCTTCGTTGCATTTGCTGCTACCTGCCCACAATTTATCAGACACTGAATTCACCCTGGCGTGATGGGATTTTAAATCTTGACTTTAAATGGCTGTTCACTCCTCCTCTATAACCATGTCCCAAATAACAGGACTCCCGTCCTCTATAACCATGTCCCTAGTAACAGGACTTCCGTCCTCTATAACCATGTCCCCAGTAACAGGACTCCCGTCCTCTATAACCATGTCCCCAGTAACAGGACTCCCGTCCTCTATAACCATGTCCCCAGTAACAGGACTCCCGTCCCCTATAACCATGTCCCCAGTAACAGGACTCCCGACCTCTATAACCATGTCCCCAGTAACAGGACTCCCGTCCTCTATAACCATGTCCCCAGTAACAGGACTCCCGTCCTCTATAACCATGTCCCCAGTAACAGGACTCCCGTCCCCTATAACCATGTCCCCAGTAACAGGACTCCCGACCTCTATAACCATGTCCCCAGTAACAGAACATAAGAAATAGGAGCAGGAGTAGGCCAGTCGGCCCCTCGAGCCTGCTCCGCCATTCAATAAGATCATGGCTGATCTGATCCTAACCTCAAATCTACTTCCACTCTCCATCCCACCCGAACCCATGTGATCTCCCGGGAGAGGCGAAAAACCAGATTTAAAAAAACCAGTGGCCAATTTGGGAGAAAAAATCTGGGAAATTCCTCTCCGACCCATCTAGGCGATCGAAACTCGGCCAGGAGATCACTCTGTCCCTGTATTTCCTGCAGTACTTACCTTCTGTAAAAGGTGATCTCCACCCAAGTCAGGAACAGGCCCAATTTACTCTTGAAGGACTAACACAGAATTAGAACACAAGAAGTAGGAGCAGAACCAGGCTACACGGCCCCTGGCCCGCTCCGCCACCCACAGGGCCATGACCATTCCGAACCTAGACTCATGTCCAATTTCCTGCCCGCTCCCCGTAACCCCTAATTCCCTTTACTTCTAGGAAACTGTCTATTTCTGTTTTAAATTTATTTAATGATGTAGCTTCCACAGCTTTCTGGGGCAGCAAATTCCACAGACCTACTACCCTGTGAGTGAAGATGTTTCTCCTCATCTCAGTTATGAAAGAGCAGCCCCTTATTCTAAGATTATGCCCCCAGTTCTAGTTTCACCCATCATTGGAAACATCCTCACCGCATCCACCCGATCAAGCCCCTTCACAATCTTATATGTTTCAATAAGATCGCCTCTCATTCTGCTGAACTCCAATGAGTAGAGTCCCAATCTACTCAACCTCTCCTCATATGTCCACCCCCTCATCCCCGGGATTAACCGAGTGAACCTTCTTTGTCCTGCCTCGAGAGCAAGTATGTCTTTTCTTAAGTATGGACACCAAAACTGTATGCAGTATTCCAGGTGCGGTCTCACCAATACCTTGTATAACTGCAGCAATACCTCGCTGTTTTTATATTCTATCCCCCTAGCAATAAAAGCCAACATTCCATTGGCCTTCTTGATCACCTGCTGCACCTGCATACTAACTTTTTGAGTTTCGTGCACCAGGACCCCCAGATCCCTTTGTACTGCAGTACTTTCCAGTTTCTTGCCATTAAGATAATAACTTGCTCTATGATTTTTCCTGCCAAAGTGCATAACCTCACACTTTCCAGTATTGTATTCCATCTGCCAAATCTCTGCCCACTTACTTAGCCTGTCTATGTCCCCTTGCAGGTTTTTTATGTCCTCCTCACTCATTACTTTCCCTCCCATCTTAGTATCATCTGCAAACTTTGATATGTTACACTCGGTCCCCTCCTCCAAATCGTTAATATAGATTGTAAAGAGTTGGGGACCCAGCACTGACCCCTGCGGAACACCACTAGTTACTGATTGCCAGTCTGAGAATGAACCATTTATCCCAACTCTCTGCCTTCTGTTAGATAGCCAATCCTCTATCCATGCCAGAATATTACCCCCAATCCCGTGATTTTTTATCTTAAGCAATAATCTTTTGTGTGGCACCTTATCAAATGCCTTTTGGAAGTCTAAATACACTACGTCCACTGGTTCCCCTTTATCCACCCTATATGTTACTTCCTCAAAGAACTCCAGCAAATTTGTCAAACATGACTTCCCCTTCATAAAACCATGCTGACTTTGTCTTATTAAATTATGATTATCCAAATGTCCTGTTACTGTCTCCTTAATAATGGACTCCAAAATTTTACCTGCCACAGATGTTAGGCTAACCGGTCTATAGTTTCCAGCCTTCTGTCTACTGCCTTTTTTAAATAAGGGTGTTACATTAGCAGTTTTCCAGTCTGCCGGGACCTTTGCCGAGTCCAGGGAGTTTTGGAAAATTATTACCAATGCATCCACAATCCCTACCGCCACTTCCCTCAAGACCCAAGGATGTAAGCCATCAGGTCCAGGTGATTTATCCGGCTTGAGTCCCATTATTTTACCGAGTACCACTTCCTTAGTGATTTTTATCGTGTTTAGCTCCTCCCCCCCTTTAGCCCCCTGTTTGTCCAGTGTTGGGATATTGTTAGTGTCTTCTACTGTAAAGAGTGATATAAAATATTCATTCAGTGTTTTTGCCATCTCCATATTTCCCACCATTAATTTCCCGGTTTCATCCTCTAAGGGACCAACATTTACTTTAGCCACCCTTTTTCTTTTTATATAACTATAAAAACTCTTACTATCTGTTTTTATATTTTTTGCTAATTTACTTTCATAATCTATCTTCTCTTTCTTAATCTTTTTGTCATTTTTTGCTCTCTTTTAAAGTTTTCCCAATCCTCTATCCTCCCACTAGATTTGGCTACCTTATATGCCCTTGTTTTTAGTCGAATACTATCCTTAATTTCTTTACTTAGCCACGGATGGCTGTCTTTTCTTTTACACCCTTTTCTTCTCAGTGGAATATATTTTTTTTGGAAGTAGTAAAATAACTCCTTAAATGTACACCACTGATCATGTATCGTCTTACCCTTTAATCTATTTTCCCAATCCACTCTACTCAATTCCGCTCTCATACCTTCATAGTCTCCTTTATTCAAGCTTAGCACGCTTGTTTGAGATCCAACCTTCTCACCCTCTAATTGAATATGGAATTCAACCATGTTATGTCCAAGGGGATCCTTTACTAGGACATTTTTAATTAATCCTGTCTCGTTACACAGGACCAGATCTAAGGTTGCTTGCCCCCTGGTCGGTTCAGTTACATACTGCTCAAGAAATCCATCCCTAATACACTCAATTAACTCATCCTCAAGGCAGCCCTGCCCAATTTGATTTGTCCAATTAATATGATAGTTAAAATCCCCCATAATTATAGATGTTCCCTTATTACAAGCCTCAACTATTTCCTGATTGATACTCCGTCCAACAGAGTTGCCACTGTTCGGAGGCCTATAGACTACGCCCACTAGTGTTTTTTTCCCCTTATTATTCCTTACCTCCACCCAAACTGTTTCATTATCCTGATCTTTTGACCCAATATCATTTCTCTGTATTACAGTGATTCCTTCCTTTTGGACTCCCCGGCCTTCGGGAACATCCTTCCTGCATCTAGTCTGTCCAGTCCTGTCAGAATTTTATAAGTTTCAATGAGATCCCCTCTCACTCTTCTAAACTCCAGCGAGTATAAGCCCAATCGACCTAATCTCTCCTCATACGTCATTCCTGCCATCCCAGGTATCAGCCTGGTGAATCTTCGCTGAACTCCCTCCATGGCAAGAACATCCTTCCTCAGATAAGGTGACCAAAACTGCACACAATACTCAAGATGTGGTCTCACCAAGGCCCTGTACAACTGCAGCAAGATATCCTTGTTCCTGTACTCGAACCTTCTTGCTATGAAGGCCAACATACCATTTGCCTTCTTAACCGTCTGCTGCACCTGTTACCTGGGGAGAAAGCTAGTTATCACCGGCAAGCTCCAAATAATGCAGATTGTCAACAGGTTAGATGAGTGTACCTTTGTCGTCAGTGTGTGTGAACTAACAGCTCCCTCCATTTCCGGTTATTTATTTGATTAGGCACATGATACTGATGCAGAGTCTCTTGTCGGGTTTCTCGAAGGCAGCAAATGGATTCTTCGGGAAGTTGGGAGATTGTGAACCATTTGAGTGATAGCTGGGACTTGACGGAGAAGGAGACCATCAATGGGGAATGACGTTAGACCTAAGCAGCTCAGCTAGCCTGAATCTCCCACCTCTGTCAGGACAAACTGCTCATGACACTGCACTATATCTCAAGGAGGTGGATGGATACTGGCGAGATGATGTACTTCGCTGATGCACTGGTCATCAATCAGTCTTGTGCATCTATGTTGATTTTCCTTCTATGCTGGATTATGAAGTAGTATCGATAAGTATTTCTGGTGTGTTTTTAGCTGCCATTCTGAACTGTTCCCTTGAGCAGTATTTATTTGCAGGGTGGAGCCAATACAATGCACCAATACATGGGTGCCATGGAGTGAGGGGAACAGGCTTGATTTTCCCCTCCCTTTGTTTCCCACTATGCAGTAAGGCTCTAGGAAAGAATCAGGCCACGGGTGGAGGCCGGACATCTCTACCTAAGGATGCAATAAAATAGGACAGAGCGTAATGACCTTGGTCCCAGGAGAATGCCTGCGTCCATAGCCCCGTCCGTGACCCAGTGACAACAGGGGACAAAATAGGAGAATCCATCAAATCACAAAAAACGTGCAGTGCATATTAATTGTGCTGTGGTGCTCTTCACCACCTCCCCCCCCCCGCCCCGCAGATTTTACACTGTCTTCAGAATCTACTCTTCCAGCTTATGAACATTTCTGTTTGAATTTATCCAGTGAAATGTCTTCATTAAAATGAACTGTGAAAGGAAACACCTCTTCAACCTTCTTTTCCAATTTTTTACATTTGATACTTGTGTGATATTTGGGTTGTTTATTGACCAGTGTCTGAGAGAACAGAATTTGGATTTCCTTTTCTCCCTGTGCCAGGTCCTCTGACAAATTTCCCTTTCTCCTCTTTGCCCATCCTCTCTCCACCCTCTTTGTATCTAGCTTCCGACTCTGTGCCCAGCATGGTCTTGGCACTTTCAGCATCATGCCCGTGTCCCGTGATGACAAGTGAAAGTCTGCATTTGAAGTTTTGCATTCTTTGTTTATTCTGAAATAAATGGTTGGAGCGGTTGAGTCTCTCATTGATGGTATCGATTGTGTTATTAATTCATGTTTATCTGAGAGGGAACACAAAAACAAGAGGAGCAGAAAAAGGATTAACTTAGAGGAGGGATCCCCTGGAAAGACTGTACCACTCTTTGGAGGAGACAAACATTCCTGCATTTAGGCACACAGCCTTATTTTCAAAGGCTGCATTCCATCAGCAGAGCTTTGTACACTGCCAACATGTGTCGGGAAACTAGTTGGATCTCGAGTGTAAGAAGCTCTCTGTATCTGATTTTCCTGGCAACATTTTGGGTTGGTTTTAGAGACTTGCTTCTGGCATCTACCCACCCATTTAATCTCCTCCCACAGCCCATGGACACTCTACACTATCATGGACTCTACCCACCCATTTAATCTCCTCCCACAGCCCAGGTACACTCTCCCCTATCACAGACTCTACCCACCCATTTAATCTCCTCCCACAGTCCATGTACACTCTCCCCTATCATGGACTCCACCCACCCATTTAATCTCCTCCCACAGCCCATGGACACTCTCCCCTATCATGGACTCTCCCCACCCATTTAATCTCCTCCCACACCCCATGTACACTCTCCCCTATCATGGACTCTACCCACCCATTTAATCTCCTCCCACAGCCCAGGTACACTCTCCCTATCATGGACTCCACCCACCCATTTAATCTCCTCCCACAGCCCATGGACACTCTACACTATCACAGACTCTACCCACCCATTTAATCTCCTCCCACAGCCCATGTACATTCTCCCCTATCATGGACTCTACCCACCCATTTAATCTCCTCCCACAGCCCATGTACATTCTCCCTATCATGGACTCCACCCACCCATTTAATCTCCTCCCACAGCCCATGTACACTCTCCCTATCATGGACTCTACCCACCCATTTAATCTCCTCCCACAGCCCATGTACACTCTCCCTATCATGGACTCCACCCACCCATTTAATCTCCTCCCACAGCCCATGTACACTCCCCTATCATGGACTCCACCCACCCATTTAATATCCTCCCACAGCCCATGTACACTCTCCCTATCATGGACTCTACCCACCCATTTAATCTCCTCCCATAGCCCATGTACACTCTCCCTAGGGTAACCGTGACGCTGACCAAGCCCCGCCCCCCGGCCGAGCCAGAGAGAGAGACGCCGCGTCTCAGCTGCTCCTGCTGCGCGCGCGGCCCCCCCCCCGAGGGCCGCGGCCCCCCCCCCCCGAGGGTCGCGCCCCCCCCGAGGGTCGGGCCCCCCCCCGAGGTGAAGGCCGCCGATTGCGGCTGTGCGAGACGGCCGGCGGGCCCGGTTGCCAGGGTAACGCTGGACGCTCAGCAAGCCCCACCCCCCGGCCGAGCCAGAGAGAGACGCCGCGTCTCAGCTCCTGCTGCGCGCGCACCCTAGCGGCGCTGGGCTGAGGCTCGCCCTCCAGCCTTCAAGTGGGGCCGGGAGGTGCCTAGCTCGGGCGTGGGTGCAGAGGAGACGCCGAGGCTTCTAGGCCTACCTGGAAAAATGGGGAAAGGTAGGAAAATTAATGAGATTAGACAAGTTAATTACTTTCTAAATCATTTTTTTTTTAAAACAATATGCGTTTTAAAAGCAACGTTTTTTTTTTAAGACGCAGAAAGCGGGAAAAAGAAAGGAAAAGTTTGGAATCAAGATGGCGGCGACTCACCTCAGTTCAGAAGGATAAGGCCCGGCCACACACGCACCGATTGGCCCGGCCGCACACGCCAGCAACCCGGCGTACGATTGGTCGAGCTCGAGGTCACTCTGTCGCTAATGAGCGGATAATGAGATGCTAATGAGCGGAATGTTAAGGTTTTTGGGATACTGCGGGCGCGATTTTAGCCCGGCCGAAACGTAAATACGCTTAAAACCTTCTTTGGAGGTAACGCGCGCGTAGGTACGCCCTGTAACTTTCGAGCGCATACCCGACAGACGCACACGCGATGACAGACAGACAGACGTACTGATTTATATATATAGATAGATAGAAACATAGAAGATAGGAGCAGGAGTAGGCCATTCGGCCCTTCAAGCCTGCTCCGCCATTCAATGAGATCATGGCTGATCATCCAAATTCAGTACAATGTCCCTGCCTTCTCCCCATATCCCTTGATCCCTTTAGCCTCAAGAAATATATCCAACTCTTTCTTGAATATATTTAATAAACTGGCCTCCACCGCCCTCTGTGGCAGAGAATTCCACAGGTTCACCACTCTCTGGGTGAAGAAGTTCCTCCTCATTTCAGTCCTAAATGGCTTACCCCTTATCCTTAGACTATGATCCCTGGTTCTGGACTCCTCGGCCATCCGAAACATCCTTCCTGCATCTAGTCTGTCCAGACCTGACAGAATTTTATACGTTTCGATGAGATCCCCTCTCAATCTTCTAAACTCCAGTGAGTATAAGCCCAATCGACACAATCTCTCCTCATACGTCATTCCTGCCATCCCAGGTATCAGCCTGGTGAATCTTCGCTGCACTCCCTCCATGGCAAGAACGTCCTTCCTCAGGTAAGGTGACCAAAACTGCACACAATACTCAAGGTGCGGTCTCACCAAGGCCCTGTACAACTGTAGCAAGACATCCTTGTTCCTGTACTCGAACCCTCTTGCTACGAAGGCCAGCATACCATTTGCCTTCTTAACCGCCTGCTGCACCTGCATGCTTACCTTCAGCGACTGGTGCACAAGAACACCCAGGTCTCTTTGCACTTCCCCTTCTCCCAATCTATTGCCATTTAAATAATAATCTGCCTTCCTGTTTTTGCCACCAAAGTGGATAACCTCACATTTATCCACATTATAGTGCATTTGCCATGTTTCTGCCCAATCACCCAACCTGTCCAAATCGTACTGGAGTTTCACGACATCCTCCTCGCAGCTTACCCTCCCACCCAGCTTTGTGTCGTCTGCAAATTTGGAGATATTACATTCAATTACCTCGTCCAGATCATTAATATATATTGTGAACAGCTGGGGTCCTAGGACCGATCCTTGTGGTACCCCACTAGTCACTGCCTGCCACTCGGAAAACGACCCGTTTATTCCAACTCTTTGCTTTCTGTCCGCCAACCAGTTCTCTATCCAAGTCAATACCTTGCCCCCAATCTCATGTGCCTTAATTTTGCACACTAATCTCTTATGTGGGACCTTATCGAAAGCCTTCTGAAAGTCCAAATACACCACATCCACTGGTTCTCCCTTATCTATTTTACCAGTTACATCCTCAAAAAATTCCAGCAGATTAGTCAAGCATGATTTACCTTTTGTAAATCCATGTTGACTTTGTCCGATCCTGTCACTGCTTTCCAAGTGCTCTGCTATTACATCTTTTATAATAGACTCCAGCATTTTCCCCACTACCGATGTCAGGCTTACCGGTCTATAATTCCCCGCTTTTTCTCTACCACCTTTTTTGAATAGTGGGATAACATTAGCTATCCTCCAATCCATGGGTACCGTTCCAGAGTCTATCGAGTTCTGGAAGATGACCAGCAATGCATCTACTATCTCTGGGGCCACTTCCTTAAGTACCCTGGGATGTAGACCATCAGGCCCTGGGGATTTATCAGCCTTCAGTCCCATCAATTTTCCTAACACCATTTCCCTACAAATACTGATTTCTTTCAGTTCCTCCCTTTCATCAGACCCTATGTTCCCCGACATCTCTGGGAGGTTATTTGTGTCCTCCTTTGTGAAGACAGAACCAAAGTATGTATTTAGTTGGTCTGCCATTTCCTTGTTTCCCATTATAAATTCCCCTGATTCTGACTGTAAGGGACCTACGCTTGACTTCACCAATCTTTTTCTCTTCACATATCTATAAAAGCTTTTACAGTCAGTTTTTATGTTCCCTGCAAGCTTACTCTCATATTCTATTTTCCCTTTCTTAATTAATCCCTTTGTCCTCCTTTGTTGACTCCTAAACTGCTCCCAATCCTCAGGATTATTGCTTTTTCCAGCCAATTTATATGTCCTCTCCTTGGATCTTATGCTATCCCTAATTTCCCTTGTAAGCCACGGTTGAGTCACCTTTTTTGTTTTATTTTTATGCCAAACTGGGATGAACAAATTCTGTAGCTCATCCATTCGGTCTTTGAATGTTTGCCATTGCCTATCCACCGTCAACCCTTTGAGTGCCATTCCCCAATCAATCCTACCCAACTCGCTCCTCAGACCATCGTAGTTTCCTTTATTTAAATTGAGGACCCTTGTCTCTGAGTCAACTACTTCATTCTCCATCTTAATGCAGAATTCGATCATATTAAGATCGCTCCGACCCAAGGGGCTTCGTACAACAAGATTGCTAATTAATTCTTTCTCGTTATCTAATACCCAGTCTAAGATGGCCTGATCGCTGGTTGGTTCCTCGACATATTGGTCCAGGAAACCATCCCGTAAACACTCCAGGAATTCCTCCTCCACAGTATTGTTACTAATTTGGTTGGCCCAATCTATATGTAGATTAAAGTCACCCATGATGACTGCTGTGCCCTTATTGCACGCTTCTTTAATTTCCCTTTTAATGCCATCCCCAACCTCCGCCTTACTGTTTGGAGGTCTATATACCACTCCCACTAATGTTTTTTTCCCCTTAGTATTTCACAATTCTACCCATACAGATTCCACATCATCAGAGCTAATATCCTTCATTACAATTGTATTAATCCCTTCTTTAACCAGTAATGCTACCCCACCTCCCTTTCCTTTTTGCCTATCTTTCCTGAATATTGAATACCCCTGGATGTTGAGTTCCCAGTCTTGGCCATCCTTGAGCCACGTTTCCGTAATCCCAATCAAATCATATCTGTTTACTTCTATTTGCGCAGCCAATTCATCCACCTTATTACAAATGCTCCTCGCATTAAGACACAAAGCCTTCAGGCTTGTTTTTTTAATGCTCTTAGACCTATTAGAATTATTATTTACTGTGGCCACGTTTGATTTAAACCGTTGATTTCTCTGACTGCCACTTTTGTTTTTCTCCTTCCTATCTTTTGCTTTTATCCCTGTTTTCCTTTCCTCTGTCTCCATGCTCAGGTTCCCAACCCCCTGCCATTTTAGTTTAAACCCCCCTGAACAGCACTAGCAAACACTCCCCCTAGGACATCGGTCCCGGTCCTGCCCAGGTGCAAACCGTCCCGTTTGTTCTGGTCCCACCTCTCCCAGAACCGGTTCCAATGCCCAAGGAATTTGAATCCCTCCTCCTTGCACCATTCCTCTAGCCACGTATTCATTTGAAATATCCTCCTATTTCTACTCTGACTAGCACGTGGCACTGGTAGCAATCCTGAGATTACTACCTTTGAGGTCCTATTTTTTAATTTACCTCCTAACTCCCTATATTCTGCTTTTAGGACCTCATCCCGTTTTTTACCGATATCGTTGGTGCCTATGTGCACCACGACAACTGGCTGTTCACCCTCCCCCTCCAAAATGTTCTGCAGCCGCTCCGAGACGTCCTTGACCCTTGCACCAGGGAGGCAACACATCATCCTGGAGTCTCGATTGCGGCCGCAAAAACGCCTATCTATTCCCCTTACAATTGAGTCCCCTATCACTATAGCTCTTCCACTCTTTTTCCTCCCAGCCTGTGCAGCAGAGCCACCCATGGTGCCAGGAAGTTGGCTGCTGCTGCCTTCCCCTGATGAGTCATCCCCCCAGCAGTATTCAAAGTGGTATATCTGTTGGAGAGGGGGATGGCCGCAGGGGATTCCTGCACTACCTGCCTGCGCCTCTTACTCTGCCTGCTGGTCACCCATTCCCTTCCTGCCTGTACACCCTTTACCTGCGGTGTGACCAACTCGCTATATGTGATATTCACGACGTCCTCAGCATCGCAAATGCTCCAAAATGAATCCATCCGCAGCTCCTGTGCCGCAATGCGGTCTGTCAGTAGCTGCAGTTGGACACACTTCCTGCACACATGGTCGTCAGGGATGCAGGAAGCGTCCCTGATTTCCCACATAGAGCAGGAGGAGCACACTACGGGGCTGGGCTGTCCTGCCATGACTTACCCTTTAACTAATTAATTAAAATGAAATGAATCCCACCAGTTTCACCACAGTTAAATGATATATTTAAGGGCCCTGGTTTACAAACTGTCCCCGCTACACCACAGCAACCTTAAAAACTATAAACCACAGACTTAAAGCTTTAAAACGAGAGAAATACTCCAACCAATCACCTACCTGTTTTGTGGTGACGTCACACCTCGAATACTTTTTACACCTCTCCTTGCCTGAGATTGGAGATTGGTACACCTACCTGAGCCTCTGGGGCCTTTTGTAGTCGCTCTGCCGCTCTGCTCCGCCTCCACCCGCTGCCGATGCCGCACTGAGGCCTACCTGAGCCTCTGGGGCCTTTTGTAGTCACTCTGCCGCTCTGCTCCGCCTCCACCCGCTGCCGATGCCGCACTGAGGCCTACCTGAGCCTCTGGGGCCTTTTGTAGTCGCTCTGCCGCTCTGCTCCGCCTCCACCCGCTGCCGATGCCCCTCCCCTATTATGGACTCTACCCACTCATTTAATCTCCTCACACAGCCCATGTACACTCTACCCTATCATAGACTCTACCCACACATTTAATCTCCTCCCACAGTCCATGTACACTCTCCCCTATCACGGACTCTACCCACACATTTAATCTCCTCCCACAGCCCATGTACACTCTCCCCTATCACGGACTCTACCCACCCATTTAATCTCCTCCCACAGTCCATGTACACTCTCCCCTATCATGGACTCCATCCACCCATTTAATCTCCTCCCACAGCCCATGTATACTCTCCCCTATCATGGACTCTACCCACCCATTGAATCTCCTCCCACAGCCCATGTACACTCTCCCCTATCATGGACTCTACCCACTCATTTAATCTCCTCCCACAGCCCAAGTACACTCTCCCCTATCACGGACTCTACCCACCCATTTAATCTCCCCCCACAGCCCATGTACACTCTCCCCTATCACAGACTCTACCTGTTAGATCCGTGGTTCAGTGGATAAATAATTACACGGATGCTGTACATAAACAAATAACAGGTCTTTATTGGAGGAGGGTCATCTCTCGACTGGAGTACAGAGGCATGCGCACAGCTTATATACTGGTGTGGTTCCTGCCAGTACTACAGTATACAGGAGCTGTAAAAAGTAGTTCTGACTTAAAGCACATACACTACAATTCCTCCCTTTTTAGATTAATAATACCCCCTTAATATTCAAATAACAATTACATTTTTACTTGTACATTCAATAACAAAAGTCCATTTATAGATTCAGTCTTTGGGGCGGCTTCCTGACCCTTTCGGGATAGCGCCTTTCCGGAGGTTCTTGTTCTTGGTGCAGAGGCGATTCTGACCCCCTTTCATCGGGTAGTTCATCGGGTTCCACTGCTACTGGGTCTGAAGTAAATGCTACCGGTATGTCGGGTTCATCCCCAGGTACTCGAGACATGGGGTTGACGCATTCCTGTGATGCTAAGATCTGATCGACGTGGCGTCTCACAATGTTCTCCCCGACATCCACTGTGTACATTAATGGCCCCTGCCTTGTACATATCGTTCCGGGTTGCCACTTCTCTGTTCGATAGTCCCGGGCCAAGACTGGTTGCCCTACATTGAAGCTCCTTGTCGGCTTCTCGTTGATGTGCTGGAATTGTTTGTCCTCAACATTTCTTCGCACATTTGGTCTGAGCAAGTTCAGATGAGATCTCAACCTTCAGTTAAAGAACATCATGGCCGGGGTCTGGTTGGTAACTGCATGTGTCGCGTTTCGGTAGGCTAATAAGAAATTGTCCATCTTATGCTGTAGTGGAATTTCCTCATCGCACATGGCCTTTATCGCCTTCTTAAAGGTTTGTACGAACCTCTCAGCCAATTCATTGGTGGCTGGATGATACGGGGTGGATGTGTAATGCCTTACCCCATTCCTTTTCATGAATTTTTGGAATTCATCGGACACAAACTGTGGTCCATTATCAGAGCAGATCTGCTCTGGCAAACCGTTTTTGGCAAATATGGTCCGTAGGACTGCAATCGTTTTCTCTGTAGTGGTTGAAGACATCTTTATCACCTCAGGCCACTTTGAATGAGCATCCACTGCTATTAAGAACATTGAGTCCATGAATGGACCAGCGAAATCAATGTGCACCCGTTGCCATGGAGCGGAGGGCCACTCCCATGGGTGTAGAGGGGCATGTGGTGGTGCATTTTGGACCTTCTGGCATCCTAAGCAGCTTTTAGTTAGGTCTTCGATTTGTTGATCGATTCCCGGCCACCACACATAAGCCCTAGCTAGGCTTTTCATTTTCACTCCCCCCAGATGGCCTTCGTGAAGCTCATTGAGCACTCTCTCCCTTAACTTGGGTGGAATCACCACTCTGGATCCACACATCACTGTCCCCTGGCATACTGACAGCTGTTCTCTTCTGGATGAGAATGCTGGCAACAGTGAGTCGCCATGTGCTGGCCATCCCCTCACCGTCAATTCATATACCCGTGACAGCTTCGGATCATTGCGGGTCTCCTTCTCTATATCCGCGTTTGTTACTGGCAATCGTTCAATTATCGACGAATAAAATATCTCAATAGGGTCCACTGCTGGTGCTTCCTCCACCGTAGGCAGTGGCAGATAGCCCATCAGCGTTCCCATGCTGTTTCGTGCCTTTATATTCTATTTCATATTGATTCGCCCCTAGAAACAAGGACCATCTTTGTAACCGCTGTGCAGTCATTACTGGCACGCCCTTCTTAGGATTAAAGATGGAGACAAGTGGTTGGTGGTCAGTCAGCAAGGTGAACTTCTGTCCATGCAGATAGTGGTTGAATTTTTTTACTCCCCATACTAGGCTGAGGGGCGTAGTTGCGCTCGGCTGAGGTTAGTGACCGAGACGCAAAGGCTACTGGCCTCTCCAAACCGTCCGGGAATTTGTGCGACAGCACTGCTCCAATGCCGTAGGGTGATGCATCACATGCCAAACGAATTGGTAGTGTTGGGTTGAAATGGGCCAACACCTCTTTTGATGTGATCAATTCTTTAGACTTCTGGAAAGCTGGTCTACGTTCGTCATCCCACTTCCATGGTACCCCTGTTTGCAGTAGGGTGTTCAGCGGGTGTAGTACCGTAGACAAATTTGGTAAGAACTTGTGGTAATAGTTTACCAGCCCGAGGAACGACCTCAGTTGTGACACATTTTCCGGTGCTGGAGCCTTGACTACTGCCTCAATCTTGTCAGGGGACTTATGTAACCCCTCTTCATCGATGACGTGGCCGCAAAACGAGATCTGTTTCTGGAAAAACTCGCACTTGTGGCGATTAGCTCGTAGCCCATATTCCTTTAATCTGGCGAGCACCTTCTCCAAGTTAACGAGGTGATCACCGTTATTTTCGCCCGTGACCAAGATGTCGTCCAAATAACACTGGGTCCCTGGAATCCCTTGCAGGACCTGATCCATCACCCTTTGCCAGATAGCCGGAGCCGAGGCTACTCCAAACACCAGCCAGTTGTATTGATAGAGACCTTTATGGGTGTTGATCGTAAGGTAATGTTTCGAAGCTTCTTCTACCTCCATTTGCAAGTATGCCTGGGCTAGATCAATTTTTGTGAAGCGTTTACCACCAGATAACGAGGTGAAAATATCCTCAATTCGTGGAAGCAGATATTGCACCGTGCGAAGGACTGGGTTCACTGTCACCTTAAAATCCCCACAGATGCGGACCTTCTTTGGTTCCCCAGGCGTATTACTCAACGACCTCTTCATTACAGGAATGATGGGTGTAGCCCACTCGCTCCAGTCCACTTTGGACAGTACTCCTGAACATTCCAACCCTTCCAGCTCTGCTTCAACCGCTGGTCTGATCACATAAGGCACTGGTCTGGCCTTCAGAAACTTTGGGCTTGCATTATCCTCTATTTTAATTGTTGCTGTTATTCCTTTTAGTGTTCCTAGTCCCTCCTGGAACACTTCTTTTGCGTCAGTTAGCATTTTTGACAGTCGTCCAGGTGTGACGTCGTCATCCTTTTTGGCCTCCACCTTCAGTGCCTGTATGGAATGCCAATCTAAATGTATCTTCCAGATCCATTCACGTCCTAGCAGTGGTGGTCCTCCATTTGGCAATACATATATATCCATTTTAGGTATTTCCTGACCTTTATATGTCACTTTCACCCTTATTTTTCCTTTGGGGTAAACTTTTTGCCCCGTATACGTCTTCAAGACATTCTCTGTAGCTTTCAAGGGTATGTGTGAAAATAGCCGCTTGTAGTCTCTTTGATTTATGACTGTTAGAGCTGACCCTGTGTCCAATTCCATTTCCACTTGGACTCCGTCTATCTTGAGTGTAACCCAGATAGTCTGGTGATCCTCCATTTTGGTTACATTATGTAGTTTCAGACAACCCAGCTCCTTGCTTCCGGAGTCTGTGTCACTTTTCTGTTCGTCTGAACCACTGTCCATCACCTGGTGTACCTTTTTTGTACTTCTCCTGTGGAGATTTCTTACTGTTGGTTTTCTTCCCAGACCTGCAGACTCTTGCTATGTGTCCTGCTTTCCCACACTGTCTGCACACTTGGTCCTTGAACCAACAATCTTTCTGGTCATGTGTTGTTCTGCCGCAGCGATAGCAATTACCTGTTCCATAGGTCATTTCGTTGGTGCCATATTCTTGCGGTCTCCGTTGTATCTCTGCAGCGCCCCTTGCGGCTGCTTCGTGTGATACTGCCATACTGAAAGCTTTGTCCAGCGTAAGGTCCTTTTCTGATAGAAGCCGTTTCTGGGTTCCTTCACTTTGTAGCCCACATACAAACTTGTCCCTTAACGTGTCTGCTAGTCCCGCTCCAAACTGGCAGTATTTCGATAGCTTGCGCAGTTCCGTTAGGTACTCAGCATTGCTTTCGTCTTTGTGTTGGTTCCTTTTATGGAACTTAAATCGTTCTGCTATCAGCAGCGGTGTGGGGTTTAAGTGGTCCTGTAGGATTTCTACTATGCTTTCAAAATTCTTGTTTACCGGCTTCTCTGGGGTTATTAGATTTCGCAGTAACCCATAAGTTTTTGCACCCATGGAATTTAACAGAACCAGTGCTTTATTAGCATCTGGCACTTCATTCGCCCTGCAGTACACCTCAATACGTTCCACATATGTCGCCCAATCTTCGACTTCATTGTCGAACGTAGAGATACTGCCACTCTTCGGCATCCTTGGTTGTGCGTTAACTATCACCAATGGCGCCTCCCGCGCTCTTCTTCTCAATGGCGCCTCCCGTGCTCTCCCTGCTTCTCCGCGGCTCAATGGCATCTCCCGCGCTCTCCCTGCTTCTCTGCGGCTCAATGGCGTCTCCCGCGCTCTCCCTGCTTCTCTGCGGCTCAATGGCGTCTCCCCTTGCTTCGCCCCACGGACCCTGATCAGCCCGTGATCCCTGGCTGTGCTCTGCGTGTTCTTCTCTTGATATTTGTCGACGCCGCTCAGTCTAGAACCCGGCTGTTTGTTACCCTCTCTCCGGTTTTGCAGTATTTTTCTTCGACGCCGCTCGGTGATCAACCCCCAGCTGCGCCCTGCTCTCTTCACCCTTTTTCTTACCCCGTCGATGCTGCCCAGCTCTCTCTCTCTGCCGTCGGTCGGCTCCAGCCGCCGCTGCTCAGGAAGGGTCTGCTCTGGACCTGTCGTCGGTCTCTTACTGCTCATTGTGGCTGGGGAACCAAGCCCGGCTCTCCACGGCCTCCCCAGTGAAGTTGGATCTCTGCCTGACTGCTGGGCGGTTGCTCGCGGTCGACGCCCGTGTTCCTGGACTCGACTATTTTTTTTGTTGTTTTTTTTTTGTTTAATGTTGCAGGTAGATTCGCACCAACACTCGTCGCCACTGTTAGATCCGTGGTTCAGTGGATAAATAATTACACGGATGCTGTACATAAATAACAGGTCTTTACTGGAGGAGGGTCATCTCTAGACTGGAGTACAGAGGCATGCGCACAGCTTATATACCGGTGTGGTTACTGCCGGTACTACAGTATACAGGAGCTGTAAAAAGTAGTTCTGACTTAAAGCACATACACTACACTACCCACCCATTTAATCTCCTCCCACAGCCCATGTACACTCTCCCCTATCACGGACTCTACCCACCCATTTAATCTCCTCCCACAGCCCATGTACACTCTCCCCTATCATGGACTCTACCCACCCATTTAATCCCCTCCCACTGCCCATGTACACTCTCCCCTATCACGGACTCTACCCACCCATTTAATCTCCTCCCACAGCCCATGTACACTCTCCCCTATCACGGACTCTACCCACCCATTTAATCTCCTCCCACAGCCCATTTACACTCTCCTCTATCACGGACTCTACCCACCCATTTAATCTCCTCCCACAGCCCATGCACACTCTCCCCTATCACAGACTCTACCCACACATTTAATCTCCTCCCACAGCCCATGCACACTCTCCCCTATCACGGACTCTACCCACCCATTTAATCTCCTCCCACAGCCCATGTACACTCTCCCCTATCACAGACTCTACCCACCCATTTAATCTCCTCCCACAGCCCATGTACACTCTCCCCTATCACAGACACTACCCACCCATTTAATCTCCTCCCACAGCCCATGTACACTCTCCCCTATCACAGACTCTACCCACCCATTTAATCTCCTCCCACAGCCCATGCACACTCTCCCCTATCACGGACTCTACCCACCCATTTAATCTCCTCCCACAGCCCATGTACACTCTCCCCTATCATTGACTCTACCCACCCATTTAATCTCCTCCCACAGCCCATGTACACTCTCCCCTATCACAGACTCTACCCACCCATTTAATCTCCTCCCACAGCCCATGTACACTCTCCCCTATCACAGACTCTACCCACCCATTTAATCTCCTCCCACAGCCCATGTACACTCTCCCCTATCACAGACACTACCCACCCATTTAATCTCCTCCCACAGCCCATGCACACTCTCCCCTATCACGGACTCTACCCACCCATTTAATCTCCTCCCACAGCCCATGTACACTCTCCCCTATCACGGACTCTACCCACCCATTTAATCTCCTCCCACAGCCCATGTACACTCTCCCCTATCACAGACACTACCCACCCATTTAATCTCCTCCCACAGCCCATGTACACTCTCCTCTATCACAGACTCTACCCACCCATTTAATCTCCTCCCACAGCCCATGTACACTCTCCCCTATCACAGACACTACCCACCCATTTAATCTCCTCCCACAGCCCATTTACACTCTCCCCTATCACAGACACTACCCACCCATTTAATCTCCTCCCACAGCCCATGTACACTCTCCCCTATCACAGACACTACCCACCCATTTAATCTCCTCCCACAGCCCATTGACACTCTCCCCTATCACGGACTCTACCCACCCATTTAATCTCCTCCCACAGCCCATGCACACTCTCCCCTATCACGGACTCTACCCACCCATTTAATCTCCTCCCACAGCCCATGGACACTCTCCCCTATCACGGACTCTACCCACCCATTTAATCTCCTCCCACAGCCCATGGACACTCTCCCCTATCACAGACTCTACCCACCCATTTAATCTCCTCCCACAGCCCATGCACACTCTCCCCTATCACAGACACTACCCACCCATTTAATCTCCTCCCACAGCCCATGTACACTCTCCCCTATCACGGACTCTACCCACCCATTTAATCTCCTCCCACAGCCCATGTACACTCTCCCCTATCACAGACTCTACCCACCCATTTAATCTCCTCCCACAGCCCATGTACACTCTCCCCTATCACAGACACTACCCACCCATTTAATCTCCTCCCACAGCCCATGTACACTCTCCCCTATCACAGACACTACCCACCCATTTAATCTCCTCCCACAGCACATGTACACTCTCCCCTATCACAGACACTACCCACCCATTTAATCTCCTCCCACAGCCCATGTACACTCTCCCCTATCACGGACTCTACCCACCCATTTAATCTCCTCCCACAGCCCATTTACACTCTCCTCTATCTTTGGCCGTGATTTTGCCAGTGGAGGTGGCGTCGCGGTGGGAGTGCTGATTGGCGGGTTCCGGTCCCACTCCTGGCTGCATCCGTTCTGTAAAAAGGATTTTCCGTTCACAGAACTTGTTAAACCCGCCCTTGGGGGTTCCCGGCCAATTAAAAGGAAGCGTGTCTGATGATGTCATTTGATGACTCATCATCAGCCGGTTTCCTTAAAGGGGCCACGGCCACTTTGATTTTGACAGTTGTGCTGTCAGTGTTCTGCAGCATTCAGGTGCTGCAAACACTGACAATCACTGCACAGAGGTGCGCGGCTGCACCCAGGCTCTCTCATGACTCCCTCCATATGCTTATGGAGGGAGTCACAGCACGCAGGGAGGTTCTCTTCCCTCCCAATGGGCGGAAGAGACCGGCCCAGGAGACCAACGCAGCCTGGTTGCACATTGCATAGGAGTACACAAGCAGGGATGTGGTCAGGAGGACCAGGCTGCAGTGGTGCAAACCTTTCAATGATCTCAGTAGATCACGATACGTTAGTACAAAGCCACACTCAACCTCACCCTGCTTTGCCACTCATCACATCCCCATCACTCTGCCTTCCCTACCCTACTCCTGCACATCCTTACTCACACCAACTTACCTTGTACCTCCACCCATGCCTCTCTATCTACATTATCACACCCCCATCTCACTAGCCATCCCTCACACTCACCCTCATCCTAGTCCAATCATACCAACTAACAACACAGAAGGGTAGGCACTTGGGTGTTTTATGCAATGTTCATGTAAATTTTCGGTTAATGTGTTGTCAAACATTGAAATCTTTATTTTCAACACTTTGCCTTATTGGACAGATCTGTGCTCGCCTTTGGAACTGTCTTAGTGAGTTGCAGTGAATGGTGAGACATAACGGTATCCCCCGCAATGGTGATGAGTATGAAAGGAATGGCTTGGTCATTGTAGGAATGCTTTATGGTGATGGTGTGGGGTGGTGTTAATCTGGTGCATCATGTGGCAGCCAGGGTGTACAGCGTCAAGTGAAGTAAATCTGGCCATGGTAAGGCCATTGCTGGCCTCCCGGGCAGCAATGTGGTCGGGTGCTGATGCCCTGTGTCCTGTGCAGCATCAGATGATTGTGGAGAAGGTTGGTATTGTTGTTGGTGATGTTGGTGTGCCTGGTGAAGTTGGTGCTGGGGCTGATCGTGGAGGGATTCAGAGGACCAAGGTGAGATTTTTTCAAGGGCACCGATGTTGCTGGAATAGATGGCAGCTGAAGTTGAGATGACAGAAGCGATCTGTCAATGGTGAGAGAGCTTGATCCAAGGAGGTGACAGTGGATAGAGAGTTTACTCCAAACACTTCCAAACTGCATACAGCTCAAAAGTGTCCTCCAAGCCCTGACGGCTCAAGCTTCTGACACTGGAAAGTGACCAGCTGTGAAATGGTAGCTTTCAGGCCACTTTTACAGCCCTCACCTATTCACAGCATAGTTAAAATGTGGTTAAATAGAAATAGGCTGGCAAAATAGTAGTTAACAAGCACTTAACAAGCAGTGAAATATCTTAAATGCCTCCCCCGCCGCTTGGTGTCTGGTCTGTTCTGAAATCACAGACCTGACACTTTGGAAACTTACATGGAGGCGGGTTCCCAACCCGCTGTCAATCATTTCGATTTTGACAGCAGACCCGCCTCCAAACACACCCTCTGAGCGCCGGCAAAACTCAGCCCATGGACTCGACCCACCCGTTTAATCTCCTGAGGGGAAGAACTGCAAGTCTCTCTGTCCAAAATGTTAATGAATCAAAGCTCTAGAATATTCAATGCAACCTCACATCCTCCATTCTTAATGCTGACGTGAAAATTCCACAATCCCATCATATTCCACACAACATTTCATTATCCTTCACTTTGCCCCTTGTACTGGTGTCTCTGCCAGGTTTCCACTGCTCCAGTCTGGTTTGAAGAGTCCTGAGCTGACAGCACAGATAAATTACCTTGTGAGATAAACAAGACGGTGGGCACCTCTTAACATATTAAGGAGGCAAGAGAGGAAAGTTTGAATCATTTAGATTCAAAATATCCTTTCTTGATGGGATGACAAAAACAATACAGCTCAGCTTTCAAACTTCTGTCAGGAAGGATATTGCCAGTCTACGCAGCTCAGTGCAAAGTTGTGTGTTATGACCATGCCAGGCCACAAGATGGTGATGTGGGATTTAATAATGAGCGAGGTTTTCAGTGTAATCAGCTGAGGAACAAAACAACAACCCTTCTTGGCAACCAAGCGGGTGATTAGGCAAAGCCATGTGACTTCAGGCCTTGCGCCATTTTTCTTATTGATTCATCGAGTTATGTGGAACTAGGTTTTCCACAGCAGGTGTCAGTATTGCCAACTCTCGCGAATCCATCGTGAGAGACGCGGTTTCGGAGTGAAACATAGAAGATAGGAGCAGGAGTAGGCCATTCGGCCCCTCGAGCCTGCTCCGCCATTCAATGCGATCATGGCTGATCATCCAAATTCAGTACCCGGTCCCTGCTTTCTCCCCATATCTCTTGATCCCTTTAGCCTTAAGAAATATATCCAACTCCTTCTTGAATATATTTAATGAATTGGCCTCCACTGCCTTCTGTGGTAGAGAATTCCACATGTTCACCACTCTCTGGGTGAAGAAATTCCTCCTCATTTCTGTCGTAAATGGCTTACCCCTTATCCTTAGACTGTGACCCCTGGTTCTGGACTCCCCCTGCTGGCGAGGTGACAGCGTGGCCACCGATCCACCTGCTCCTGCTCCTATTTCTTATGTTCTTGTGTCAGAAAGAAAGCATCACTCGCGATGGAACACCTAAATCTCGGCACACGCGCTTTGCACATGCGCGAAGAAGAAATACGCCGATTGATGCTATTAGTGAAATCACAAACAAGTTCTTTTGCATTTGAAACTTTGCTGAAATGCCCGCCAGAGGAAATCTTTATCACGGCATTTACGTCATCGCACATCGCGACCAGAGCAATACACCTTCTGTTGGCTACCATATATGCCTTTAATCTCTGATTCCAACCTACTGACCTATCAGTGGTCATTAACAGCAGTCTTCTAGAAGCCCTTTCAAAGCTGACAAATTTCTGCCTTCTAGTAAACCAGAGACGATTATCAAATAAAATTTGACAGCAAGCCACATAAGTAGATATTAGGGCAGGTGACCAAAAGCTTGGTCAAAGAGGTCAGTTTTAAGGCGCGTCTTAAAGGAGGAGAGGTTTAGGGAGGGAATTCCAGAGCTTAGGGCCCGGGCAGCTGAAGACACGGCCGCCAATGGTGGAGCGATTAAAATGGGGAATGCGCAAGTGGCCAGAATTGGAGGAGCGCAGAGATCTCGGAGGGTTTTAGGGCCGGAGGAGGTTGTGTTCTGGAATGAGTGACGGTCTGGCCTTGCATTGTGTCATCAAATACTACGAACAGGCTCAGCAATTTGAACAAGGCAGGTTGGTAAATGCCTTCAGAAAAAGTGATCGGTAGCAAACTGATTTAAATAACTTGGTGAAATACACAAAGAGCTTTCAATTTTTTTTTTTTGTTCCCGGAATGTGGGCGTCGCTGGCAAGGCCGGCATTTGTTGCCCATCCCTAGTTGCCCTTGAGAAGGTGGTGGTGAGCCGCCTTCTTGAACCGCTGCAGTCCGTGTGGTGAAGGTGCTCCCACAGTGCTGTTAGGGAGGGAGTTCCAGGATTTGGACCCAGCGACGATGAAGGAACGGCCAATATACTTCCAAGTCAGGATGTTGTGTGACTTGGAGGGGAAATTGTTCCCATGCACCTGCTGCCCTTGTCCTTCTAGGTGGTAGAGGTCACGGGTTTGGGAGGTGCTGCCGAAGAAGTTCAGGCGAGTTGCTGCAGTGCATCTTGTAGATGGTACACACTGCAGCCACGGTGCGCCGGTGGTGGAGGGAGTGAATGTTTAAGGTGGTGGATGGGGTGCCGATCAAGCGGGCTGCTTTGTCCTGGATGGGGTCGAGCTTCTTGAGTGTTGCTGGGGCTGCACTCATCCAGGCAAGTGGAGAGTATTCCATCACACTCCTGACTTGTGCCTTGTAGATGGTGGAAAGGCTTTGGGGAGTCAGGAGGTGAGACACTCACCGCAGAATACCCAGCCTCTGACCTTTGCTGGTTGCCACTTTATTTATGAGGCTGGTCCAAGTAAGTTCCAGTTAAATTAAACACATTTGAACAAATCCCAAAAGATGTCTGCATTTGAATTCAAAATGTTTGGTCATTCAGAGTAAGGTCCCTCTGCAATGTTCCATTAAATACTCACAGTTCACACAGCATAATCAGCTGACACCTGTAACAGTGGTATCAGCTAGGGCCTGATTTTTGAGAGTGAAGCTGGTTTTAAACCTCTTATGTACTGGACAGAATTAAAGAAGTCTACACTAAAAACGCTTCATTTTTTTCATCATAACCTCGATACCATCTCAACCATTTCCCCAGGAATCAAGGATCCAAGGTCTGTATTCCACTGCTTTAAGTTAAGTGTCAGCCATGGCTCAGTGGGCAGCATTCTCGCCTCTGAGCCAGAAGGTTGTGGGTTCTAAATCCCACTCTAGAAACTTGAGCACAACAATCTAAGCTGACACTCCAGTGCAGTGCTGAGGGAGCGCTGCACTGTCAGAGGTGCTGTTTTTCGGCTGAGACATTAAAACAAGGCTCCATCTGACCCCTCAGGTGGATGTAAAAGATCCCCATGGCACTGCTTGAAGAAGAGCAGGGGAGTTTTCCCCAGTGCCCTGGCCAATACTTATCTCTCAACCTACAGCACTGGCCATTTATCTCATTGCTGTCTCTGGAATCTTGCTGTGCACAAGTTGGCTGCCACGAATTCCCGACATTACAACATTGACCACACTTCAAATTGTACTTTATTGGCTGTAAATCGCTTGGGACGTTCTGAGGTGCTATATAAATGTGTGTTCTATCTTTCCGCTTTACTTATTCCCCTATAATGGGAAATGACTACCTCTGTCCGCTGTTGACAGTGAAATGGAGAATAGCTTTAAGAAGAATGTGTCTATGATTTTACTATCAATCTATGGCCAATTTTCCTTCACAATGCCTGTTTAATGATTCAGCAACAACAACGTGTATTTATATAGTGCCTTTAACGTAGTAAGACGTCCCAAGGCGCTGCACAGGAGTATTATAAGACAAAGAATTTGACACCGAGCCACATAAGGAGAAATTAGGGCAGGTGACCAAAAGCTTGGTCAAAGAGGTCGGTTTTAAGGAGCGTCTTAAAGGAGGAAAGAGAGGTAGAGAGGCGGAGAGGTTTAGGCAGGGAATTCCAGAGCTTAGGGCCTAGGCAACCATCTACAAAGTAGTTAACAACCCGTCTGAAAAAGAAACATTCATCAAAACTGCTGCAGGCAAAGAGAGGACAAATGGGGATAGAAATTACTTCGCTGGATCCAAAGTGGGCGCCACAAAGTTGAATTCTGCAGCTCGACGTTCCTTGCTGGAAGCGCGCCTGACATCATATTGGTTTGGGTGCTCAAAAGGTATCCTTGGTGGTCACCAGCAACAAACACAGGCATCAGTTACCTGTTCTAGTGCTACTAGAGGTGGCTCCCCAGTGGCTACAGCTTGGGAGGTGGAAGGTTGCTGAATCTCCAGTGAGAGTCCTTGAGATGGCCATAGTGGACCACCTCAAGGAGCTGTGACCGGTGGTGACTGCTGAGACTCGGCTTCAGCTGTCCCAGGTGGCTGTCTGGCACCAACAAGGGCACTGGTTGAAAGGCTTGTGGGGAGCAGGCGTGTTGTCCTCCTGAGAGAGGACAGCAGGTGCCTCTCCCATGGAGCCATTGCTATTCTTAAGCTGTTGAGCCTCAGCACTATCACTGCTCTGCGCAAGAAGAGAGTGCAGGTGTGCTGGGAGGCTCTTGAAGCATCTATCCATGCTCTCCTTCAGGTTTTGCTTTGAGGACATGAATGTCAGGGTAGAATAGAGTGTGAAAGGTGGCAGAGGTGTGAGCAGGTGAAGGAAGTAAGAGTGAGGAGAGTAGCAGATGTAGAGTGTTGCAGTTGGAGCAGAAGGAAGTGGAGTAAAGTGTGCTGCAGTGATTGGAGGAGAATGGTAATTGTCCCTAACCCGCGGCTTCTACCACCTAGAAGGACAAGGGCAGAAGGTGCATGGGAACACCATCACCTCCAAGTTCCCCTCCAGGTCACACACCATCCTGTCTTAGAAATACATCGGCCGTTCCTTCACCGTCGCTGGGTCAAAATCCTGGAACTTCCTCCCTAACGGCACTGTGGGAGCACCTTCACCTCAGATAAGGCGACCAAAGCTGCACACAATACTCAAGGTGTGGTCTCACCAAGGCCCTGTACACCTGCAGCATAGTTTGTCTATTATGTCGGATTCAGCAACCGCAAGACAGGTGGCTGTCATGAGTTCCCTAATATATACTAGAGTATATTTGTTTTTTTTTTGGTGAGTTAACATTAACTAATAATCATTAAATCTTTATGTACCTGGTCCATTGCGGGTGAATATCGTGAGCGGTGACTTTGCTTTAAACTGGGCTGTGCTGTACGTGAGGGCTCACCACACAGACCAGATGAGGGGATTTGGATGAGGGAAAGTTCCTGAAACGGGATTTTGAAAGAGTGATTCTCTTTCACTGGGGGTTACAAGATCACAAGATAGTTATGGATGAGTTATGGATCCATGCAGAAACTTTAATGTCTCCCGCTCGCAGCATTCCATTGTCACTTAAATAATTTCACCGATTTTGCCTCCACAACCCGATCTGGGTCTTCATCCCATGTGTTGTTCACTCTTATGTGAAGATCTTCGTACTACCAGTCCTAAGTTTCCCAATTACTAGTGTACTCTTGTCTTAATCTCACAATTTCAAGAGTGAAGTTAGGAAACACTTCTACACACAAACGGTGGTAAAAGTTTGGAACTCTCTTCCGCAAACGGCAATTGATGCTCGATCAATTGTTAATTTTAAATCGGAGATTATCTTTCTGTTAACCAAAGGTATAAAGGGATATGGGGCAAAGTGGGTAGATGGTGTTAGGTCGCAGATCAGCCATGATCTCAGTGAATGGCGGAGCAGGCTCGAGGAGCTGAATGAAACATGGAAACATAGAAGATAGGAGCAGGAGTAGGCCATTCGGCCCCTCGAGCCTGCTCCACCATTCAATGAGATCATGGCTGATCAACCAAACTCAGTACCCGGTCCCTGCTTTCTCCCCATATCCCTTGATCCCTTTAGCCTTAAGAAATATATTTAACTCCTTCCTGAATATATTTAATGAATTGGCTTCAACTGCCTTCTGTGGTAGAGAATTCCAGAGGTTCACCACTCTCTGGGTGAAGAAATTCCTCCTCATCTCTGTCCTAAATGGCTTACCCCTTATCCTTAGACTGTGACCCCTGGTTCTAGACTCCCCTGCCATCGGGAACATCCTTCCTGCATCTAGTCTGTCTAGTCCTGTTAGAATTTTATAAGTTTCAATGAGATCCCCTCTCATTCTTCTAAACTCCAGCGAGTATAAGCCCAATCAACCCAATCTCTCCTCATACGTCATTCCTGCCATCCCAGGTATCAGTGGTGAATCTTCGCTGCACTCCCTCCATGGCAAGAACATCCTTCCTCAGATAAGGCGACCAAAACTGCACACAATACTCAAGGTGTGGTCTCACCAAGGCCCTGTACAACTGCAGCAAGACATCCTTGTTCCTGTACTCGAACCCTCTCGCATACCATTTGCCTTCTTAACCGCCTGCTACACCTGTATGCATATCTTCAGCGACTGGTGCACAAGGACACCCAGGTCTCGTTGCACTTCCCCTTCTCCCAATCTATTGCCGTTCAGATAATAATCTGCCTTCCTGTTTTTGCCACCAATGTGGATAACCTCGCATTTATCCACATTATACTGCATCTGCCATGCTTCTGCCCAATCACCCAACCTGTCCAAATCATCCTGTAGTTTCTCGGCATCCTCCTCACAGTACACACGCCCACCCAGCTTTGTCTGCAAACTTGGAGATATTATATCTAGTTCCCTCGTCTAGATCATTACTATATATTGTGAATAGCTGGGGTCCTAGGACCGATCCCTGCGGTACCCCACTAGTCACTGCCTGCCACTCAGAAAAAGACCCGTTTATTCCAACTCTTTGCTTCCTGTATGCCAACCAGTTCTCTATCGAAGTCAGTACCTTGCCCCCAATCCCATGTGCCTTAACTTTACACGATTCTTTTTAGGTGAGCCCTAAAGTATTTGCACTCATCCGGGACATTGCCACATACGAGGACGCCCTCAACCTGCTAAAAGAACAGTATCGGAGCCCTGTAAACTCAATGTACGCCAGGCATCTCCTAAGATCCCGCTCGCAACAGCCAGGAGAGTCGGTTGATGATTGCTTACGGGCGCTGCAAATACTCGGCAGGGACTGTGACTTTAAAGCCGTAACAGCTGCAGAACATACCGATGGAAACATCCGAGATGCCTTCATGAAAGGCCTTCGGTCAGACTACTCACGGCAAAGACTGCTGGAATCAAAGGACCTCGACCTGAAAACAGCTGCTATCCTCGCTCGCTCCTTGGAAGTGGCCCATCGGGACCTCGAGGTGTACTCCAGGTACTGTGCTGCGCGACCCTGGGACTCAGGCCCGACCCCGGCCGCAATACCCCTCGCACCGCCGCCTCTGGGACCTACCACAGTGTCGGTGTCCCGGAACCGATCGGGACCGCCACCCCCGGTACCGGCTGCGACATTGGAGCCCCGCGATCAGGCCGCCGGCTGCTTCTTCTGTGGCCAGGCGAAACACCCGAGGACGCGCTGCCCTGCAAGAAACGCGACCTGCTCCGACTGTCACAAGAAAGGCCATTTCGCGAAGGCCTGCAGGGGGAAAGCCACAGACGCCAGCAGTGCCTCATGCGAGTTGTGGGGGCGGCCATCTTTCATCAAGGCCACAGATGCCAGTATCCCCTCGTGTGAGTCGTGGGGGTGGCCATCTTTGATCAAGGCCACCGACGCCGGCAGTGCCTCATGTGAGTTGTGGGGGCGGCCATCTTCTCCGCCATTTTATTCAACGTCGTGGGCGCCGCCATTTTGTTCACCACACTCGACCGCCACCTTGTCTCCAGACCTGACCACCGCCTCACCCGCAGACTACAGCAGCTCGCTCAGCCATACACTAGCCTCCGTCACACTTGACCAAGCTCGCCCGCATCACCTGTCCAAGTCCATGATGGACATCAAAGTAAACGGCCACGCCACGACCTGCCTGTTCGACAGCGGAAGCACGGAGAGCTTCATCCATCCAGACACGGTGAGCCACTACTCCCTCACTGTCCGGCCAACGCGCAACCGGATCTCGATGGCGTCGAGGTCCCATTCTACAGACATCAGCGGCTACTGTGTTGTGACCCTGTCGGTTAGGGGCACGGAGTATAAAAATTTTAAACTTCTCGTCCTGCCCCAGCTCTGCGCTGCCGTCCTACTAGGGCTGGATTTCCAATCCCACCTTCAAAGTGTCACTTTGGCATACGGTGGACCCCTCCCCCCACTCACAGTCTACAACCAGCAGCTTTTAAACCGCCCACCGCGTACCACCTGCGGCCTATCCACCCTCAAGGTCCCGCCCCCCTCCCTGTTCGCTAACCTCACCCGCGACTGTAAACCCGTCGCTACCAAGAGCAGGCGGTACAGCGCCGGGGACAGAGCTTTTATTAGCTCCGAGGTGCAGCGACTCCTGAAGGAGGGCATCATCGAGAGAAGCAACAGCCCCTGGCGTGCCCAGGTCGTAGTCGTTAAGACCGGCGATAAACACCGCCTGGTCATCGACTACAGCCAAACCATAAACCGGTACACCCAGCTGGACGCATACCCCCTTCCCCGCATATGTGATATGGTCAATCAGATTGCACAGTACCGGGTATTCTCTACCATCGACCTTAAGTCGGCCTATCACCAACTCCCTATCCGCCCTGAGGACCGCCAGTATACCGCCTTCGAGGCGAATGGCCGCCTCTACCACTTCCTTAGGGTTCCCTTCGGCGTCACCAACGGGGTTTCGGTCTTCCAAAGGGAGATGGACCGGATGGTTGACCAGAACGGGCTGCATGCCACGTTCCCTTATCTAGATAACGTCACCATCTGCGGCCGCGACCGGCAGGACCATGATGTTAATCTGGAGAGATTCCTCCGTACGGCCCAACGGCTGAACCTCACCTACAATAAGGAGAAATGTGTGTTTAACACCTCGTGCCTTGCCATCCTCGGCTGCGTAGTAGAGAATGGAGTCATCGGCCCCGACCCCGAAAGAATGCGCCCCCTCATGGAGCTTCCCCTCCCCCACTGTCCAAAGGCGCTGAAGAGAACCCTGGGGCTCTTCGCCTACTATGCCCAATGGGTGCCCAATTATGCGGACAAAGCCAGACCCCCCATGAAGTCCACCTCCTTCCCCCTGACGGCAGAAGCATGCGCAGCCTTCTCCCTCATAAAGGGAGACATTGCTAAGGCCACAATGCACGCGGTGGATGAGTCTATCCCTTTCCAAGTGGAGAGCGATGCATCCGACTTCGCCCTAGCTGCAACCCTTAACCAGGCGGGGAGACCTGTGGCCTTCTTCTCAAGGACCCTCCAGGGCCCTGAGATCCGACACTCTTCGGTCGAGAAGGAGGCCCAGGCGATCGTGGAGGCAGTACGACGCTGGAGGCATTACCTGGCAGGCAAACGATTTACCCTCCTCACCGACCAGCGTTCGGTCGCTTTTATGTTTAATAACAAGCTGAGGGGCAAAATCAAGAACGACAAGATCTTGAGGTGGAGAATCGAGCTCTCCACCTACGATTATGATATCTTGTACCGGCCTGGTAAACTGAACGAACCCCCAGATGCTCTATCACGAAGTACATGCGCCTACGTGCAAATTGATAGACTGCAGACCCTCCACAACGACCTCTGCCACCCCGGGGTCACCAGACTTTACCACTTCATTAAGGCCCGCAACCTGCCCTACTCCATCGAGGAGGTCAGGATCATGACCAGGAACTGCCAAACCTGTGCCGAATGCAAACCGCATTTCTTTAGGCCGGACAGAGCAAGCCTGATCAAGGCCACCCGCCCCTTCGAGCGCTTGAGCATCGATTTTAAGGGGCCCCTCCCGTCCTCTGACCGTAATGTGTACTTCCTCAACATTATTGATGAGTACTCCCGTTTCCCCTTTGCCTTCCCCTGCCCAGACATGACCAGTACCACGGTCATCAAATGCCTGAACGACCTCTTCGCCTTGTTCGGGTTCCCGAACTATATACATAGCGACCGGGGCTCATCCTTCATGAGCGAGGAACTTCGCCAGTTCCTACTAGCGAGAGGTATTGCTGCAAGCAGGACCACCAGCTACAACCCCCGAGGGAACAGCCAGGTGGAAAGAGAGAACGCGACTGTCTGGAAGGCCGTTCTCTTAGACTTAAAGTCTAAGGGCCTCCCAACCTCTCGCTGGCAGGAAGTCCTCCCGGCAGCGCTGCATTCCATCCGGTCACTGCTTTGCACTGCCATTAACGCCACCCCCCATGAACGAATGTTTGTTTTCCCCAGGAAGTCGACTACGGGAACCTCGCTACCAACATGGCTGACTTCTCCGGGGCCCGTCTTGCTGCGAAAGCACGTGAGGGCCCATAAAACGGACCCCCTGGTCGAGAGGGTGGACCTCCTGCACGCCAACCCCCAGTACGCCTATGTGGCATACCCAGACGGGCGGGAGGACACAGTCTCCTTACGAGACCTCGCACCCTCGGGCACCCCTGAGACACCACCGTTACCCCCCCACCACCCCCCCAAATCCAGCCCAGGTAGACGGCATGCCGGAACCCCACGAGCCTTCGCCGACCACGCAGACACCAGCATTAACATCGGATACTGCACCACCGCCGCCGCTGCTGCGCCGATCAGAAAGGCTTACGAGGCCTCCGGACAGACTGACATACCCGAACTGGTAGTACACTTCACCCCGCCGGACTCAAATTTAAACAAGGGGTTTATATCGTTACACTATGGTTATCACTGTTTACACTGCTGTATCACTACACAAGGTCACCTCTTGCCACGCTGTTATACCTGGGCTGACCACAGCTGACTCCGCCCATGGCTCCGCCTGCTTGCCCAGGTATAAAGGTGGTCGACTGGCTGGTATGCCTCCTTGTTGGATCCGATCACCCACGAGGGTGGGCTCTGTTATTTAGCCAATAAAAACCTATAGTTACTAACTTAACTCGTCGCTTTTCATGAACTGAATTGATAGGTATATCACCTTTTAAATCAGAAATGAGGAGGAATATCTTCTCTCAGAGGGTCGTGAATCTTTGGAATTCTCTTCCCCAGAGAGCTGTGGAGGCTGGGTCATTGAATATATTTAAGGTGGAGATAGACATAAGGGAGTCAAGGGTTATGGGGTGCGGGCAGGGAAGTGGAGTTGAGGCCAAGATTAGATCAGCCTTGATCTTATTGAATGGCGGAGCAGGCTCGAGGGGCTGAATGGCCTACCCCAGCTCCTACGTCTTATGTTCTTATGTTCTTTGCTTTGTGAAGGGAACATGAACAATGAAAACATCATCAACCAGCTGATTGGACAGAAGCTGGTGAACTTGGAAAGGTTTGTCTTAACCTGTTGATCATGTATTATTAGTGAAAGTCGCAGTGAGCAATATGAACAGTTTAACAGATACAGTAATATTGGTGCACAGTCGGGTGGAATAGTTCATTGTTATTGGTAGATCTTCCATGGCGTTGCTCACAGGCAGTCTGTGGCCGAGAGCTTGGTTACTGAGCCTCACTCTCAGCTCCTCACTTTTGACCGGCTCCTCCCAGCCCTTGATTTTGGTGCTCACTCCCTGATCTGTAAATGTAGACAACCACTTATCATTGGTAGACCTCCCATGCCATTGCTCATAGGTAGTCAATGAGTGTCAGCATGGATTTGTGAAGGGCCGGTCATGTCTGACTGATCTAATAACCTTTCGGAAGAGGTCAGTAACATGGACAAGGGAGTGTCTCTGGATCTTGTATGTGTGGCCTTCCAGAGGGTTAAATTATGAGGACAGGTTGCACAGACTGGGCTTGTATTCCCTCTAGTATAGAATATTAAACGGTGATATAATTGAGGTGTTTAAGATGTTCAAAGAGTTGGTAGGGTAGATCGATAAAAACTATTTCCTCTGGCGGGGAAATCCAGAACAAAGGGGCATGAGCTTAAAATTAGAGTTAGCCTGGTCAGGGATGTGATGTCAGGAAGCACTTCTTCTCCCAAAGGCTAGCGGAATTGTGGAACTCTCTCCCCCATATCTATTGAGGCTGGGGGTCAATTGAAAACTTCAAAAATTAGATTGATAGATTTTTGTTAGGCAAGAGTTTTAAGGGATGTGGAACCAAGGCGGGGAAATGGAGTTAACATACAGGTCAGCCATGCTTTGGCAGAATAGACTCGAGGGGCTGAAAGGCCTCCTCCTGTTCCTAAGTTGATCAAGAGATATCAAACAAAGACAGGTAAATGGATTTGAGGTGCAGAGCAGCCATGGTCTAATTGAATGCTGGAGCAGGCTCGAGGAGCTGAATGGCCGACTCCTGTTGCTTTAAATGTATGCAATTACTTAACATAATTGGTAGAAGGCAAACAATCCCATCACTGCCCATCGCCCACGCACCCTGTGCTATGGGTCATAACCACATGGAAACCTGTTATTGCTTTCTAGCGAAACAAGTCAGTTTAACTTAAGTAAAGCCCAAAGGTTTTTCCCATATATGGTTTCAAGGTGAGGTCAAACCGTGACATCACCGAGTAAGCCCCACCCTCACACTGCGCATCACACTGAGATGAGACATCACAATAGCTTTGTAAAGTAGACAAGTATTAGCCAGGATGAGATAACAACAGTTTCTAAAGGCAAGGGAACTACACTGAGTCTGATCTGTCTAGGACTGAATGCGGTCGGCTCGAACATCTGAACAGCTTTGCTCTGTGAAGACAACATGAACAATTGAAACATCATCAACCAGCGGCTTGGACAGAATTCGTGAACTTTGAAAGGTTTGTCTTTCTGGGATCTCAGGAATGGACGTATGAGGAGAGATTGGGTTGATTGGGCTTATATTCGCTGGAGTTTAGAAGAATGAGGGGATCTCATTGAAACTTATAAAATTCTAACAGGACTAGACAGACTAGATGCAGGAAGGATGTTCCCGATGGTTGGGGAGTCCAGAACCAGGGGTCACAGTCTAAGGATAAGGGGTAAGCCATTTAGGACAGAGATGAGAAGGAATTTCTTCACCCAGAGAGTGGTGAACCTGTGGAATTCTCTACCACAGAAGGCAGTTGAGGCCAATTCATTAAATATATTCAAGGAGTTGGATATATGTCTTGAGGCTAAAGGGATCAAGGGATATGGGGAGAAAGCAGGGACAGGGTACTGAATTTGGATGATCAGCCATGATCTCATTGAATGGCGGAGCAGGCTCGAGGGGCCGAATGGCCTACTCCTGCTCCTATCTTCTATGTTTCTATGTTCCTATGTCTTAACCTGTTTATCTTGTATTATTAGTGAAAGTCATAATGAGCAATATGAACAGTTTATCAGATACAGTAATATTGATGCACAGTCAGGTGGAATAGTTCAGTTTGTTATTGGTAGTTCTTCCATAGCGTTGCTCATAGGTAGTCTGAATCCCGGAGCCTGGTTACTGATGGTTACTGAGCCCCACTCCTCACTGACCGTCTCCTCCCAGTCCTGGAGTTTAATGCTCACTCCCTGATCTGTAAATGTAGACAACTATTTACTGACTGTGACTAACTGTGTTTGGAGCTGTACTTCCAGCTTGTATCATTCCCCGTGAAAGTCAGAGTCAGTTACAGCAAAATCCGTGCAGATATAAAGGCTCAAATCCTGGAAACTGAAAGCAGGTCAGTTCATGCTGGTTGTTCTGATCAACTTGTCCTGGACACGGGGATAGTCTGTGGGACAGCTCAGCCCGACCATTTAAAAAGTCAAGAGCGTCCCTCTTGAAACCGCTGATTGGTGTTGAATGAACGGCTCTAAATAAGAGGAGAGGCTGACAGGGAGAGTGAACAACTGAATAATCAGTTTCTCAAAGTGTTCACCAGTACTGAGAGCTCAGGGTTAAGACTCGAAGAATGTACTCCTGGGCAGTAATGCCACTGGAGCTGCCTTGACCGAGCTTGGTACCTGCCCACACAGCTCGACGCTGGCCCAGGTGTTGACTTTTTAAAGGGAGTTTGATAAATCCTTTTACAGGTTATATGGTTTACTATACGAGGGGAGCGATAAAATGCCTGTCGTTGTCCTTGTTGCAATCCAGTGATTTTTGTCATTTCTTCTTCTGCCACAGGTACAGGTTGGTGTCAGGACGAGTGAGAGGAAATGGACGGTTTCATCAAACTACCAACAGACTAAAGTTGTCAGTAACAAAACCACAAAGACACCTGGATCACACATCCTGACATCACATCAATGCCAGCAGAGATACCACAAAGGAGGAAACAGCAACACTGAAATACCCCTCAACCCATCCATTCCTTTAGTGTCAACTGTACATCTTTTAATTTCTTTATTTGACGGCCAATAACAGATCCATTTAAACTCGCAGCCAATGATTGGAGATGGTGTTAAACCAACTCTTTCCCTTCTGGCAAGTTTCTTTCCCATTTAAAAAAAATTCCCACGCCCCTCTCCCTCCTCCCTAGTTCTCCCCTGGGCTGGACCTTCACGTCCAGCACTCAGGTCCCCGCATCGGCATCAAGCACCAACCCTGCTCCAACTCCAGGCTCAGTTCGGCATTGCTCGGGGTTAACTGCACTGGCACTGGATAGGGCCCAGTCCATACAGTCATCTCCGACTGATGTCGACCGGTGGTCCAAGTGTTGGGACTGAACAGGAAAGTCTCAAGGGTGGACGCTCCGGTTGTTGCCTCGATGGTGTGGAATGGGATGAGCTGGTTAAAGCCAATCCATCCCAGTCAACTACATCGGGTGAAACCCCGGTACCATTTGTACTGAGGCCTCCCAGGATAGAGGAAGAGTCCTCCTCTGGCACCAGCTGGTTCGGAGGTGTCCGTGCCTACTGGTGCCAGAATCAGGCTGGTTCCCCCAAGCGCCACCAGCTACTGTTGGTGTGTCCTTCCCCAGAGGCATCCGTCCCCTCTGGTGACACCAACGCAGCCCCGGGACATTGTCTCCAGTTGGCGCCAGCTCATTTGGGGGCACCACCCTCGGTGGACTCGACCCTACACAGGGTCACCTATGCTGTGGGTGACGTCCACTTTGGTGAGTGCAGCTGCAGATCTCTATTTATAGATCTGTAGCTCCCACCCACCACTGTGGACCCACCTTCAGCCGCTCCCTACGACACTCGAGAGGCACTCCCAGGGAGGGTGCGTGCGCTCCAGAAACCAAACTGGGAGCCTGAGTTGACCACGGCTTCCGTGCGTTGAGGTTTTTCCATGTATTCAAAACAAGGGTGACTTCGAGTCTGAAACTGTGAGTTCTGGAAGTCCCATCACTTGTGGGGGTTGAGTCTTTACCTGGGGTCTTGCAAAGGCCTCAGGCACCGACCTTTGTTGGATTCCCCCTCCCAATTTCCAAGGCGGTTTGGGCAGACTTGATAGGCGCGCCCCAGTTATGGCCAAGGTTGACAGCCCCGACACTCTGCCTCACAACTTAAGGTTCGCTGGTACAGCTGGTGAACTTCAGTCGTGAAAGCCTCAGAAGGAAGGGAACTGCCCAGGAAACTAGTCCTGTTCCACCCACCAGAATCCAAATGGTGGGACATGTGGGTCTGGCGGACCTTCCTGCAGTGTTTGGCGCATATCCCGAATTCCCTGCCATCAAATCCACTGGGGCTGGCTTCACTGACCAGTAGGTGAGTTGAGGGAGCAATCCCTGCCAGAGAGGACCACCTTCAGAGAGTATCTGCTGCAGCAGCAGACTGTGTGGGTGCTCTCAATGTAGGAGCAGGATCTATCATCCAGTGGATCTTGCATCGCCACTTAGTTTGTCCTCACACCTTGGGGATCCTTCAGGTTCTGCAGATGCCCATTGGTGCTGAGGTCTTCTTTGGCGAGCAAGTGGAGGATCTGCTGTAGCAGAACCTTCAGGCATTCCCAAATTGACACACAAGGGTGGGAGGGCACTGCTCACTTTGTAGCTTAGCCCACCCCATCTATAGGCCCCTTCCACTCGCCAACACCAGTCCACTCACCATCACCAATCCATTCACCACCACCATCCACTCACCACCACCAATCCATTCACCCCCACCAGCCTATTCAAGGCCTTATCCGGAGCACAATGTCCTTTGTATCTTGCTAGCCCGTCATTCCAGATTAGGACCTGGAATGCAGGTAGCTCACAAGTAACACTCGAGACCCTGTCCAGCTCCACCTCCCCCAGCAGTGATCATGCCTGGATAGCCCACCTCAGAGTTGTGTGGGTGGGCTATTTCCAGTACTTCCCTGTGGAAGTGGATCACTCTGGATGTTTGGTTTGTCCATCAGAGGAACCATCTACTAGTGGGCATACTGGCAGGTCTTCTACCATCCACACTGAGAGCGAGTGATCGTCATCCAGAAGGCTCAACTGTTGGGGGTATTTCTCCAGTTGAGCCTTCTGGATGACCATCACTCTGCCAGTAATGTATCCACAGGTCTCCTTTGTCGCAGCATCTGAACTAGAGCTGGTGGTCCTGGGAGCACAGTGTTCTCCATACATTGGTGCTACAGCCATCAGCTGAATGCTTTGACATATGGGTGGGAGCCACATTCAGGATGAATGGTCTTCTCGGCCAGTGATTTCACTTGGCATTTCAACAGGCTCGGGGTGTGAACGGTATAATAGGACATCTCCACTTTCAGACTCGGTGCAGGGTAAGTCAGTGTGTCTGCAGACAGACAATATGACAAGGGTCCGGTAAGTCAACAAACAGGGTGGGACCCTCCTTCCTGGGTCCCTCTGTCAAGTTGACGCATTGCTTCCCATTGGTGCTTGAACGACGGGGTGACACTCTTGGTGCCACATTTGGCCCGGGGAGGACAACACAACAGTCGGCACACTCAGCTGCTCTGTAGTCCACCCTAACTAGTGGATGATCCACACTGAGGTAGTCCAGAACATCTTCAGGACTTGGGGGGTTTACCAGGTCGATCGACTTACTCGCATCACCGGATAATCACCAATCTGCTGGAGGACCTCAGGCTGTCGGGGCGGAGGCCCGGCAGTCTTTCGTGCTTTTGTTTCTGGATTCTGTTGCTCAGGGTTGCCTGATCTCCAGGATGCTCCAGGAAATTGCAGCAGGTGGTGGTTCTGGTTAACCCTTTGGTTACCTCACAAACCGTGCTTCAGGGACATCCGGGTGTTGAATACACACTTTGATTTCAGGAGCCCACGGGAGAAATCCATGTCATTTTTAGAGTATAGAGGACCCTACCTTTTTTAGGGAATTTTTCATTCTGACATCCTCCACACACTGCTGGACACTGTCCAACTGGTACTCAGGGTGAGGAGGGCGGACCGTACCTGCAAGCGAACAGATTCTCCGGCTCCCAGGACAAATAGATCAAAGTGGGTGTTATTCATGGGTGCCAGCGCCAGATCCAAACAGTAAGCTGAACCGTCAGGATCTGGATTTGGATCCTGCCAGCTTCTGATTGATGGCCTGGCAGTTGAGATGGAATGCCCGTCAGATTAGGGTATACCAGCAGTGCGGCACTCATGGGTAATGCTCACTTTATTGTGTCTGTCCTGGTCATTTAAGCCTCTGTTCCCATACAAGTACCTCCACCCTCTTCGTTCTCTGTACTACTTGGTTAGTCGCCAGCTGTGTGTGCAGAATGCCTGAATGAAGATCACAGCTCCCTTGTCAGCTGTTCCCATGTCAGCTGCTCCCTTGTAAGCTCCTCTTCATTCTTCAAGTGACGCGGCATTTGCCACCCACCTGGTTGTCTCTTGGGTCTAGTGGGGAGTGTTGGTATGTCTTTTCCTCGTTCTGGGTTGTCTTTGGGTGTCAACAAACTGGGTTCTGGGGTGTGCTAAAAGTTAACACTGCACGGGAGTCGGGGAGGGAGGGGAAAAACAAGTGGGTTTGTCCTTCAAAGTTAGGATGTCTTAACAAAATGTCTTAACAGGGAAGGTCACGCCTTAAGAGATTTTCCCCAGGCAAATTGTGCCGATGCATCCCAGTAATTAGATCCATATTCCACCCCCAATTCGGCCTGTCAATGTTTAGGAACGGATGTTCCCAGCAAATTAAATGGTGTCACAGTTAACACTTTAAAGAAAAGATTGGGGACAGTTTTCGTTCAACCTGGAACGACAGAAATGGAAACACTAGACAACCTGCCAACCAGTCTCTCATCATCGCTGAATATTGGGTTTGTGACTGCTGCTACAGAACTCAACAGGAGATTGTTGAAGACCAGGCTCTCGGGGATTGTGTTCAATTGATGTTAGCAGAGTTGAAGTGAGAAAGTAATTGTCTTAGAATATTTGGGCCATAATGATCTCCTGGACTAGTTTCGATCGCCTAAGGGGGTCGGAGAGGAATTTCCCAGATTTTTTTCCCAAATTGGCCTGGGTTTTTATGTCTGGTTTTTTGCCTCTCCCAGGAGATCACATGGTGGGGGGGTCTATATATTGCGATGGACAAGGCTGGATGGACCAGAGAGTCTTTTCGTGTACAAGTCATCTTTCGATAACTGAAATGTGAGAAGTTTAACATCTGAAAATAAACATGGATTGAAAATGAACAAACTTACTGTGTGTCTCCTGATTTGTGCACGGATCATTGAAGGGAACAGAAAGGGGAAGAGATGAGTTCTGATTGTCCCTGGGCTCAGTTACTGACTGGGTGAACTCTTTGAGCCACACACTAGGCTGGACCCAGATTGATTCCCCAGTCTGCACATACAAACATACAAAAAGACATACAAAAGTAGATGAAGACTATCAGGCCCATTAAGCTCACCCCATCCAGTAGACAGTAGGGCCTCACATGCTGCTGTCCCACCTACCAGTTACGCTATCTCTGGAAACAGACAAAGAAACATGGCCAATTCAGGAAAAACCTCTGGCCAATTGTGTTACGTCCGTGAATAATTGAGACACGGACAGCAGGAGTGAACAAAATAAGTCTTTACTGGTGGAAGTCAATAGTGAAAACTAAAAACACAGAGGCTCACTAGCGCCTTTTATACAGGGGTGGTCACTACCGGTACTGCAGTCTGAGACCAGTTATTCTCTTACAGGTACATACACAACAAATTGCTCTCCAACTCCCAACACATGACAATCTAAACTAACCACTAACTCTCACTGTAGCTGGTAATGTCCTCTCAGGGACTGGCCAAGATCATACAGCACAGAAGGAGGCCATTTAGCCCATCGTGCCTCTGCCAGCTCTTTGAATGCACTATCCAATTAGCCCCACTCTCCTGCTCTTTCCCTGTAGCCCAGCAAATTTTTCCTTTTCAAGCATTTACCTAATTCCCTTCTGAAAGTTGCAGTGGATGGAATTATAAGTTGGTGGTATTCTGTCATGTGATCCCCAAAGTTCCAGTAACTAAATTGCCAAATCCCCCAGTCAGTAAAACCTGGATTGGGCTTATTCAGTCACTAAAACACCAGTGGCACTTTCAAAGTCCCAGGCCACGTCAAGGAACTCCTCCAAACACAATTAACCAACAACGTAGTGAATTGGTACAAAAACAAATACTAGTGGGGAGGGGCTGGGGGTGAAGACTTGAGTGGGGGAAACAAGACAACACTTGGCATGTACTGAGAGGCAGAGTCGTGTGTTGGGTTTCCAACTCTGCAGGATGTCCCGGAGTCTCCAGGAATTTAATCTCCTGGATTTTTTTTTATTCGTTCATGGGATGTGGGCTTCGCTGGCAAGGCCAGCATTTATTGCCCATCGCTAATTGCCCTTGCAAAGGTGGTGGTGAGCCGCCTTCTTGAACCGCTGCAGTCCGTGAGGTGAAGGTGCTCCCACAGGAGCGGTTTGGTAGAACTGAGCGACTTGCTCGGCCATTTCAGATGGCAGTTAAATAGTCAACCCCATTGCTGTGGGTCTGGAGTCACATATAGGTCAGACCGGGTAAGGCCAGCAGATTTCCTTCCCTAAAGGATATTAGTGAACAAGGTGGGATTTTAGTGCAATCCAATAGTTTCATGGTCATCATTACTGATGGTAGCTTTTTATTCCAGATTTTTTTACATGACTGAATTTAAATTCCCCAGCTGCCATGTGGTGGGATTTAAACTCATGTCTCTCAGATTGTTTAATCTAAGTCTGTCTCTGGATTGCTAGTCTGGTAACATAACCACTATGCTATCATTCCCAATTGCAGCTTTGAGCAAACCTGGGATAAAAGTCACCAGGGCATTAAAGAAAATGATTTTTTATTTCCATTTTCTTTGACCACTTTCATTCATTTATAAAAATATTGGAGACGGGGGAAAAAGGCGGTTGGATTCAGCAGGTCACGTGATGAAAGCGCCAGGAATACGTCCAATCAGAGATGGCGACTCGTGTTGTGTGACTCACGCCATTTATATACCAAGACAAAATAAAATAATAGTAGGCGTTGATAATTGTGGGTGGCACCAAGACACACACATGCAGAATGTGAAGCCTGTTGAATAATCACTGACTACTGAGGCACAAGTGGGTCTAAATAACACTTTAACAAACAGAATGGCTGCACATTAATGGCACAGTAATTAACTTGGGTTATAATAGGCTTTATTTTGGAAGTACTTAACTCCCAAACTCTCATTACCACACGGCTTGCCAAGAAACAACTGGATCGCCTTTCAATCACAGGTGTTAGAACTCTCAACCAATCAGCACAGTATTAACCCTTTGCTCCCCGGAAGTTAAAAGAACTTTCATTTTCAATTGACATTGAGAATGACTATTTTGGGAACTGCCTCCCCGGTTTAGCGCCACGATTTTCCCCAGCTAAACTGGGTTTATAACACACTATTCACATGGTTAATGCACTGAGGCACTTTAGAGAGTAGAATGAGATGCCAATTAGTAATACTAAGAAAGAAGCAATGGACACAAGTAACACTGCACCTTCACTGGACAGCTGCTGACGATAACCTTCAAACCGCCCTCACAACAGATGTCAAGCCAGCTCGTTCTTCAAGGTGAGAAATGACCCTGGATGATAATCCTGAGATTTATTCTCCTTTTTGTTTCTTACCCGGCTCCCAACATTAAATTACTTGGTTTTATTACCCCATTGTCTTCTATTTGCAAATGTGAGCTATTGGAGCTTGATAGACAAACATGCTCACACGTGTCGCCTAGAAACACAAACAAATTGATTTTTTGTTAAACAGTGAGGATATTGCACCTTGAGATCCAATCCATGTGCTGCCGTCAAAAATGGGTGAATAGTTTAGGGTCTGGTCATTACAAGGACAATGTTGAAGGATAAAGGACCGACTGAAAGGTTGCTGCTGAATTTAGCAAAGACCAACTTTCCAATGTTGATACCAGGTAAACAATAGCACAAGGCAATTTTGATTTACGCCCTCCAATTTCTCAGTAGTGCATCAAGAACTTGCATTGATAGACCTTTCACAACATCAGGACATCCCAAAGCACTTTACAACCAATGAAGCACTTCCTTAAAGTGTAATCGCTGCTGCAATGTAGGAAACGTAGCAGCCAATTTGCGCACAGCAAGCTCCCACAAATAGCGATGAAATAATGACCAGATAATCTGGTTTTTTTAGTGGTGTTGGTTGAGGGATAAATGTTGGACCAGGGGAACTCCCCTACCCTTCTTCAAAATACTGGCCATGGGATCTTTTAAGTCCACCTGAGAGGACAGATGGAGCCTCGGTTTAACATCTCATCCGAAAGACGGCACCTCCGACAGTGCTGCACTCCCTCAGTATGGCACTGAAGTGTCAGCTTAGAGTACGTGCTACCACTGGGCCACGCAGGCACCTAAATCAAACAGCTAGATGATTTTAAAAGCACGGGATAATGGAACAAGAAACCTGAATGGGTTTCTAGAAGGAACTAGACAGGTTCTTATCAACAAATGAGATTCAGGGTTATTAGAAACGCACCAAGGGAATACAGTGGATAGGTGGGCTCATCAGAACATAAGAACATAAGAAATAGGAGCTGGAGTCAGCCATTCGGCCCCTCGGGCCTGCTCCGCTGTTCAATAAGATCATAACTGATCTGATCTTGGCCTCAACTCCACTTCACTGCCCTCTCCCCATAACGCTCGACTCCCTTATCGTTCAAAAATCTGTCTATCTCCACCTTAAATATATTCAATGACCCAACCTCCACAGCTCTCTGTGGAAGAGAATTCCAAAGATTCACCACCCTCTGAGAAGAAATTCCTCCTCATTTCCGATTTAAAAGGGTGCTCCCTTATTCTGAAATTATGCCCCCTAGCAGGCAGGTAGTGCAGGGGTCCCCTGTGACCATCCCCCTTTCAAACAGATATACTGCTTTGGATATTGGTGAGGGAGATGCTTATCAGAGGAAGGCAGCAGCAGCCAACTTCCTGGCACCGTGGGTGGTTCTGCTGCACAGGACGGGAGGGAAAAGAGCGAGAGAGCTATAGTGATAGGGGATTCTATTGTAAGGGGAATAGATAGGCGTTTCTGCAGCCGCAAACGAGACTCCAGGATGGTATGTTGCCTCCCTGGTGCAAGGGTCAGGGATGTCTCGGAGCGGCTACAGAGCATTTTGGAAGGGGAGGGTGAACATCCAGTTGTCGTTGTGCATATAGGTACCAACGATATAGGTAAAAACCGGGATGAGGTCCTAAAAGCTGAATATAGGGAGTTAGGAGGTAAATTTAAAAAGCGGCCAGGTCTCTCCAGACGTTGCCGATAACCCAGACCCTTGAATCTGGGAATTCGATTCGTGCCTCTTCTCAGCATCATCTGCAGCACTTGAATATCTTCCTTGTGTCTCGGTAACCAGAACTGGACACAGTGATCAAGGTGGGTCTGACCGGAACTGGACACGGTGCTCAAGGTGGGACTTACTGTCGTGTCCGTGTGTAGATAAAGACACTGAAGACAGGAGTTGGTTCATAGGTATTTACTAAGCAAGTCTGGGGGGGGTTCTAAAGGATATACACAATACACAGGCTTATATAGCCCAAGTGGCAATTACCGGCATTACGCACACCTGGGGCTCTTAAAGGCACATACACCACAATTCCTCCCCTTCTAGCTAACTAGTACATCATATTTTAAGTAATTATTAATTACATGTTATATGCAAAATAATATACATTGCTGTATTAATTAATTATAAGTTAGTCTCTCAGGAGGCTTCCTGACTCAGTCCGGATAACGCCTCGGGGGTGTAGTAGTTTCTGGTGGTGTAGTAGGTTCTTCTGGTAAGGCTGATTCGGCTTGAATGCCAGTGTCGGGTTCATCGGGTTCCAGTATCACCGGATCGGAGGTAGATATGGGTATCTCTACTTCATCGTTAGATGTATAGCGTGGTGGTGTAGGTTGTCCCTTTTCGGATGACTTGATGATTTGGTCAGCATGACGCCTTATTATGCTTTCTCCGATGTCCACGGTATACATCAGTGGTCCTAGTCGTGTGCAGATAGTTCCAGGCTGCCATTTCTCGGTACGGTAGTCCCGGGCCAAAACCGGTTGGCCTATCTGGAAGGCCCTAGTTGGCCTTTCATTCATGCCCTGAAACTGCCGGTTCTCCACGTCCCTTCGGATGTTGGGCTTGACCAAATCCAGCCGGCATCTTAGGTTTCTATTGTAGAACATCATGGCGGGAGTTTGGTTTGTAACCATATGTGTTGCATTCCTATATGCAAATAAGAAGTTATCCACCTTGTGCTGAAGTTTTATGTCTTCATTACCCATGGCCTTTATGGCCTTCTTAAAGGTCTGGACAAACCTTTCAGCCAATCCATTGGTGGCGGGATGGTATGGGGCGGACGTGTAGTGCTTTACCCCATTGTTCTTTAAGAACTTTCTGAATTCTTCGGACACAAATTGCGGTCCATTATCAGAACATATCTGTTCCGGCAGCCCATTCCTGGCAAATATGGTCCTTAATACTGTGATGGTTTTTTCCGTGGTGGTGGAGGACATCTTTATTACCTCCGGCCACTTGGAGTGTGCATCAACTGCGATTAAGAACATTGAGTCCATAAATGGACCAGCAAAGTCGATGTGCACCCTTTGCCAGGGAGATGAGGGCCACTCCCATGGATGTAGAGGGGCCTGTGGCGGAGCATTTTGGACCTTCTGGCATCCTAGGCAGCTCTTGGTCATGTCTTCGATGTCTCCATCGATACCTGGCCACCATACAAACGCCCTAGCTAGGTTCTTCATTTTCACTCCACCCAGATGCCCCTCGTGAAGCTCCTTTAGCACTTTATCCTGGAGTTTGGGTGGAATCACCACTCTGGATCCACACATCAAGGTTCCTCGGCACACTGACAGCTGTTCTCTTCTTTGCGAGAATGCTGGCAACAGTGGTTCGCCATGTGCTGGCCATCCCTTCATTGTTAAATCGTAGACCCGTGAGAGAGTAGGGTCATTTCTGGTTTCCCTTTCAATGGCAGAATTTGTCACCGGTAGACATTCTACTATGGTAGAGTGGAATATCTCTACTGGGTCTACTGTAGGTGCCTCTTCTATCGTTGGCAACGGTAGGCGCGATAAACCGTCAGCATTCCCATGCTGTTTTGACCCTTTGTATTCAATGTTGTATTGGTGTGCCCCTAGAAAAAGGGACCACCTCTGTAGTCTTTGTGCCGTCATAATGGGGACACCTTTCTTAGGGTTGAATATGGAGATGAGGGGTTGATGGTCAGTCAGCAAGGTAAATTTTTGTCCGTGTAGGTAATGGTTGAATTTCTTCACTCCCCATACCAGGCTGAGTGCTTCCCTGTCTATCTGGGAATAGTTACGCTCAGCTGAGTTCAATGAGCGTGACGCAAAAGCTATCGGCCGTTCCGAGCCATCAGGGAATCTATGGGACAATACCGCTCCTATGCCGTAAGGGGATGCATCGCACGCCAGTCTGATTGGTAGTGATGGGTTGTAATGAGCCAACACTTTCTCGGATGTGATTAAGTCTTTACATTTATGGAAGGCACGTTTACAGTCTTCGTTCCATTTCCAAATCACTCCTGCGTGTAGAAGATCATTAAGAGGGTGTAGAATAGTTGATAAGTTCGGTAAAAATTTATGATAGTAATTTATTAATCCCAGGAATGACCTCAATTGTGAAACATTTTCAGGTGCTGGGGCTTTTATAACTGCTTCAATTTTTTCAGGTGACTTATGCAACCCTTCCTTATTAATTATGTGGCCACAATATGATATCTGATTTTGGAAAAATTCGCACTTGGGGCGATTTGCTCGTAGGCCCCGTTCTTTCAGCCTAGTGAGCACCTGCTCCAAATTGGCAAGGTGCTCGTTGTCGTTTTCTCCTGTTATTAGGATGTCGTCTAGGTAACACTGAGTCCCCGGAATCCCTTGCAGGACTTGCTCCATAGCTCTTTGCCAGATAGCTGGAGCTGATGCTACTCCAAAAACCAGTCGATTGTACTGGTACAGGCCTTTGTGTGTGTTTATTGTGAGATACTTTTTAGAGGTCTCCTCAACCTCCATCTGTAGATATGCCTGTGCCAAGTCAATTTTTGTGAAATGTTTTCCTCCGGATAGTGAGGCGAAAATATCTTCTATCCTCGGAAGAGGATACTGTACCGTGTGAAGGACCGGGTTTACAGTCACCTTAAAGTCCCCACAGATGCGAATTTTTCTCTGTTCCTCAGAGTTATTTTTCAATGCTTTTTTCATGACTGGAACGATGGGTGTTGCCCATTCGCTCCAATCTATTTTGGATTATACGCCTGCCTTTTCCAAATTCTCCAGCTCTGCCTCGACTGCCGGACGTATTGCGTATGGCACCGGTCTTGCCTTAAAACATTTTGGAATTGCTGCATCTTCCACTTTTATTGAGGCGGTGATGCCTTTCAAGGTTCCTAGTTTCTCTTGAAACACTTCTTTGGCGTTGGCCAAGATGTCTTTTAATCGTTCAGGTATGATGTCATCATTGTTTTTTTCCTTACTGGTCACCGTCAGTGCCTGAATGGAGTGCCAGTCTAAACGTATCTTCCTTATCCATCCACGTCCCAACAACGGTGGACCACCATCTTGTAGAATGTATAAATACAACTTTTGTATTTCTTTGCCGTTGTATACCACAGGCACCTTTATTTTTCCTTTGGGGTATACTTTCTGCCCCGTATATGTTTTTAAGATAATGGATGTGTCTTTTAGAGGTATATGCGAAAATAGCCTCTCGTAATCTCGTCGATTTATTACGGTTAGAGCTGATCCTGTATCTAGCTCCATTTTAACTGGGGACCCTGCTATTATGAGGGTAACCCAAATGGTCTGGTAATCTTCATTGGCAATTACATTATGTAATTTGAGAGAGCTTAGTCTCTTGTTCCCGGAGTCGCTATCGCTCTTCTGGTCTTTGGAGCTACTGTCCGTCATCATTTGTACCTTTCTGTGCTTTTCCTTATTGATTCTGTTCCCGTTAGTGGATTTTTTATTTTCAGATTGGCATACACGTGGAATGTGTCCCATCTTTCCGCATCGCCTGCATGCTTTTTCTTTGAACCAGCAATCCCTCTGGTCATGGTTGGATCTGCCGCAGCGATAACATCTCTCGAAACCCCATGTCATTTCATGGGTGCCGAAGTCCTGTGGCCTTTGCTGTATCTTTGCCGCTCCTATTGCACTGAAAGCCTTGTCCAGTGTTAAATCTTTTCCAGAAGATACCTTTTTTTGTGTTTCTACACTTAGGGGATCGCAGATGAATTTGTCTTGCAGAGAATCTGCCAGTCCTGCCTCAAATTGGCAGTGTAGGGTATCAACAATCTCCTCAAAATTCTTGTCCATCGGTTCGGCTGGAGTGATTAAGTTGCGTAACAGCTTGTATGTTTCTGCGCCCATTAGATCCAGAAGCACTGAAGCTTTTTTTTCATCTTCTATTCCATTTGCGGTGCAAAACACCTCCACTCTTTCTACATATGTGGTCCAATCCTCTATCTTGTTATCAAAAACATCAATATTGCCAAAGTTAGGCTCTGTTTCGTTATCAAAAGCATCAATATTGCCAGACTTAGGCATTTCAAAAAAGATATGGCGCTTCCCGCGCTTTTTTTTCTTCTCCTGCCTGTAGCAACGATATGGCACTTCCTGTGCTTTCCCGCCGCTGCTACCGATAGCAATGCTGTTTTACTGTGGTTTCCGTTTATTCACTGTTGGAGACTCGTTCCCGACGGAGGTCTAAACGCTGACCTGCTTGCTGCGCCGGCCGTCTCCCGAGTGCACCCTCCCAGTTCGTTATTGCTTGCCTCCGATTTCGCTGCCTGTCTCAGCTGTAGAGCCCGCTGCTGGAGCCCCAGCCTGACGCCCAGGAAGGATTAGCGCAGTACCTGCCACCAGCTTGGCCAGCTGGTGAAACCACAGTTTCTCTTACTTCCTTGAGTCTTCTGGACGCTGGAGGAATCGATGTCCTTGAGGTGCTGCCGAATTGCAGGTAAGTCCGTTTCCACTTCGTCGCCACTGTAGTGTCCGTGTGTAGATAAAGACACTGAAGACAGGAGTTGGTTCATAGGTATTTACTAAGCAAGTCTGGGGGGGGTTCTAAAGGATATACACAATACACAGGCTTATATAGCCCAAGTGGCAATTACCGGCATTACGCACACCTGGGGCTCTGAAAGGCACATACACCACACTTACCAGAACTGGACACAGTGCTCAAGGTGGGACTGACCAGAACTGGACACAGTGCTCAAGGTGGGACTGACCAGAACTGGACACAGTGCTCAAAGTGGGTCTGACCAGAACTGGACACGGTGCTCAAGGTGGGACTGACCAGAACTGGACACAGTGCTCAAGGTGGGTCTGACCGGAACTGGACACAGTGCTCAAGGTGGGTCTGACCGGAACTGGACCCAGTGCTCAAGGTGGGTCTGACCAGAACTGGACACAGTGATCAAGGTGGGACTGACCACAACTGGACATAGTGCTCAAGGTGGGACTGACCAGAACTGGACACAGTGCTCAAGGTGGGACTGACCGGAACTGGACACAGTGCTCACGGTGGGTCTGACCAGAACTGGACACAGTGCTCAAGGTGGGACTGACCAGAACTGGACACAGTGCTCAAGGTGGGTCTGACCAGAACTGGACATGGTGCTCAAGGTGGGACTGACCCGAACTGGACACAGTGCTCAAGGTGGGACTGACCAGAACTGGACACAGTGCTCAAGGTGGGACTGACCAGAACTGGACACAGTGCTCAAGGTGGGTCTGACCAGAACTGGACACAGTGATCAAGGTGGGACTGACCAGAACTGGACATAGTGCTCAAGGTGGGACTGACCAGAACTGGACACAGTGCTCAAGGTGGGACTGACCGGAACTGGACACAGTGCTCACGGTGGGTCTGACCAGAACTGGACACAGTGCTCAAGGTGGGTCTGACCGGAACTGGACACAGTGCTCAAGGTGGGACTGACCGGAACTGGACACAGTGCTCAAGGTGGGACTGACCAGAACTGGACACAGTGCTCAAGGTGGGACTGACCAGAACTGGACACAGTGCTCAAGGTGGGACTGACCAGAACTGGACACAGTGCTCAAGGTGGGACTGACCAGAACTGGACACAGTGCTCAAGGTGGGTCTGACCAGAACTGGACACAGTGATCAAGGTGGGACTGACCAGAACTGGACACAGTGATCAAGGTGGGTCTAACCAGAACTGGACACAGTGCTCATGGTGGGACTGACCAGAACTGAACACAGTGCTCAAGGTGGGACTGACCAGAACTGGACCCAGTGCTCAAGGTGGGTCTGACCAGAACTGGACACAGTGATCAAGGTGGGTCTGACCAGAACTGGACACAGTGCTCAAGGTGGGTCTGACCAGAACTGGACACAGTGCTCAAGGTGGGTCTGACCAGAACTGGACGCAGTGCTCAAGGTGGGTCTGACCAGAACTGGACACAGTGCTCAAGGTGGGTCTGACCAGAACTGGACACAGTGCTCAAGGTGGGACTGACCAGAGCTGGACACAGTGCTCAAGGTGGGTCTGACCAGAACTGGACACAGTGCTCAAGGTGGGACTGACCAGAACTGGACACAGTGCTCAAGGTGGGTCTGACCAGAACTGGACACAGTGCTCAAGGTGGGTCTGACCAGAACTGGACATAGTGCTCAAGGTGGGACTGACCAGAACTGGACACAGTGCTCAAGGTGGGACTGACCAGAACTGGACACAGTGCTCAAGGTGGGACTGACCAGAACTGGACACAGTGCTCAAGGTGGGACTGACCAGAACTGGACACAGTGATCAAGGTGGGACTGACCAGAACTGGACACAGTGCTCAAGGTGGGACTGGCCAGAACTGGACACAGTGCTCAAGGTGGGACTGACCAGAACTGGACACAGTGATCAAGGTGGGACTGACCAGAACTGGACACAGTGCTCAAGGTGGGACTGACCAGAACTGGACCCAGTGCTCACGGTGGGTCTGACCAGAACTGGACACAGTGCTCAAGGTGGGTCTGACCAGAACTGGACACAGTGCTCACGGTGGGTCTGACCGGAACTAGTCACAGTGCTCAAGGTGGGACTGACCAGAACTGGACACAGTGCTCAAGGTGGGACTGACCAGAACTGGACACAGTGCTCAAAGTGGGTCTGACCAGAACTGGACACAGTGCTCAAGGTGGGACTGACCAGAACTGGACACAGTGCTCAAGGTGGGACTGACCAGAACTGGACACAGTGCTCAAGGTGGGTCTGACCAGAACTGGACACAGTGCTCAAGGTGGGTCTGACCAGAACTGGACACAGTGATCAAGGTGGGACTGACCCGAACTGGACACAGTGCTCAGGGTGGGACTGACCAGAACTGGACACAGTGATCACGGTGGGACTGACCGGAACTGGACACAGTGCTCAAGGTGGGTCTGACCGGAACTGGACACAGTGCTCAAGGTGGGACTGACCTGAACTGGACACAGTGATCAAGGTGGGACTGACCAGACCTGGACACAGTGATCAAGGTGGGACTGACCAGAACTGGACACAGTGATCAAGGTGGGACTGACCAGAACTGGACACAGTGCTCAAGGTGGGACTGACCAGAACTGGACACAGTGCTCAAGGTGGGTCTGACCAGAACTAGACACAGTGCTCAAGGTGGGTCTGACCAGAACTGGACACAGTGATCAAGGTGGGACTGACCAGAACTGGACACAGTGCTCAAGGTGGGACTGACCAGAACTGGGCACAGTGCTCAAGGTGGGACTGACCAGACCTGGACACAGTGATCAAGGTGGGTCTGACCAGAACTGGACACAGTGATCAAGGTGGGACTGACCAGAACTGGACCCAGTGCTCAAGGTGCGGTCTGACCAGAACTGGACACAGTGCTCAAGGCGGGTGTGACCAGAACTGGACACAGTGCTCAAGGTGGGACTGACCAGAACTGGACACAATGCTCAAGGTGGGTCTGACCAGAACTGGACACAGTGCTCAAGGTGGGTCTGACCAGAACTGGACACAGTGCTCAAGGTGGGTCTGACCAGAACTGGACACAGTGCTCAAGGTGGGTCTGACCAGAACTGGACACAGTGCTCAAGGTGGGTCTGACCAGAACTGGACACAGTGATCAAGGTGGGACTGACCAGAACTGGACACAGTGCTCACAGTGGGTCTGACCAGAACTGGACACAGTGCTCAAGGTGGGACTGACCAGAACCGGACACAGTGCTCAAGGTGGGTCTGACCAGAACTGGACTCAGTGCTCAAGGTGGGTCTGACCAGAACTGGACACAGTGCTCAAGGTGGGACTGACCAGAACTGGACACAGTGCTCAAGGTGGGTCTGACCAGAACTGGACTCAGTGCTCAAGGTGGGTCTGACCAGAACTGGACACAGTGCTCAAGGTGGGACTGACCAGAACTGGACACAGTGCTCAAGGTGGGACTGGCCAGAACTGGACACAGTGCTCAAGGTGGGACTGACCAGAACTGGACACAGTGATCAAGGTGGGTCTGACCTGAACTGGACACAGTGCTCAAGGTGGGTCTGACCAGAACTGGACATAGTGCTCAAGGTGGGACTGACCAGAACTGGACACAGTGCTCAAGGTGGGACTGACCAGAACTGGACACAGTGCTCAAGGTGGGCTTGACCAGAACTGGACACAGTGCTCAAGGTGGGTCTGACCAGAACTGGACACAGTGCTCAAGGTGGGTCTAACCAGAACTGGACACAGTGCTCACAGTGGGTCTGACCAGAACTGGACACAGTGCTCAAGGTGGGTCTGACCAGAACTGGACACAGTGATCAAGGTGGGACTGACCAGAACTGGACACAGTGATCAAGGTGGGACTGACCAGAACTGGACACAGTGCTCAAGGTGGGTCTAACCAGAACTGGACACAGTGCTCACAGTGGGTCTGACCAGAACTGGACACAGTGCTCAAGGTTGGACTGACCAGAACTGGACACAGTGCTCAAGATGGGTCTGACCAGAACTGGACACAGTGATCAAGGTGGGACTGACCAGAACTGGACACAGTGCTCAAGGTGGGACTGACCAGAACTGGACACAGTGCTCAAGGTGGGTCTGACCAGAACTGGACACAGTGCTCAAGGTGGGACTGACCAGAACTGGACACAGTGCTCAAGGTGGGACTGACCAGAACTGGACACAGTGCTCAAGGTGGATCTGACGAGAACTGGACACAGTGCTCAAGGTGGGACTGACCAGAACTGGACACAGTGCTCAAGGTGGGACTGACCAGAACTGGACACAGTGCTCAAGTTGGGACTGACCAGAACTGGACACAGTGCTCAAGGTGGGACTGACCAGAACTGGACATAGTGCTCAAGGTGGGTGTGACCCGAACTGGACCCAGTGCTCAAGGTGGGTCTGACCAGAACTGTACACAGTGCTCAGGGTGGGACTGACCAGAACTGGACACAGTGCTCAAGGTGGGACTAACCAGAACTGGACACAGTGCTCAAGGAGCTGTCTGACCAGAACTGGACACAGTGCTCAAGGTGGTTCTGACCAGAACTGGACCCAGTGCTCAAGGTGGGTCTGACCAGAACTGGACACAGTGCTCAAGGTGGGTCTGACCAGAACTGGACACAGTGCTCAAGGTGGGACTGACCTGAACTGGACACAGTGCTCAAGGTGGGTCTGACCAGAACTGGACACAGTGCTCAAGGTGGGTCTGACCAGAACTGGACCCAGTGCTCAAGGTGGGTCTGACCAGAACTGGACACAGTGCTCAAGGTGGGACTGACCGGAACTGGACACAGTGCTGAAGGAGCTGTCTGACCAGAACTGGACACAGTGCTCAAAGTGCGGTCTGACCAGAACTGGACACATTGCCCAAGGTGGGTCTGACCAGAACTGGACACAGTGCTCAGGGTGGGACTGACTAGAACTGGACACAGTGCTCATGGTGGGCCTGACTGGAACTGGACACAGTGCTCAAGGAGCTGTCTGACCAGAGACCCGGTACAGTGTGACCGTTATCCCCTCTTACTTTTATTCTACTGTTCTAACGATGCTGTTCAACATATTACGGGCTTTGTTCACTGTTCCTCTGCATTGGTTGGACATGTTGGCTGTCCATTCGACGGAGACTCCTAGGGCTCGTTCAGCATCATCCTTATCTGTTTTAATACCATTCATGAAGTATGTGTTTTATCTACTTTTCCTTCCTGTTTACTGTACCTTACGCTGTAAATTCCACCTTCCGTTGTTCTGCACACTTGCAAATTATGTCCACCTCATTCTATCATTTCAGAGCTGCCCCCTCCAACTCCCGAGCTCCTCCTAGTTTGATATCATCATCAAATTCGACCAGTTTACATTGAGTTTCTGCATCCAAGCCATTGACGCAAGTTAGAGACAGTAATAATCCCAGCACTGAGCCCTAGGGCACCCCACTCAGTACTTCCGTCCACCTCTAAGAAGTACCACCTGACAGCCAAGGGAAACCTCACAGATCTGTAAAATGGCAGGCTGTCTCGAGTTATGTTGGTCTCCTACCCTAGAACAGGTGCCCAGCTCTTTGGTGTAAAGTGCTGACAAAGGGCCTGTGAAGGAAGTAAGTATTCAGAGGGGAATCATGGAACCTCATGTAATGGGAGTGGTCTGTATTAAGCCAAGTGCATTGTAACACAGCGCTGATACCTCCCACGTGTTATACTCCAGCTAGTAATAGTGCTAAGGGCCGCTCCACGGCCCAAAGTTCCTGGGATGGGTCTTTCCTCTTCCACCCCTCTGCCCCAATCACAATTTACATGTCCTGGCCTGCTCGAATGGACAGGCCATGTTTGAATGTGACCTGATTGGACCAAACCAGATCTGATCAATTAGGACAAAATGTTCCTCGTGAATCAGTGCTTATGGTGCCTGTACCCAACGCGAGGCACAGCCTGTACCCAGCGCGGGGCGGTGCCTGTACCCAGCGCGAGGCGGTGCCTGTACCCAGCACTGGGCGGTGCCTGTACCCAATGTGGGCCAATGCCTGTACCCAGCGCGGGGCGGTGCCTGTACCCATCGCAAGGCGGTGCCTGTACCCAGCGCAGGGCGGTGCCTGTACCCAGCACGGGGCGGTGCCTGTACCCAGCGCGAGGCAGTGCCTGTACCCAGTGTGGGGCGGTGCCTGTACCCAGCACTAGGCGGTGCCTGTACCCAGCACGAGGCGATGCCTGTACCCAGCGCGAGGCGGTGCCTGTACCCAGTGCAGGGTGGTGCATGTACCCAGCATGGGGCGGTGCCTGTACCCAGCGCAGGGTGGTGCCTGCACCCAGAGCGAGGCAGTGCCTGTACCCAGCGCAAGGTGGTGCCTGTACCCAGCATGGGGCGGTGCCTGTACCCAGCGCAGGGTGGTGCCTGCACCCAGCGCGGGGCGGTGCCTGTACCCAGCATGAGGCGGTGCCCGTACACAATACAGTGCGGTGCCTGTACCCAACACGGGGCGGTGCCTGTACCCAGCATGGGGCGGTGCCTGTACCCAGTGTGAGGCGGTGCCTGTACCCAATGCGAGGCACAGCCTGTACCCAGCGCAAGTTGGTGCCTGTACCCAGCATGGGGCGGTGCCTGTACCCAGTGCGAGGCGGTGCCTGTACCCAGCGCAGGGCGGTGCCTGTACCCAGCGTTGGGCGGTGCCTGTACCCAATGCGAGGCACAGCCTGTACCCAGCGCAAGGCGGTGCCTGTACCCAGCATGGGGCGGTGCCTGTACCCAGCGCGAGGCGGTGCCTGTACCCAGCGCGAGGCGGTGCCTGTACCCAGCGCAGGGCGGTGCCTGTACCCAATGTGGGCCAATGCCTGTACCTAGCATGGGGCGGTGCCTGTACCCAGCGCGGGGCGGTGCCTGTACCCAGCGCTAGGCGGTGCCTGTACCCAGCGTTGGGCGGTGCCTGTACCCAATGCGAGGCACAGCCTGTATCCAGCACAAGGCGGTGCCTGTACCCAGCATGGGGCGGTGCCTGTACCCAGCGTGAGGCGGTGCCTGTACCCAGCGCAGGGCGGTGCCTGTACCCAATGTGGGCCAATGCCTGTACCTAGCATGGGGCGGTGCCTGTACCCAGCGCGGGGCGGTGCCTGTACCCAGCGCTAGGCAGTGCCTGTACCCAGCATGGGACGGTGCCTGTACCCCGCGCGGTGCGGTGCCTGTAACCAACGCGAGGCGGCTCCTGTACCCAGAGCAAGGCGGAGCCTGTACCCAGCGCGGGGCGGTGCCTGTACCCAGTGCGAGGCGGAGCCTGTACCCAGTGCGAGGCGGAGCCTGTACCCAGTGAGAGACGGAGACTCTACCCAGCGCGGGGCGGTGCCTGTACCCAGCGCGAGGTGGAGCCTGTAACCAGTGAGAGACAGAGCCTCTACCCAGCACAAGGCGGTGCCTGTACCCAGCGCGGGGCAGTGCCTGTACCCAGTGCAGGGCGGTGCCTGTATCCAGCGCGGGGCGGTGCCTGTACCCAGCGCAGGGCAGTGCCTGTATGCAGCGCGGGGCAGTGCCTGTACCCAGCGCGAGGCGGTGCCTGTACCCAGCACAGGGCGGTGCGTGTTCCCAGAGCGAGGCGGTGCCTGTACCCAGCGTGAGGCGGTGCCTGTACCCAGCGCAGGGCGGTGCCTGTACCCAGCATGGGGCGGTGTCTGTACCCAGCGCGGGGCGGTGCCTGTACCCAGTGCGAGGCGGTGCCTATACCCAGCACGAGACGGTGCCTGTACCCAGCGTGGGGCGGTGCCTGTACCCAGCACGAGGCGGTGCCTATACCCAGCACGAGGCGGTGCCTGTACCCAGCGTGAGGCGGTGCCTGTACCCAGCGCGAGGCGATGCCTGTACCCAGCGTGAGGCGGTGCCTGTACCCAGCGCGAGGCGGTGCCTGTAGCCTTCACTTCCCCCCTCCTGAATGTGCTGGCTCTGGCGGGGGTTCGGTATTGTTCCACGATGACTGGGCCCTCTCCGATCCTTCACTCATGCGGCCATTCTTAATGCGAGAGTCTAAACAGTGAAGATCACAGGTTATTGAACCATTGGAATTTTTACAGCGAAGCCCAAGCCCATGCTATCACACATGCACCTTTCCGATGGGGGCACTGGATAGCAATCAGAGCAACGACCCTGGCTGAGCTATCCTCTCCCTAACCCGGGGGTTTGGACAGTGATGCAAGAGCAGGATCGCGGTGTGCACGAAGCTCTGCCAGTTGCTCGAGCTCACGCTGTGAGATTCGGAGCTTGAGGAGCGTCTGGAGTCACTGCAGTGCATCAGGGAGTTCGAGAGTTTCCTGGAAGTGGGTCACCCTACTGCCACAGAAGGTGCAGGAGGTGAGGGAGTGGGTGATCACCAGACAGGGTAGGAGGAAGACTCAGGTAGCGCAGGAATCCCCCAAGCCAGTGGCACTCGCTAACCGGTTTTCAGTTTTGAATACCAGGGAGGGTGACGACTCCTTGGAAGAATGCAGTAGGAATTAAACCCCTGGCACCACGAGAGATTTGACTGCACACAGGGGAAAAAGAAAGAGCAGAAATGCAGTAGTCATAGGGGATTCCATAGTTAGCAGCATAGACAGGCATTTCTGCAACCACAAACATGATTCCCGAATGGTATAAGAACATAAGAATTAGGAGCAGGAGTCGGCCATACGGCCCCTCGAGCCTGCTCCGCCATTCAATAAGATCATGGCTGATCTTCGAGCTCAACTCCGCCGGATCTCCATATCCCTTGATTCCCCATGAGTCCAAAAATCTATCGATCTCAGCCTTGAATATACTCAAAGACTCAGCATCCACAGCCCCCTGGGGCAGAGAATTCCAAAGATTCACCACCCCCTGAGTGAAGAAATTCCTCCTCATCTCGCTCTTAAATGGCCGACCCTGTATCCTGAGACTATGTCCCCTAGTTCTAGACACTCCAGCCAGGGGGAAACAACCTCTCAGCATCTACCCTGTCAATCCCCCTCAGAATCTTGTATGTTTTAATGAGATCACCTCTCATTTTTCTAAACTCCAGAGAGTATCGGCCCATTCTACACAATCTCTCCCATTGTACTTTCCTCAAGGTCTCATGCAGGTCTTTTACGAACCTGTCCCGGTTGACCTCCCTCATTTGGGCTTCGGTCAGGACCGGTACCAACACGTGAGTCGGGGTCCTCACCGCCCTACCGGTCATCAGCTCATACGGAGAGTGCCCTGCGCTTTTGGAGAGGCTGGCCCGGATATTCATGAGAACTAGAGGCAGGACCTCGTCCCATTTCTTTGGGTACCCCCCTATCTCCTTCCTAAGCCTTTCCTTTAAGGTCCGGTTCATCCTTTCCACTATTCCCGATGATTGGGGGTTGTGGGCCACATGCCATTTTCCCTGTATCCCTAAAAGTTTCAGGGTGGTCTGCAAGACTTGTCCTGTGAAATGGCTCCCCTGATCTGATTCCACCACCTGGGGCAATCCCCATCGGGAGAATACATCCCTTACCAGGATCTTAGCTGTGTTTAATGCTGTGGCTGTTCGACAAGGGAAGGCCTCAACCCACTTAGAGAAAACATCCACCAACACCAGACAATACTTGTTGTCTGCTTTTGTGGTGGGCAGGGGCCCAATGAAGTCTATTTGTATAGAATAGAGGATCTAAGGATCCTTATCTGAGGAAGGATGTTCTTGCCATGGAGGGAGTGCAGCGAAGATTCACCAGGCTGATACCTGGGACGGCAGGAATGACGTATGAGGAGAGATTGGGTCGATTGGGCTTGTACTCGCTGGAGTTTAGAAGAATGAGAGGGGATCTCATTGAAACTTATAAAATTCTAACAGGACTGGACAGACTAGATGCAGGAAGGATGTTCCCGATGGCCGGGGAGTTCAGAACCAGGGGTCACAGTCTAAAGATAAGGGGTAAGCCATTTAGGACAGAGATGAGGTGGAATTTCTTCATCCAGAGAGTGGTGAACCTGTGGAATTCTCTGCCACACAAGGCAGTTGAGGCCAATTCATTAAATATATTCAAGAAGGAGTTAAATATATTTCTTAAGGCTAAAGGGATCAAGTGATATGGGGAGAAGGCAGGGACAGGGTACTGAATTTGGATGATCAGCCATGATCTCATTGAATGGTGGAGTAGGCTCGAGGGGCCGAATGGCCTACTCCTGCTCCTATCTTCTATGTTTCTATGTTTCTATGAATGCCATGGTCCCTCTAACCTCCTAATCTGTCCCAACGGTGCCTTTCTACGGTGGGGTTCTAGATTATTCGCAGCGCACACTAGGCACTCACTGCAATACTCCTTCACCTCTTCCCTGAGATGAGGCCACCAACCCACCTCCTCCACTTTCTTCCAGGTATTTTCCGGCCCTGGCTGTCCAGCTCCCGGACCCCCGTGAGCTAGCTGTATAAATTCCTCCTGGTACTGTGTGGGCACGATCCACCTTTCCCCTTTAAACAACATCCCCTCTTTGACCACTATATCTGCTGCTCCAAAAGGACCATCAATTGGTTCCCCTTCTACCCTTTTCTTAATCACGGTTTTTAAAACCGCATCTTGTGCTTGAACCTGGGTCAGGCCTGGGGGCAACTTCACCTCCTGTGGGCCCTCCATATCCCTTATGGCCGCGATCTGTCCAGATCGGTACGGGTCCCAAAGTACTCCCTCCCTGGCCCCTTTTTTGCCAACTCGTCGGCCTTCTGGTTACCTTTCCATTTAGACTCGGTTTTTGAGTGCGCCTTTACTTTTTCAATGTAATGCTCCCCTTTATTGCCCGTAACGCCCAGGATTGTGTTCAGCAGTGGGGCGATTACTGACGGTTTCCCGTCGGCGGACTTGAATTCTCGTCTAGCCCATATTGCCAGATACTCAGTGCAAGAATTGCACGTGAACATCGAGTCTGAGCATATTGTGTAGGGGGTTGGGAATTCCTCGGGATGCCTGACCACATAAGCTACAGCCGCCAGCTCGGCCTGCTCTGCGCTCAGTGTGCTGGGGAGTTTGATGGCTTTCTCTATTCCCAGCCCCTGGGTCATAAATCCCACACCCTGTCCTACACTCTCCATTTGTCACCGAGCTGGACCCACCCGCATATATATCTCTCCCTGTCGGATGTTGCCCGGCCCGGAATCCCACGTTTACATCCCATACCCCTTCTATAGTGCACACATGATTCGTCCCTGGATAAATCATGTTCAAGGCCAGCTTAGGTTCCGCCAATCTTTCCACCCTCAGGTTCATCTGGGAGAGAAGCAATGTCCAGTGGGCAATACGACTGCTACTCACTGTCCCATCTTTTATCCTCCCGTCCAATAGCATCTGTGTCGAGGTATGACATGTCAGTAAGGTTATTAAAGATGACCCCGTAAATAATTGGAAACGTTTGACGGACCAATAGCTCGCCAAAAGGTGTCTTTCACAGTTGGAGTAACCCCTCTCCACATCTGTCAGGACTCGGGAGGCATAAGCCACTGGCCTCAACTTGTCATGTCGTTCTTGGAGCAACACTGCACTCAAACTATCCCCAGTAGCTGCTACCTCCAGATCAAAATCTTTGTTCCTGTTTATTGCTCCTGGTGCGGGTGCAGTTTGTAAATTTTCCTTTAGGTGAGTAAATGCCTCCTTACAACTCTCATCCCAATACCATCCTACTCCTTTCCTAAGGAGTCTAAGCAAAGGGGCTGCCGTGGCTGCATAGTCTTCAATAAAATCCCTGCAGTACCCTGTCATTTTTAATGTGGAAGCAAATCATCCTCGGTTCCGAGGGACTGCCTAAGAAGAAGAAGAAGTTTCTCTCTTAACTCGTTGTGTTTTTTCTGATTCACACGTTCCTGAATCAAGTTTATCACTTCTTCAACGGGACTCAGTCTCCTTTGGTTAAACGTTCCATCAATAATACCTGGACTTCCTCCGCACAGGCGCCTCTGTCTAATTTACTCTGATATGCATTAATAAAAATTTTACTAGCCATTTGGTGAATTTCCTAACAGACCTCTAACATCAATAACTATCGGCGCGCAATTCTCGGGCACTCCCCACTCCCTGCGGGGTTTATCCCTCCTCAAGGGTAGCAGCTGATCAGGAAGCTACTTTTGAGGTCCGATCTATTACACAATACTAGCCACTTTGTCTTGTCCCATCTGGGGTACCAATTGTAAGATCTTAATGATCTCTCAGAGTTCTTGGACAAGACACCAATAGGCAGCAGTTAGTATGTTTGAGCAATAGATCAAGATTTATTAAGCTTACAGCGTAATATACTTAACATTAGGCGATAGTTTTAATGAGTAGCTCACAGCCCTTGGTCTCATAGAAACATAGAAGATCGGAGCAGGAGTCAGCCATTCGGCCCCTCGAGCCTGCTCCGCCATTCAATGAGATCATGGCTGATCATCTAAATTCAGTACCCTGTCCCTGCTTTCTCCCATTCCCCTTGATCCCTTTAGCCTTAAGAAATATATCTAACTCCTTCTTGAATATATTTATATGATCTCTGGAACCTGTCGGACACAGATGACGTTTTCTTAAGTCTGTTCCTTTGTTCTCGCAGTAAGTCTGTGTAAAGTTGTTATTTGAGTATCGAGGTTTTAACCCTTTTCTCATCAAAGGTTGGGTTGGCCAGTGTCCATATATGGGCCTAGAAATTCATTATAGCCACTTTTGGGGCGGTAAAGTCGGGCGGCCGCTAAAGTTTGCGGCCGGCGCAAATTCGAGGCCACTTCGCCGATATTCATTAGCTTCGCCTTAAGAGTTTGCTCGAGCGCTAAAACTGGCGATGCACGGCTCTCTTTAGGCGCTAAGCCGGAGGTGCTGAGCGATACCGCCGAGGCCGGGCGCAGCGCAGGTGCGGCCATTTCTTGATTGACAGCAGACACCCTGGCGCCGGCCAGCTCTTAAGGGGGAAGGGTCGACTTGGTCTGCTGCCACGCCCTGGACACTGGAGCCCTCCAGCTAGGCCTGAACACTGCTGCTGGACCCAAATAGCGCCTCAAAGTATGGAGAAGGCCCGTGAACGAGCACAGCGCTTCTCAGAGCATGATCTGAGGGTGCTGGTTAGCGCTGTGGAGAAGAGACGCCATATTTTGTTCCCAGACAATGGGAGGAAGCCGCCGGCCCGCGTCTACCAGAAAGCCTGGAAGCATGTCGCCACCAGGGTGACATCCAACAGTGAGGTCCCCAGGAGCGCTGTACAATGCCACAAAAAGCTCAATGACCTCGCCAGGATTGTCAGGGTGAGTACCCTTTCCAGTGTCCTCCTCATCCTTGCATGTGCACCTCACATTATGGGCAAAGGGACCTGAAAGCCCTAATGGCCAGCCCTCATGCAGCAGCTATGGGACAGTCATGAGCATCAATTGCACATTGTGCACTTAACACATTGGCCAGGCTATTCGACCATGGGAGGCAGTGCACACAAGATCAGGGCTACACACTGGCCAGGCTATTCCACCATGGGAGGCAGTGCACACAAGATCAGGGCTACACACTGGCCAGGCTATTCCACCATGGGAGGCAGTGCACACAAGATCAGGGCTACACACTGTACTTAGAGGCCGTCCTTTCTCTTGCAGGCCAAGCTGGCCAATAATAAGAGGAGCCGGACTGTGACCGGGGGAGGCGGACCCCAGATCCAGCCGCTCACCGAGCTGCAACAGCGCGTGGAGCGCATCATGGGTGCCCGGGTGATTGGCCCCGTTGCATCTGGAGATGCCGACCCTGTTCTGGGCACCAATGGTAAGGACATCACCTTTTGGACCTCTCTTGTCCCACTTGCGCATCAGATCTACATCCTTTGCCACTGTCCGACCAATGCGCTGAATGCCACCACTCATGCATCCCTCGCTGACGCCCTCTCCTCACTCTAAAGCTACTCTTGTGCCTTCCTGCTTTCAGATGGTGAGGAGGAGGTCCCTGAAGTTGCCAGTGACAGCCCCTCAGAAGAGGAGGAGGAGGAGGAGCAAGAGGAAGGCGGCCCATCAGGGGACCCCTCAGCCGTGGCAAGCCATGCCACTGTAGGGGAGACGTCTTCCCTGGAGGGGAGCGTGGGGGAAGTGTCGGAGGGGAGTGTAGCTCCTGGGACCAGCGGCCTGCAGAAACGCGGGAGGCGGGTGGAAGCTCAGCGGGCTTCTCCCCAGAGGGGGGAAGGGTCGGAGGGGAGTCCAATTGCTGGGCCCAGCGGCGTCCAGCAACGCAGGAAGGGTCGGCCAGTTCGGCGGCCTTCTCCCCAGAAGGAGAGTCCGGCCTCCAGTCCGGAGACGGTCAACACCGAGGAGATGCGCCGCCTCGAGGACATGTCCGCGGACTCGGAGCACCGGCACACGGAGCTCATGGGGGTAGTGGGACGGATGCCTGAGGCCATCGAGTCCCTGTCTCGGAGTGTCACCGAATTCGGGGCCTCTCTGGCAGCGACTGGCCAGGTGATCAGTGGTGCCGTGCAGTCACTGGCTGCTCTGATGCGGTCACAGAACAGGGCAACACGGGCACTCACTGCTGCCACGCTCGCTGTGTCAGCCCGGCATCGCCAGGGCACCCGGCGCGCTGCAGCAGCACAGCGGTCTGTCCCTCGGCAGATTGCTGCGCATGCTGCAGTGCTGGCCTGGGCGAGTGCCAGTGTCTCAGGCAACCAGCGAGCGCCTGCCATCCGCCAGCTTGCCCCCATTCCTCCAGCCGCCACTGCCACTCCCCCAGTGGAGCTGCCACGAGCTGCTGCAGCGACTGATGCTGGCCAGCCACAGCTGCAGCATTCACCAGCCGGCCCCTCGAGGGCCAGACCTCGTCTAGGCCGACCCCCAAGGGCATCTGCCGTCACGACATGTGCCCCTCAGGAGCCTGCCCCCAGCCTTGCAGCAGCCACTGGCCTCACTTTGAGGAGGAGCAGCAGGGCGTCCAGGGGCCGGCAAAGTTTGCAGAAGGCATCGCCCTCGCGGGACACAAAGTAGAGGGTGTGTCCAAATGTTGTGTTTTTTGGAATGGTTGTTTTTTGAAGGCCGAGGATGAGGCCATTTTTGTTTACATCTTTTGTTAATCCTCCCCAGGTTGTGGGAGTGAGTCATGTGTGTGAGTGTTTTTTGGGGGTTTCGTGTGTTCTTGGTTTTCATGTGGGAAGGGCCCTGAGTTTGTACAATAAACCATTTTATTTATTCACATTGTCCATGTTTGATCTCTGAAGTGTTTGTTGCCTTAACCGGCTGAGGGCTTGCGGAGCGGCTGCAATCATGTTCTTTCATTGGCACAAGCCATTCCCTGACAGGGGGCCTAGAAGTGACGTTCAATAAGCCACCGACGGGCGGCCCTTGGACCTTCTGCCTCCCTCCTGGGCTGGTACTCCTCGTCCTCCTCCTCCTCATGCTCCTCCTGCTCCTCCTCCTGAGGTGGTGGTCCAACGTGAGGTGGCAGTGCCTGAGTCCTGCGGATAGCCAGGTTGTGCAGCATGCAGCAAACGACGACGAATTGGGAGACTCGCTCCTGCAAATACTGGAGGGCTCCCCCGGAGCGATCCAGACAGCGGAACCGTTGCTTCAGGACGCCGATTGTTTGTTCTATGATGTTCCTGGTCGCTTGATGGCTCTCGTTGTATGCCTCTTCAGCAGGGGTCGTGGGCGTGCGGAGCGGGGTCATGAGCCAGGTACACAAAGGATAGCCTTTGTCCCCAATAAGCCATCCTCTTGGGTGAGGCTGTGCCTGGAAGATGTCAGCCACAGTAGTCTGTCGCAGGATAAAGGCATCGTGGCTGCTGCCTGGAAAGCGGGCATTGACAGCTAGGATGCGCTGCCTGTGGTCACACACCAGCTGTACGTTGAGGGAATGGTAGCCCTTCCGGTTGCGGTAATCCTCGGGATGGTCCAGAGGTGCCCGCAAAGCCACATGCGTGCAGTCAATGGCGCCCTGCACCATGGGGAAGTCCGCAATTCTTGCAAATCCCACTGCACGCTGCTGCTGCCTCTCCAGGGTCATGGGGAAGGAGATGAATTGGCGTCTCCTTCTGAAAAGGGCATTGGTGACCTGGTGGATGCAGCAATGCACGGCGAACTGGGATATGTTAGCAATGTCCCCAGCAGCTGATTGGAAGGAGCCGGTGGCATAGAAGTTCAGAGCCACCGTCACCTTCACTTCCACCGACAGAGACGTCCTGCACCTCAGCTGTGGACGCAGATCTCTGTGAAGCAGCTGGCAGATCTCTGCAACCACCTCCCTTCTGAATCGCAGCCTCCTAACACATTGCGCGCCAGTCATGTTGAGATACGACACCTGCTGGCGGTATTGCCTGAGTGGGTAAGGCCCATGTTGCCGACGCCTGTTGCCCCCTCTGCGTCTAGCCAGGGCTGCCCCTCTCACACAGCGTCTGCGAGCCCTTCCGACATAATCCTGAAACTCAGCATTGGCACCCCATGCAGCCACCATAATATGCTGGCAAACAATGAGATATCAGTGAAGGCGAATTAAAAGCTCTGGCCTGAAGCCAAAAATACCTGTCCTAGTGTTGGGCCAAAGCAGTAAGCTCCCTTCCTTGTTTTTTTTCAAAAAATCCATTGCACAAGAGTGATTGCTGCAAAATGGCTGCACTTTATAGTGCAGGGTAAGTGCCCTTTAATTTGCGCTCCCCGCGGCCCGCTTCGGCTGTGCACCGTTCCACTCCACAGTCGTTAGGGGCGCCCGGCGCACAATGGGCCGGCGCGACTGAAGTTCCGGTTTGGGGCGCACAAAGGGCGTTGCACGAGGAAATGACGCGCGCAAAGACTTTGCACCGGCGCTAAATGTCTACTGAAGTTGGGGCGAGGTCGCGCTGCGCCCGGGCGCTAAGCGCCTAGCGCTCGAGATCTACTCCTCCTAAGGCGCTGACGGCTGGCGCAGCCAACTGAATTTCTAGGCCAGAGTGTCTGGGACACATTAATGATTAACCCGCATGGGGACTTTGCTGTCAGAGAAGGAAAACGACAAAGTCCAAAGTGCCGTTTGCCCCACTCAGTGTGACCTTGAAATATTGTGTCCAGGCTGATGATCTGTTCTCACCATATGATCCTTCCCCCCACATTGACCTTTCTGAGCTCCAGCCAGGTGGTTCTAAATACCCAGGTGGCAAAGACAAAAATCTACATTTTCCCAGCCCTGAGGAGACGGGTCTGGAGGCGGGACAGTTGACAAAATGTTAAAAGCTGAGGGCAGTTTCAGAACCCGCATCCGTGCTCAGGAGGCTGGATGAAGAAATTCACCCCTTCCCACAAATAGAGCAGGTGAACGGCCTCTCCCAGTGTGAACCCGCTGGTGTGTCAGCAGGCTGGATGAAGAAATTCACCCCTTCCCACAAACAGAGCAGGTGAACGGCCTCTCCCAGTGTGAACCCGCTGGTGTGTCAGTGATACGCTTATCAATTACTTCATAAAAGGTGATGAGTCGAAGAAGAGATGACGAGTCGAAAGAAGAGATGAATAAGGCTTTTATTAGCTAAGAAGAGACCATGCTTCTTCGTGAGTGACTGAACAAGTCTGAACGAAACCCACACAGTGGTGGGTGGAGTCAGCTGAGGCATGCCTCCATACACAGCGCCACCCAGAGGTGGCAATATACAATACAGTGGTTTACCACATTCACCCCTTGTTTAATGTGAAGTCCGGCGGGGTGAAGGGTACTACAAGTTAAGTCTATCAGGAGGCCTTGTCTGACGTCCTGATCGTCGTGGTGGCGGCGGTGGTGTTGCAGCATCCGACGTCGGGTCTGGTGTCTGGGTGGTTGGCGAAGATTCCTGGGGCTTTGGCATGCCGTCTGCAGGGGTTGGGTTGGGAGGGGTGGTGGGGGATAACAGTGGTAAGGGGGATAACGGTGGTAAGGGGGATAACGGTGGTAATTCAGGGGTACCCGAGGGTGCGAGATCTCGTATGGAGACCGTGTCCTCCCGCCCGTCTGGGTATGTCACCCAGGCATACTGGGGGTTGGCGTGTAGGAGGTGCACCCGCTCGACCAGGGGGTCCGTTTTATGCGTCCTCACGTGCCTCCGCAGTAGGACGGGCCCAGGAGAAGTCAACCATGCCGGTAGCGAGGTTCCCGATGTAGACTTCCGGGGGAAAACGAACATTTTCTCATGAGGGGTCGCATTAGTGGCAGTACAAAGCAGTGACCGAATGGAGTGGAGCGCTGCAGGGAGGACCTCCTGCCAGCGGGAGGTCGGAAGGCCCTTAGATTTTAGTGCTAAGAGGACTGCCTTCCAAACCGTCGCGTTCTCCCTTTCCACCTGGCCGTTCCCCCGGGGGTTGTAACTGGTGGTCCTGCTCGTGGCGATACCTCTTGTTAGCAGGTACTGCCGAAGTTCGTCGCTCATGAACGATGAGCCCCTGTCGCTATGTATATAGCTGGGGAACCCGAACAGAGCGAAGATGTCATTCAGACACTTGATGACCGTGGTACTGGTCATGTCTGGGCAAGGGATGGCAAAGGGGAAACGGGAGTACTCATCAACTATGTTGAGGAAGTACACATTGCGGTCAGCGGAGGGGAGGGGCCCTTTAAAATCGACGCTCAGGCGTTCGAAGGGGCGGGTGGCCTTGATCAGGCTTGCTCTGTCCGGCCTATAGAAGCGCGGTTTGCACTCGGCGCAGATTTGGCAGCTCTTGGTCATGGTCCTGACCTCCTCGATGGAGTAGGGCAGGTTACGGGATTTGATAAAATGGAAAAACCTGGTGACCCCCGGGTGGCAGAGGTCATTGTGGAGGGACTGCAGCCTATCACTCTGCGCGTTGGCGCATGTACCACGTGATAGGGCATCTGGAGGCTCATTGAGTTTCCCTGGCCGATACAAGATATCATAATTGTAGGTGGAGAGTTCGATTCTCCACCTCAAGATCTTGTCGTTCTTGATTTTACCCCTCTGCTTATTATTAAACATAAAAGCTACTGAACGCTGGTCAGTGAGCAGGGTAAATCGTTTCCCGGCCAGGTAATGCCTCCAGTGACGCACCGCTTCTACAATAGCCTGGGCCTCCTTTTCGACGGAGGAGTGTCTCGTCTCGGGGCCCTGGAGGGTCCTTGAGAAAAAGGCCACGGGTCTGCCCGCCTGGTTAAGGGTCGCGGCTAGGGCGAAGTCGGAGGCATCGCTCTCCACTTGGAAGGGGATGGACTCATCCACCGCGTGCATTGCGGCCTTCGCGATATCGTTCTTGATAAGAGTGAAGGCTGCACACGCCTCTGGTGTCAGGGGGAAGGAGGTGGCTTTGATGAGGGGCCTGGCTTTGTCTGCATAGAGGGGCACCCACTGGGCGTAGTAGGAGAAAAACCCCAGGCATCTCTTCAGTGCTTTTTGGCAGTGGGGAAGGGGTAGCTCCATTAGGGGGCGCATTCTGTCGGGGTCGGGCCCGATGACTCCGTTCTCCACCACGCAGCCAAGGATGGCCAGGCGCTTGGTGTGAAACATACATTTTTCCTTATTGTACGTTAGGTTCAGCCGTTGGGCCGTACGGAGGAAATTTGCTAGATTAACGTCGTGGTCCTGCTGGTCGTGGCCGCAGATGGTGACGTTATCCAAATAGGGGAAGGTTGCCCGCAGCGCGTTCTGGTCAACCATTCGGTCCATCTCCCTTTGGAAGACCGAAACCCCGTTGGTGACGCCGAAGGGGACCCTAAGGAAGTGGTAGAGGCGGACGTTTGCCTCGAAGGCAGTATACTGGCGGTCCTCATGGCGGATGGGCAGCTGGTGGTACGCTGACTTAAGGTCGATGGTGGAGAATACTTTGTATTGCGCAATCTGATTGACCATATCAGATATGCGAGGGAGGGGGTACGCGTCCAGCTGGGTGTATCGGTTTATGGTTTGGCTGTAGTCGATTACCATGCGGCGTTTTGCAGTGGTTTTAACGACTACAACCTGGGCTCGCCAGGGGCTAGTGCTACCTTCGATAATGCCCTCCTTCAATAGCCGCTCCACCTCAGAGCTGATAAAAGCTCTGTCCCCGGCACTGTACCGCCTGCTTTTGGTAGCGATGGGTTTACAGTCGCGGGTGAGGTTAGCGAACAGGGGAGGGGGGGGGACTTTTAATGTGGAAAGGCTGCAGGTGGTTTGCAGCGGGCGATTTAAAAGTTGTTGGTTGCAGACTGTGAGTGGGGGGAGGGGTCCACCGTATGCTAGTGTGACACTCTTAAGGTGGCACTGAAAATCCAACCCTAGCAGGACGGCAGCGCAAAGACGGGGCAGGACTAGCAGTTTAAATTTTTGATATTCAGTGCCCCCTACTGACAGGGTCACCACACAGTAGCCGCTGATGTCCATTGACTGGGACTTGGACGCCATAGAAATGCGATGGTGCGTTGGCAGAATCGTGAGGGAGTGGCTACGTACCGTGTCGGGGTGGACGAAACTCTCTGTGCTCCCGCTGTCGATCAGGCAACTGGTGGCGCGGCCGTTTACCGCGATATCCATCATGGAGCTGGATAGATGGTGAGGGAGGGCTTGATCCAGCGTCACGGAGGCCAGTATGTGGCTTAGTGAGTCACTATAGTCATCCGCCGAGACGGTGGTCGGTTCCGGTGACGAAATGGCGGTTGAGTGCGTTGGATACGATGGCGGCGGATGCCATGCGGCCGGGGGTACACAAAATGGCGGATAAGATGGCTGCTCCCACGGCCCGCACGCTGCGCTGCTGACTGGCTTCCCCTTGCAGGCGTTAGCGTAATGGCCTTTCTTCCCGCAGCCCGAGCAGGTAGCTGTCTTAGCTGGGCAGTGCGCTCTGGGATGTTTTAACTGGCCACAGAAATAGCATTTTTGGGCCTGGTTACTGGGCATCGAAGCAGTTCTTACCGGAGGCTGCTGTCTCGGTTGGGTCGCTGCAGCGGTTGGTGCCGGGGGCGGCGGTCCCGTGTCCCACGGTTTCGATTGCCATGTCTCGGCGCCGTTACGGGGGTATGCCTCGAGGTTTCGGTGGGCCTCCTCTAATGAGAGCGCAAGGGCAATGGCCGTCTTCAGGTCGGGTTCCTTGCTTTCTAGCAGTCTCTGCCGGGTGTGGTCTGACTGGAGGCCCCTGACGAAGGCATCACAGGCGAGTCCCTGCGCGTGCTCCACAGCCGTTACCGCTTTACAATCGCAGTCTCTGCAGAGTGCCAGTAGCGCCCGTGCAAATGCCCCTACCGATTCTCCCGGTTGCTGCCTGCGGGATCCCAAGAGGTGTCGGGCGTAAATTGTGTTCACTGGGCGCGTATATTGCCCTTTTAGTAGCTCGAGGGCCGCCACGTACGTATTAGAGTCCCGGATTAGCATATATACTTGATGGCTCACCTGGGCGGTCAAAATTTTCAGTTTGTGATCCTCCTCTGTAACCTGTGAGATTGCGAGGAAGGATTCAAAGCAGCTCAGCCAGTGTTCAAACTTGGCTGATGCACCCACCTCTTGAGGGTCGAGGTCCAGGCGTGGTGGTCTGAGGGCTCTCAGCAATGTCTGCTGTATCCGTTGCTGTTGTTGCTCCTCAGGTGTCGCCATTTAACTTTTAGCTAATAAAATTGATACGCTTATCAATTACTTCATAAAAGGTGATGAGTCGAAGAAGAGATGACGAGTCGAAAGAAGAGATGAATAAGGCTTTTATTAGCTAAGAAGAGACCATGCTTCTTCGTGAGTGACTGAACAAGTCTGAACGAAACCCACACAGTGGTGGGTGGAGTCAGCTGAGGCATGCCTCCATACACAGCGCCACCCAGAGGTGGCAATATACAATACAGTGGTTTACCACAGTCAGCAGGCTGGATAAAGAAATTCACCCCTTCCCACACACGGAGCAGGTGAACGGCCTCTCCCAGTGTGAACCCGCTGGTGTGTCAGCAGGCTGGATGAAGAAATTCACCCCTTCCCACAAACAGAGCAGGTGAACGGCCTCTCCCAGTGTGAACCCGCTGGTGTGTCAGCAGGCTGGATGGCCGAATGAATCCTTTCCCACACACGGAGCAGTGGGAGGCATTCAAGGAGGAGATCCGGACAGTTCAGAACAAATATGTGCATTTAATATGTAGGGTAAAGAAAAAAAGGGAGTCGTTTGACAGAAACCGCGAGCTAAATACTGCAGGATCTTTAGCGGAGTGCAGAAAGTGCAGGGGTGCAATGAAAAAAGATGTTAGGAAAGCAAAGGGAGAGCATGAGAAATTCTTGGCAAGACAAATCAAGGATAACCCAAAGGTGTTTTATAAATATATTAAGAGTAAGAGGATAACTAAAGAAAGTATAGCGCCTATTAGAGATCAACAGGGTACTCATTCTGTGGAGGCGGGAGGTGTCGGTAGGTTTCTTAATGATTAGTTTGCGTCTGTTTTCACAATGGAGAGTGGCGATGCAGACATTGCTATCACGGAGGAGGAGTGTGAAATGTTAGATAAAATAAATATACTGAGAGAGGAGATATTAAGGGGTTTAGCAGCTTTAAAAGTGTATAAATCTTCAGGCCCAGATGAAATGCATTCCAAGCTGTTAAGCGAAACAAAAGAGGAAATTGCAGAGTCCCTGACCATCATTTTCTAATCCACTCTGGCTTCAGTTGTGGTGCCGGAGGACTGGAGGACTGCTAATGTGGTACCCTTGTTTAAAAAGAGAGAAAAGGATAGACCGAGTAATTATAGGTCAGTCACCTAACCTCGGTGGTGGGAAAGTTCTTGGAAAGAATTCTGAAGGACAGGAAACATCTTCATTTAGAATGCCACCGATTAATCAAGAATAGTCTACAGGGAGTTATTAAGGGATGGTCGTATCTGACAAACTTGATTGAATTTTTTGAGGTGGTAACAAGGAGGGTAGATGAGGGTAGTGCGTTTGATATAGTGCATATGGCTTTTGATAAGCTTCCACATGGCTGACTGGTCACAAAGTTAGAAGGCCATAGGATCCAGTGCAAAATGTCAATTTGAATTCGAAGCTGAGTCGGAGGCACGAGGTAGGTTGTAATGGTTGATCGGTGTTGTTGTGACTGGAAGGCTGTTTCCAGTGGGGTTCTGCAGGGCTCAGTACTAGGTCCCTTGCTTTTTGTGGTATATATCAATGGTCTAGACTTGAATATAAGGGTTATGGTTAAGAAGTTTGCTGATGATACTAAAATCAGCTGTACGCTTGAAACTGAAGAAGGAAGCTGTAGACTGCAGGAACATATCAATAAATTGGTCAGACCGGCAAAACATTGGCAATTGGAATTCAATCCGGGGATGTGTGAGGTAATCTAGTTGGGGAGGGCTAACAAGGAAAGGTAATACACTTTAAATGGTAGGACACTGAGTAGTGCAGAGGAACAATGGAACCTTGGAGTGCATGTCCACAGATTCCTGAAGGTAGCAGGCCAGGTAGATAAGGTGCTTGAGAAGGGATACGGAATGCTTGCCTTTATTAGCCGTGGCATAGAATAAAATAGCAGGGGGGGATATCCTTCAACTGTATGAAACACTAGTTAGGCCTCAGCTAGAGTACTGCGTGCAGTTCTGGTCACCACATTACAGGACAGATGTGATTGCACTAGAGAGGGCATGGAAGAGATTTACAAGGATGTTGCCGTGAGTAGAGAATCTTAGCTATGAGGAAAGACTGGATCGGCTGGGTTTGTTTTCTGTTAAACAGAGGAGGTTGAGGCGAGACCTTATTGAGGTGTATAAACTCATAAGGAGCCTAGATAAAGTGGATGGAAGGGACCTATATCCCTCAGCACAGCGGTCAGAACCTGGGGGCACTGATTTAAAGGAATTGGTGGAAGGGTTAGAGGGAATTTGAGAGGTAATGCCTTCACCCAGACGGTTGTAGGGGTCTGGAACTCACTACCTGATAGGGTGGTAGAGGCAGGAACCATAACCACATTTAAAAAGTACTTGGATGTACACTAGGGATGTTGTAACCTGCATGGCTGCTGATGTTATGCCCAGTGCCAGCATCGGGCGCTCGCAGGGCAGGTACAGGACTAGTTAGATAAGAGGCTCCCAGTAATTTCTGATTTTCCTTATTTTTTAGATTGCGTACTATGGAGCTTCATCCTAAATCCTGGAATTCTTTGCTGCTGTCGGCCTCCATTGTGACCCTCACTACAATCCTGCCGACTTTATCTGTGATTATCTCAAATTTCTGACCAGCCTTGAGATGGTACGATATGCCCCTAGATCGAAATGTATCTTCAACTTCCTCACCTTGACGTCGATCGTGGTCCAATTACCTCAACTAGGCTTGTAGTCTCTGCAATATCGAAGATTAAGAGGTTGATTTGATGAAGATAGGAGCAGGAGGAGGCAGTTCAGACCCATCGAGCCTTTTCCGTCATTCAATGAGGTCATGGCTGATCGGTATCCCAATTGAGAACTATGGGCCTTTGCTCCATATCCCTTAATAACTTTGGTTTGCAAAAATCTACCAATCTCGGACGTAACATTAACAATTGACCTAGCATCAATTGCAGTTTGTGGAAGAGAGCTCCAAACTTCTACCACCCTTTGCGTGTTGAAGTGTTTCCTAACTTCATTACTTGAAGATCTGGATCCAACCTTTAGGCTATGTCCCCTACCTCTAGACTCCCCTCCCGCTGACAACCAGCGTAGATGTACCAGAATGACACTTGGACTCCCAGGGTTAAAATACGAGAAGAGATTACACAAACCAGGATTGTAATCCCTGGAATTTCTCTCCATCTATCCTATCAGATCCCCTTAATATCTTGAAAACATCGAACAAGTCACCCCTTAACCTTGTAAATTCCAGGGTATATAAAACTTGTGTGTGTAATCTCCCCATGTAACTTAACCTTTGGATTCCAGATATCATTCTGGTAAATCTACGCTGCACTACCTCCAGGGTAAATATATCCTTCCTACGATGTGAAACATAGAAATATAGAAGATAGGAGCAGGAGTAGGCCATTCGGCCCCTCGAGCCTGTTCCGCCATTCAACGAGATCATGGCTGAACATTCAAATTCAGTACCCTGTCCCTGATTTCTCCACATACCCCTTCATCCTTTTAGCATTAAGAAATATATCTAACTCCTTCTTGAATATATTTAATGAATTGGCTTCAACTGTCTTGTGTGGAAGGGAATTCCACAGGTTCACCACTCTCTGGGCGAAGAAATTTCTCCTCATCTCTGTCCTAACTGGCTCATCCCTTATCCTTAGACTGTGACCCCTGGTTCTTGAAACCCTGCCATCAGGAACATCCTTCCTGCATCTAGTCTGTCTAGTCCTGTTAGAACTTTATGTTTCAATGAGATCACCTCTCATTCTTCTAAACTCCAGCGAATATAAGTCTAATCGACCCATTCTCTCCTCATAAGTCATTCCTGCCAGCCCAGGTATCAGTCTGGTGAATCTTCGCTGCACTTTCTCCATGGCAAGAACATGCTGCCTCAGATAGGTTGATCAAAACTGCACACAATACTCAAGGTGTGGTCTCACCAAAGCCCTGTACAACTGCAGCAAGACATCCTCGCTCCTGCACTGGAATCACCTCGCTATGAAGGCCAACATTCCATTTGCCTTCTTAACAGCCTGCTGCATCTGCATGCTTACCTTCAGCGACAGGTGCACAAGGACACCCAGGTCTCGTTGCACTTCCCCATTTCCCAATCTATTGCCGTTCAGATAGTCATCTGTCTTCCTGTTTTTGCAACCGAAGTGGATAACCTCGTATTTATCCACATTATACTGCATTTGCTATGCATCTACCAATCACCTAACCTGCCCAAACCATACTGGAGTTTCTCTACATCCTCCTCACAGCACACACGCCCACTCAGCTTTGTGTCATCTGCAAAATTGGAGATATTACATCTAGTATTCGCTCGCCTAGATCATTTATATATATTGTGATTAGTTGGAGTCCTAGCAGCGATCACTACGATGCCCCACTCGTCACTGCCAGCCACTCGGAAGAAGATCAGTTTTTCCAACACTTTGCTTCCTATCTGCCAAACCGTTCTCGAACCAACAGGGGGGCACGGTGGCATAGTGGTTAGCACTGTTGCCTCAGCGCCAGGGACCCGGGTTCAAATCTGGCCTCGGACGACTGTCTGTGTGGAGTTTGCACATTCTCCCTGTGTCTGCGTGGGTTTCCTCCGGGTGCTCCGGTTTCCTCCCACAGTCCAAAGATGTGCAGGTTAGGTTGATTTGGCTATGATAAATTGACCCTTAGTGTTAGGGGATTAAATACGTGGGGTTACGGGGATAGGGTGGGATATGTGTCAGTGCAGGCTCGATGGGCCGAAATGGCCTCTATCTGCACTGTAGATTCTGTGATCTGTGAACACAGTATCTTATCCCCAATCCCGTGTGCATGAACTTTGCACGCTAATCTCTTATGCAGGAGCTTACTGAAAGCCTTCTGAAAGTCCAAATACACCACACCACTGGCTCACCCTTATCTATTCTACCAGTTACATCCTCAAAAACTTGCTGTAGATTATTCAAGCATGCTTTAACTTTTGCAAATCCATGTTGACTTTGTCCGATCCTGTCAGTATTTTCCAAGTGCTCTGCTATTACATCTTTTATAATGGACTCTAGCATTTTCCCCACTACCGATGTCAGGCTTACCGGTCTAGAATTCCCCATTTTCTCTCTTCCACCGTTTTTAAAGAGTGGGGATAGATTAGCTATCCTCCCGTCCATGGGAACTGTTTCAGAGTCTATATAATTTTGGAAGATGACCAGCAATGCATCTACTATTTCTAGGGCCACTTCCTTAATTACCCTTGGATGCAGATTATCAGGCCCTGGGGACTTATTGGCCTTCAATCCCGTCAATTTCCCTAAATCAATTTCCCTACAAATACTTGTTTCATTCAATTCCTCCCTCTCATTAGACCCTATGTTCCCCGACATCTCTGGTAGGTTATTTCTCTCCTCCTTTGTGAAGACAGAACCAAAGTATGTAATTAATTGTTCTGCCATAACTTTGTTCCCCATTATAAATTCCCCTGATTCTGACTGCAAGGGACCTACTCTTGACTTCTCCAATCTTTTTATCGTCACATATCTATAGAAGCTTTTACAGTCAGTTTTTATGTTCGCTGAGAGCTTACTCTGATACTGTATTTTCCCCCTCTTAAGTAATCCCTTTGTCCACCTTTGCTGAATCGTAAACTGCACCCAATCCTCAGGCTGGTTGCTCTTTCTGACCAATTGATTAGTCCTCTCCTTGGATCTTATGCTATCCCTAATTTCCCTTGTTAGCCATGGTTGTGTCACCATTTTAATATTTTTATTTCAAACAGGGATGAGCAAAATCTGTAGTTTATCCATGCGATCATTAAATGTTTGCCATTGCCTATCCACCGTTAACCCTTTAAGTAACATTCCCCAAACAATCCTAGCCAACTCGCACCTCATACCATCGTAGTTTCCTTTATTTACATGCAGGACCCTAGTCTCTGAGACAAATACTTCACTCTCCACCTTAATGAAGAATTCAATCATATTATGATCGCTCCACACCGAGGGGCCTCGGACAACAATTAATCCATTCTCGTTACATAATACCCAGTCTAAGATTGCCTGATCTCTAGTTGGTTCCTCGACATATTGGTCCAGGAAACGATCCCGTACACACTCTAGGAATTCCACCTCCACTTTATTGTTACTAAATTGTTTAGCCCAATCTATATTTAGATTAAAGTCACCCATGATAACTGCTGTGTGCTTATTGCATGTGTCTCTAATTTCCCATTTAATGCCATCCCCAACCTCAGCATTACTGTTTGGTGGTCTGTATACAGCTCCTACTAACGTTTTCTGCCCCTTGGAATTTCTCTGCTCTACCCATACAGATTCCATATCATCAGAGCTAATATCCCTCCTTTCTATTGTGTTAATCTCTTCTTTAACCAGCAATGCTACCCCACCATCTTTTCCTTTTTGCCTGTCCTTCCTGAATATTGCATAACCCTGGATGTTGAATTCCCAGCCTTGGTAACCCTGGAGCCATGTCTCCGTTATCCCAATTATATCATATCTGTTTACATCTACTTGCACAGCTAATTCGTCCGCCATATTACAAATTCTCCTCTCATTAAGACACAAAGCCTTCAGGCTTGATTTTTTTAACACTCTCAGACCTTTTAGAATTATTGGTTACTGTGGCCATGTTTGATTTACACCCTTGATTGCTCTGACTTCCACTTTTGCTTTTCTCTTTCCTGTCTTTTGCTTCAATCCTTGCTTCCCTTTCCTCTGTCTCCCTGCACAGTTTCCCAAACCCCTGCCATTTTAGTTTAATCCCTCCCCAAGAGCCTCAGCAAGCATTCCCCCTAGGACATCGGTCCCGGTCCTGCCCAGGTGCAAACCATCCAGTATGTACTGGTCCCACCTCCCCCAGAACCGGTACCAATGTCCCAGGAGTTGGAATCCCTCCCCCTTGCTGCATTCCTCTAGCCAAGTATTCATCTGAAATATCCTTCTCTTTCTACTCTGACTAGCACTTGGCACTGGTAGCAATTCTGATATTACTATCTTTGAGGCCCTATTTTTTAATTTACCTCCTAACTCCCTATATTCAGCTTTTAGGACCTCATCCCGTTTTTACCTATACCGTTGGTACCTATATGCACAACGACAACTGGCTGTTCACCCTTCTCCTCCAGAATGCCCTGGAGCCGCTCCAAGATATCATTGACCCTTGCACCAGGGAGGCAACATACCATCCTGGAGTCACGTTTGTGGCCGCAGAAACGGCTATCTATTACCCTTACAATAGAATCCCAAATCATTATAGCTCTCGCTCTCTTTTTCCTCCCGTCCCGTGCAGCAGAACCACCCATGGTGCCAGTAATTTGGTTGCTGCTGCCTTCCCCGATAAGCCATCCTCCCCAACAATATCCAAAGTGGTATATCTGTTTGAGAGGGGGATGGCCACAGGGGACCCCTGCACTACCTGCCTGTGCCTACTATTCAACTGGCGGTCATTAATTCACTTCCTGCCTGTGCAGCCTTTACCTGCGGTGTGACCATCTGATTAAACATGATATGCATGACGTCCTCAGCATCGCGTATGTATCCATTCGCATCTCCAGTGCCGCAATGTGGTCTGCCAGTAGGTGCAGCTGGATACTCTTCCCGCACACATGGTCGTCAGGGACACAGGAAGTGCCCCTGAATTGCCACATAGTGCAAGAGGAGCATGTCACGGGGCTGAGCTTTGCTGCCATTACTTACCCTTTAATTATTTTAAATTAAATCAATACCAACAATTATACTAGAATTAAATGATATACTCAATGGCCCTTGTTTCCTAGTACTCCCCGCTACACAACAGAGATGTTAGAAACTATGAACACAGAATTAAGACATTCTAAACATTATAACCTATGACCCTTTACTGTAAACTTTAGAGTATTATAGGTACTCACCCAGTCAGCCGCTTCCTCCTGCCTGCGTCACATTTTGAATCGTGACCTGGCTCTGGAACGCTGCTGCTGGTCTGCGAGATTGGTAAACCTCTGAAAAAGAGCCCGCGAAAGTGAGTTTAAATACTCAGAGTCTCCGCTCTCACCGCTCCCGACAATGGCCTGTGAAAAACGCCCGCGAAAATGAGTTTAGATACTCACTGTCTCTCCGCTCTGACCACTCCCGACAATGGCCTGTGAAAAAAAGCCTGCGAAAGTGAGTTTAAGTACACACTGACTCTCCACTCTCACCTCTCCCGACAATGGCCTGTGAAAAAACGCCCGGGAAAGTGTGTTTAAATACTCACCGAACCACTTCTCTCACCGCTCCCGCCACTGGCCCATTTTAAAGAGGGAGTCTCTACATCAGGACGCCGTTTAAAGATGGAGTCTCTCCATCAGGGACCACTTTTAAACAGGGAGGCTCTCCATCAGGGACCACTTGTAAAGAGGGTATCTATCCATCAGGGACACTGTTTAAAGTGGGTGTATCTCCATCAGGGACCCTTTTAAAAGAGGGAGCCTCTCCATCAGGGACCCCTTTTAAAGAGGGAGTCTCTTCATCAGGGGCCCCTTTTAAAGAGGGAATCTCTCCATCAGGGATCCCTTTTAAAGAGGGAATCTCTTCATCAGGGGCCCCTTTTAAAGAGGGAATCTCTCCATCAGGGATCCCTTTTAAAGAGGGAATCTCTTCATCAGGGGCCCCTTTTAAAGAGGGAATCTCTCCATCAGGGATCCCTTTTAAAGAGGGAATCTCTCCATCAGTGATCCCTTTTAAAAAGGGAGTCTCTCCATCAGGGACCCTTTTAATGAGGCAGTCTCTCAATCAGGGACCCTTATTCAAGAGGGAATCTCTCCATCAGGGACCCTGCTTAAAGAGGAAGTCTAACCATCAGGGACACCTTTTAAAGAGGGAGTGTCTCCTCAGGGAGTCTCTCCATCAAGCTCTCCTATTAAAGAGGGAGTCTTTCCACCAGGGGCCCCATTTAAAGAGAGAGGCCTAGAAATTCGGTTTTGGCGCAGCGAGGGCTTTAGCGCCGGAAGTTAGTGCCGGCGCTAAGTCCCCCTGCGTGCGCCAAAAATTCAGTAGCGCCGCGCCCAAACGGCTGCCGGCGCTACTGAGGGGTCTCAGCGCCTCAAAACTGGCGCCACGCGCCGCATTGCGGCGCTATTCTGGCGCTGCGGCGCCCGCTGCGGTGCGGCAGGCTCAGGAAATGCAGGCCTCCTCCTTCCATTAAGGAGGAGCTGCCTGCACCCGGCCGCGGCCCGCGATAATCTTTTTAAAAATGAGCCCGGCACCTCGGACAAGTGCCGGGCTTGCTTCTGTTCCGGGGGGGGGGGGGAAGTCCGGGGAGGGAGCTGCGGCCAGGCGGCCGGCGGGAAAGCGGCCGGCCGCCGCGGGGCCTTTAATGCGCCGGCGCAAAGTTCTGTAAGGCACCTCTGCCAGAACGTTGCTTGCGGCTGCCACGGGCGAGGCGGCCGCAACTTCCGAGTTCGGGCGGGTTACCATGGCAACCGGGACGCTGCGCACACCGATGACGTCATCGGTGCCGGCGCAGCGCTACCGGCCTAACGCCGATTTAGGGCCCCTGTCAATTTCTAAACTGGCCATAACTTCGGCGCTAGGCCCTCTAGCGCCTCAAAAGTGGCGCTAAGGCCAGTGAATTTCTAGGCCAGAGTCTCTCCGTCAGGGGTCCCTTTTAAGCAGTGATTTTCTCCCTCAGGGACCCCTTTTAAAGAGGTAGCCTCTCCGTAGCGGAATTCTTTAAAAGATGGAGCCTCTCTGCCAGGGACCCTGTTTAAACATGAAGTCTCTCTGTAAGGGATTCCTTTAAAGCTGGATTCACTCCATCAGGGATCCCTTTTATGGAGGGAGACTCTCCGTCAGAGACCCCTATTAAAGAGGGATCTCTCTGTCGGGGACTACATTTAAATAGGAAGTATATCCTCAGAGAACGCATTTAAAGGTGGCGCCTCTCCATTAGAGACACCTTCAAAAGAGGAAGACTCTCCATCAGGGACCCTTTATTTGAATATATGAACAAAAGAAATCGGAGCTGGAGTAGGCTATTCGGACCTTCAAGCCTGCTCCGCCATTCAAGGAGATCATGGCTGATCTTCTGTCTCAACTCCATTCACCGGCCCTATCTCCATATCCCATGATGCCCTGAAAAGTCAGAAATCTATCGACATCTGTTTTGAATGGACCCAATGACTGAGCCTCCACAGCCCTCTGGGGTAGAGAATTCCAAAGATTCACCACCTTCTGTGTGAATAAATTTCTGCTCATATCTGTTTTGAATGGCCTATCGTTTATCCTGAGGCTGTTGCCCCTGGTTCTAGACACCCCAGCCAAGGGAAACAATCCCCCAGCATCCACCCTATCAAGCCCTGTAATAATTTTATATGCTTCAATGAGATCCCCTCTCATTCTTCTGAACTCAAGAGAATACAGGCCTAGTTTACTCAATCTCTTCTCATACGACAGTCCCGCCATCCATGGAATCAATCAGCAAATTTGGAAATGTTACATGTATTCCCCTCATCCAGATCATTGATATAGATTGTGGAAAGCTGGGGCCCAAGCACCGATCCTAGCGATATCCCACTAGTCTCTGTCTGCCATCCTGTAAAAGACCCGTTTCTCCCTACAATTTGTTTTCTCTTAGTTTACCAATTCTCAATCCATGCTAGTGTAATAGCCCCAATTCCATGTGCCCTAATTTTGTTCATCAACCTCTTGTGCGGGACCTTATCGAAGGCCTTCTCAAAATCCAGATACACCACATCTACCAGTTCCCCTTTGTCTACTCCACTAGGTACATTCTGAAATAACTCCAATAAGATTGTCAAACAGGATTTCCCTTACAATAATCCATGTTGACTCTGCCTAATCTTACTATTAGTTTCTAAGTGCCCAGTTATTACATCCTTTATAATTGAATACAGCATTTTCCCAACTACTGATGTGAGGCTAAAAGGTCTGTATTTCCCTGTTTTCTCGGTTCCTGCTTTCTTAAATAACGGGGTTACATTTGCTATCCAACAATCTGCACGATCCGTTCCAGAATCTATAGAATTTTGGAAGATGACAACCAATGCGTCCACTATACCAATGGCCACCTCTTTCAAAATCGTAGCATGTAGGTCATCCGGTCCTTGGGATTTGTCGCATTTTAGTCCCACTAATCTTGCTAGTGCTGTTTCTTTAACTTATAAAAAATTCAATATTTTCCTCATTCTCGCCAAACCCTTGGTTTTCTCGTATTTCTGGGAGGTTTCTTGTGTCTTCCTCCGTGAAGACAGAAACAAAGTATTTACTTAATGTCTCTTGCCATTTCCTCATTCCCCATTATAAATTCTCCCGTCTCTGACTGTGAAGGACCTACTTTTAACTTCACCAGTGTTTTCCTTTTCACATACCTATCGAAGCTTTTGCAATCTGTTTTTATATGTTTCGCTAGTTTGTGCTCATATTCCATTTTCCATTTCTCTATCAATTTCCTGGTCGCCCTTTGCTGATTTCTAAAAATATCCCAATCCTCAGGCTGACCGTTATTTCTGGCAACTTTACAAGCTTCCTCCTTTGACTTAGTACTAGCTTTAATTTCTTTTGTTAGCCATGGTTTGATCTATTTTCCTTTTGGGTATTTATGCCCCAGAGGAATATATGTTCGGTGCAAACTATGCATTATTTCCTTGAATGTTAGCCAGTATGTCCACATTCATACCTTTTAGTGTAGTCTCCCAGTCTACCATGGCCAAGTTGTCCCTCATACACTTGTAGATTCCACAGTTTAGGTTTAAGAACATAGTTTCAGGCTGGAATACATCACTCTCAATCATAAAGTAAAAATCAATCATATTATGGTCACTTGTCCCTAAAGGCCCCTTCACCACAAGATTATTGATTAGCCCGTTCTAACTACACATTAGCAAATCCAGAATAGCCTGTTCTCTGGTTGGTTCCTCCACATATTGATCCAGGGAACCATCTCGCATACATTCCAAGAATTTGTCCTCCACACCATTAGTGGCAAGTTGATTTGGCGAGTCATTATGTAGGTTAAAGTCCTCCATGATTACAGTATTGTCCTTGTTACATGCACTTCTAATTTCTAGATTTTTACTGTGCTCCACATTACCACTCCTCTTTGGTGGCCTATACACTGCTCCCACCAATATTTTCCGCCCTTTGCTGATCCCTTAGCTCCACACAAACTGATTTTTAAAGAGGGAGTCTCTCTGTAAGTGACCCCTTTTAATGCTGGCGTCTCTCCGCGTCGGTCCAATTTTACAGAGGGAATCTCTCCGTCAGGGAGCCCTGTTAAAGAGGGAGTCTCACCATCAGTGGCCCCTGTTAAAGAGGGAGTCTCTGAGCCAGGGACCCGTTTTAAAAATGATTCTCTCCATCAGGGACACCTATTAAAGAGGGAGTCTCTCTGTCGGGGACCCCTTTTAAAGATGGTGCCTCTCCTCAGTGACCCCTTTTAAATTGAAGTCTCTCCATCAGGGACAACTATAAAAGAGGGAGTCTCCCTGTCGGTGACCCCTTTTAAAGAAGGAGACTCTCTGTCAGGGACCCCTATTAAAGAGGGATCTCTCCTTCAGGGACCCCTGTTTAAAGAATGATTCTCTTCATCAGGGACACCTTTTTTAGAGGGAGTCTCTGCATCAGGAATCCTTTTTTAAAGAGACAGGCCTAGAAATTCAGTTGTTTGCGCCAGCCGCTAGCGCCTTAGGAGGAGGAGATGTGGGGTGCTAAGCGGCTAGCGCCCGGGCACAGCGCGATCTGCGCCTCTCGCCAACTTCAGTTAAGATTTAGCGGCGGCGCCAAGCCTTTGCGCGCGCTCAGCTGCGCGCGCAGATCCTGACGTCATTTCATGGTGCAACGCCCTTTGTGCGCCCCAAACCAGAAATTCAGTGGCGCCGGCCTATTGTGCGCCTGGCGCCCCTAGCGACTGGTAGAGGGGAACGGTTCCCAGTCGCTACGGGGCGCGGGGGGCGCTAATTAAAGGGCACTCCTCCTGCAGTAGAAATGGCAGCCATTTTGCAACACTCCTTCTTTGTGAGAGACGGATCTTTGGAGAGAGACAGTCGGGACCAGCGGGAGCAGCGAGGAGGAGCTCGGGAGAAAACCCGGCGACCAGCGAGGCCCGAGACCAGTCAGGAGCAGTGAGTCGGAGCCCGGTACAAAAACCGGAGAGAGGCAAGGCCCGAGACCAGTCGGGACCAGTGGGAGCAGCGAGGAGGAGCTCGGGAGAAAACCCGGCGACCAGCGAGGCCCGAGACCAGTCGGGAGCAGTGAGTCGGAGCCCGGTATAAAAACCGGAGAGAGGCGAGGCCCGAGACCAGTCGGGACCAGCGGGAGCAGCGAGGAGGAGCTCGGGAGAAAACCCGGCGACCAGCGAGGCCCGAGACCAGTCGGGAGCAGTGAGTCGGAGCCCGGTATAAAAATCGGAGAGAGGCGAGGCCTGAGACCAGTCGGGACCAGCGGGAGCAGCGAGGAGGAGCTCGGGAGAAAACCCGGCGACCAGCGAGGCCCGAGACCAGTCGGGAGCAGTGAGTCGGAGCCCGGTATAAAAACCGGAGAGAGGCGAGGCCCGAGACCAGTCGGGACCAGCGGGAGCAGTGTGGTGAGACCGGTATAAAAACCGGAGAGAGGCGAGGCCCGACCAACTCAGCAGCGGGGAGAGAGGTAAAAAGTAATCAGTGTGTGACGTCACCAGGGAGCAGGTAGGTGATTGGTTGGTGAGTATTTCTCTTTTTTCAATACAAGCTTGAATTCTGTGGTGTTAAATTTCTGTGGTGTAGTGGGGATAGTTGGTAAATAAAGCGCCCTAGAGCATACCTGTAACTGGGGTATTGAATAAATTTTTAAAGAAATTAAAGGGGTAAGTCATGGCAGGAGAGTTCAGACCCGTGCTCTGCTCCTCCTGCTCTATGTGGGAAGTCAGGGATGCTGCCAGTGTCCCTGGTGACCATGTGTGCAGGAAATGCATCCAGCTGCAGCTACTTGTAGACCGCATTGCGGCGCTCGAGCTGCGGGTGGATGAATTTTGGAGCATGCGCGATGCTGAAAGGCTCGTGGATAACACGTTTAGCGAGTTGTGCACGCCTCAGGGTAGGGCAGCACAGGGGGTGACCATCAGGCGGAGCAACAAAGGCAGGCAGGTAGTGCAGGGAACCCCTGCGGACATCCCCCTTTCAAACAAGTATACCGCTTTGGATACTGTTGAGGGGGATGACTCACCAGGGGAAGGCAGCAGCGGCCAACTTCCTGGCACTGGGGGTGCTCCTGCTGCCCAGGAAGGGGGGAAGAAGAGTGGGAGAGCAATAGTGGTAGGGGATTCTATAGTAAGGGGAACAGATAGGCGTTTCTGTGGCCGTAGACGTGAATCCAGGATGGTTTGTTGCCTCCCTGGTGCCAGGGTCAAGGATGTCACTGAGCGGCTGCAGGGCATTCTGGAGGGGGAGGGAGAACAGCCAGTGGTCGTGGTCCACATTGGTACCAACGACATAGGTAAAAAGAGGGATGAGGTCCTGCAGCAAGAATTTAGGGAGCTAGGTGAAGGATTAAGGAGCAGGACCTCAAAGGTTGTAATCTCTGGATTACTCCCGGTGCCACGTGCTAGTAAGTATAGGAATAGGAAGATAGAACAGATGAATGCGTGGCTAAAGGGATGGTGCAAGGGGGAGGGCTTTAGTTTCCTGGATCACTGGGTCTGCTTCTGGGAAAGGTGGGACTTGTACAAGTCGGACGGTTTACACCTGAACCAGGGGGGAACCAATATCCTTGCGGGGAGGTTTGCTAGCACTGCTGGGGAGGGTTTAAACTAACTTGGCAGGGGGTTGGGGTACAGAGTGGAGCAAAAGTAGGGGGTGATTTACGGCCAAATACAGAGGGAAAAACAAGTCAGCTGGGAAGGCAGAGCAAATATGTGAAGGCAAAAGAGAATATGGCAGGGCTGGAAGGCATTTATTTTAATGCAAGGAGTCTTGCAAATAAGGTGGATGAACTGAAGTTGTTGTTGAACACATGGGAGTACGATATTGTTGCTATCACGGAGACATGGTTGAGGGAGGGTCAGGACTGGCAGCTCAATATTCCGGGGTATAGAATCTTCAGGCGAGACAGAGGGGGGTGTAAAAGGGGAGGGGGTGTTGCAATATTAATTAAGGAGTCAATTACTGCTGTAAGGAGGGATGATATATTAGCGGGTTCCTCTAATGAGGCCATATGGGTAGAACTTAAAAACAAAAAGGGGGCAAGCACTTTGCTGGGAGTGTACTATAGGCCCCCAAACAGTCAGGGGGAGATAGAGGAACAGATATGTAGGCAAATCTCCGAGAAGTGCGAAAATAATAGGGTAATAATAGTGGGGGATTTCAACTTCCCCAATATAAATTGGGACAGTCAGAGTGTGAAAGGCTTAGAGGGTGCAGAATTCTTAAAGTGCATCCAGGAGAGCTTTTTGAGCCAACATGTAGAAAGTCCTACAAGAGAGGGGGCGGTACTGGACCTAATTCTGGGGAATGTAGCCGGGCAAGTGGTGGAAGTGTCAGTAGGAGAGCATTTTGGCGACAGTGACCATAATTCGGTGAGATTTAAGGTGGTCATGGAAAAAGACAAAGACGGCCCGGAAATAAGGGTTCTAAATTGGGGGAAGGCCGATTTTAATATGATAAGGCAGGATCTGGCCAAAGTGGACTGGGAGCAGCTGCTTATAGGAAAATCCACATCAAAACAGTGGGAGACTTTCAGAAGGGAAATAGAGAGAGTACAACGCCAACATGTTCCTGTAAAGGTCAAGGGTGGGACCAACAAGCAAAGGGAACCTTGGATGACAAGGGATATACAAAAATGCATTAGAAATAAGAGGGGGGCTTTTGGCAGTTACAAAAGACTAAAGACAGAAGAAGCCCTAGAGGAGTATAAAAAGTGCAGGGCCATACTTAAAAAAGAAATTAGGAGGGCGAGGAGGGGCCATGAAATAACACTGGCGAGCAAAATAAAGGAAAATCCTAAGATGTTTTATAAGTATATTAAGGGCAAGAGGATAACCAGGGAAAGGGTAGGGCCCATTAGGGACCAAAGTGGCAATCTGTGTGTAGAGCCAGAGGATGTAGGCGGGGTTTTAAATGAATTTTTTGCATCTGTGTTCACTATGGAGAAAGACGATGCAGACATAGAAATCGGGCAAGGGGACTGTGACATACTTGAACATATTAGCATCGAGAGGGAGGAGGTGCTAGCGGTTTTAGCGGGCCAAAAAGTGGATAAATCCCCAGGCCCGGACGAGATGTATCCCAGGCTGCTGTGGGAGGCAAGGGAGGAGATTGCAGGGGCTCTGACACTAATTTTCAGAACCTCTCTGGCCACAGGGGATGTACCAGAGGACCGGAGAACAGCTAACGTAGTACCATTATTCAAGAAGGGTAGCAGGGATAAACCAGGGAATTACAGGCCAGTGAGTCTAACATCTGTGGTGGGGAAATTATTGGAAAAAATTCTGAGGGACAAAATTAATCTCCACTTGGAGAGGCAAGGATTAATCGGGGATAGTCAGCATGGCTTTGTTAAGGGTAAATCATGTCTAACAAATCTGATCGAATTTTTCGAGGGGGTGACTACTGGGGTGGATGAGGGAAATGCTGTGGATGTGGTGTACATGGACTTCAGTAAAGCTTTTGACAAAGTCCCGCATAGGAGACTGGTCAAGAAGGTAAGAGCCCATGGGATCCAGGGTGCCTTGGCGCGTTGGATCCTAAACTGGCTGAGTGGCAGGAGGCAGAGGGTGATGGTCGAAGGTTGCTTTTGTGACTGGAAGCCTGTGTCCAGTGGGGTACCTCAGGGATCGGTGCTGGGTCCCTTATTGTTTGTGATCTACATAAATGATTTGGATGAAAATGTAAAAGGTATGATCAGTAAGTTCGCAGATGACACGAAAATTGGTGGGGTGGTAAATTGCGAGGAGGAAAGCCTCCGGCTACAGGACGATATAAACAGGTTGGTCAGATGGGCGGAAAAGTGGCAAATGGAATTTAACCCTGAAAAGTGCGAGGTGATGCATTTTGGACGGACAAATAAGGCAAGGGAATACACAATGAGTGGCAGGACCCTAGGAAGTACAGAGGGTCAGAGGGACCTTGGTGTACATGTACATAGATCCCTGAAGGCAGCGGAGCAGGTAGATAAGGTGGTTAAAAAGGCATATGGGATACTTGCCTTCATTAGCCGAGGCATAGAATATAAGAGCAGGGAGGATATGATGGAGCTGTACAAAACGCTGGTGAGGCCACAGCTGGAGTACTGTGTGCAGTTCTGGTCGCCTCACTATAGGAAGGATGTGATTGCTTTGGAGAGGGTGCAGAGAAGATTCACCAGGATGTTACCTGGGATGGAGCGCCTCAGCTATGAAGAGAGGCTGGACAGGCTGGAGTTGTTTTCCTTGGAGCAAAGAAGGCTGAGGGGGGACCTGATTGAGGTGTACAAAATAATGAGGGGCATAGATAGGGTAGATAAAGAGGAACTTTTCCCCTTAGTGGGGGGGTCAATAACAAGGGGGCATAGATTCAGGGTAAGGGGCAGGAGATTTAGAGGGGATTTGAGGAGGAACTTTTTCACCCAGAGGGTGGTTGGAATGTGGAACTCAATGCCTGAAAGGGTGGTGGAGGCAGGAACCCTCACAACATTCAAGAAGCATTTGGATGAGCACTTGAAATGCCATTGCATACAAGGCTATGGACCAAATGCTGGAAAATGGGATTAGACTGGACAGGGATGGATGGGCGGCGCAGACACGATGGGCCGAAGGGCCTCTTTCTGTGCTGTAAATCTCTATGACTCTATGACTCTATGACTCTAGAGAGCTTTCTGGTTTGGCTCAACACTCGCACAGGTACTTGTGGCTTCAGGCCACAGCTTTGCACTTGTCTTTAACTTCAGAGCCATAGCATTGATTGGAAACATATAATGGGGGCTGCAATGGGTGGAAACGTTGGGCTTCTCCATTGCATTCAAAGGGCTCAGAGACGCCGTGAGAGAGTGCCAGTCATGGCCAGATGGAGAAGGGGCAACAGGCGTCGGCAAAGGAGGCCTTACCCACCCAGGGTATACCGCCAGCAGTTCTCATATCTGAACATGTCTGACGAGCAGTGTGTTCGGAGGCTGCGATTCAGAAGGGCGGTGGTCACTGAGATCTGCCACCTGCTTCGCGGAGATCTGCAGCCACAGCTGAGGAACAGGACGTCTCTGTCGGTGGCAGTGAAGGTGACAGTGTCTCTCAACTTCTATGCCACCAGCTCCTTCCAATCCACTACTGGGGACATTTCCAACATCTCCCAGTTTGCGGTACATTGCTGCATCCACCAGGTGACCAATGCCCTTTTCAGAAGGAGATGTCAGTTCATCTCCTTCTCCATGACCGTTGACAAGCAGCAACAGCGTGCAATGGGCTTTGCAGCATTAGCGGGCTTCCCCATGGTGCAGGGCGCCATTGACTGCACACATGTGGCTTTGCGGGCACCTCTAGAGAATGCCGAGGATTACCGCAACCGGAAGGGCTACCATTCGCTCAACGTGCAGTTGGTGTGTGACCACAGGCAGCTCACCCTAGCTGTCAATGCCCGCTTTCCAGGCAGCAGCCACGATGCCTTCATCCTGCGCCAGACTTCTGTGGCAGACATGTTCCAGGCCCAGCCTCACCCACGTGGATGGCTTCTCGGGGACAAAGGCTATCCTTTGTGCACCTGGCTGATGACCCCGCTCCGTGCGCCCCGCACCCCTGCTGAAGAGGGATACAATGACAGCCATCAAGCAACCAGGAACATCATTGAGCAAACAATCGGCGTCCTGAAGCAACGGTTCTGCTGTCTGGATCGTTCCGGAGGAGCCCTACAGTACTCGCCTGAGCGAGTCTCCCATTTCGTTGTCATGTGCTGCATGCTGCACAACCTGGCTATCTGCAGGACTCAGCCACTGCCACCAGACATTGGAGGACCACCAGAGGAGGAGGAGGACCAGCACAGGAGGGAGGCAGAAAGTGCAAGGGCCGCCCGTCGGCGGCTTATTGCACGTCGGTTCTAGGCCCCCTCTCAGGGAATGGCTTGTCACAAGATGAATGTCGCCGCTCCACAAGCCCTCAGCCGAGCAGGGCAACCAGGACTTCCAAAAGAAAGCATGGACAGTGCGATTTCAGAAAATTTATTACTTTGATACCTCTGTGCCCTTCCCACATAACAAACTAATGGAGAGAAGCCCCCCCCCCAAAAAAAACAAATAGACCAGTCTCGGCCTTTCCAAAAAAACAAATAGACCAGTCTCGGCCTTTCCAAAAAAACAAATAGACCAGTCTCGGCCTTTACAAGTAAAACAAAGACACCAGTATCAGCCTTTACAAGTGAAACAAAACATTTGGCCTCACCTTCTACTTTTTCCCCCGCAAGGGTGATGCGTTTCGCATCCATGACTGGCCCCTGCCCGCCCTGCAGCTCCTCCTCAATGGGACCCCAGTGGCTGCAGCAAGGCTGGGTGAAGGCTGCTGAGGGTCAGATGGTGAGACGGCAGATGCCCTTGGGGGTCGGCCTGGACCAGCTCTGGGACTGGAGGGGCTGGCTGCTGACTGCTCCAACTCTGCTTGGGCGGCAGCAGCCTGTCCAGCGGCTGGTGGCAGCTGCAATGGAGGAGTGACAGTTTCGGCTGCAGGAATGCTACCAACCTGACAGATCACAGGTACTCCCTGGTCGCCTGATACATTGGCACTCGCACAGGCCAGCACTGCAGCATGCGCAGCAATCTGCTGAAGCACAGACTGCTGGGCTGCTGCGGCACGGCGAGTGCCCTGGCGATGCCTGGCCAATCCAGCGAGGGTGGCAGCAGTTAGTGCCCATGTGGCCCTGGTCTGTGTCCGCATGACACCAGCCAGTGAATGCACGGCACGACTGAGCACTTGGCTAGAAGCCGCCTGTGCTGCCTGTGTAATGAAGACATACCCCTACAACACAAGGTGGATAACTTCTTGTTTGCCTACCGGAATGCGACACATGCGGTTACCGACCAAACTCCAGCCATGATGGTCTTCAATCGAAGACTACGATGCCGCTTGGATTTGGTTAAGCCAAACATCAGAAGAGATGTGGAGAACAGGCAGTTTCAGAATATGAATGAAAGGCCGACCAGGAGTTTTAAGATAGGTCAACCAGTTTTGGCCCGGGACTACCGCACAGAGAAATGGCAGCCAGGCACGATCTGTACACGGCAAGGACCTCTAATGTATACCGTGGACGTTGGAGTGAGCAGATTCTAGAGTCACTGGAAAACGTCAATTCCACACCACGATCCGATACACCTGGTGATGAAACCGAAGTACCAATTGCATCTACCTCAGAATCGGGAATATTGGAAGCAGACGAACCCAACAACGACGTTGATTCCGAATCAACTCTGCCAGAAGAACCTGACACCCCAAAGAGGCATTATCCGGACAGAATCAGGAAGCCTCCTCAAAGACTGAACTTATAATTGCTTAACTTCAGATAATGTATATGACAACTGTAATTGTAAATATGTTATTTAATTATTAATCGAATGTTATGTACTGTTTAGCTAAAAGGGGAGGAATTGTAGTGTATGTACTTTGCAGAAGGAACTATATTCTGCAGCCCCTGTATACTGCAGTACCAGTAGTGACCACCCCTGTATATAAGCCTGTGTAGTAACTTTGCATAGTTAGTTCCAGTTTGTCTCCACTCAGTAAAGACCTGTTATAACCAACTCCTGCAGTCCGTGTCTCAATTACACACGGACATAATATACACTCTCCCCTATCATGGGCTCGACCCACCCATTTAATCTCCTCCCACAGTCCATGTACACTCTCCCTATCATGGACTCTACCCACCCATTTAATCTCCTCCCAGAGTCCATATACACTCTCCCCTATCATGGGGTCTACCCACCCATTTAATCTCCTCCCACAGCCCATGTACACTCTCCCCTATCATGGACTCTACCCACCCATTTAATCTCCTCCCAGAGTCCATGTACACTCTCCCCTATCATGGACTTAACCACCCATTTAATCTCCTCCCACAGCCCATGTACACTCTCCCCTATCACAGACTCTACCCACCCATTTAATCTCCTCCCACAGCCCATGTAAACTCTCCCCGATCATGGACTCTATCCACCAATTTATTCTCCTCCCACAGCCCATGTACACTCTCCCCTATCACGGACACTACCCACCCATTTAATCTCCTCCCACAGTCCATGTACACTCTCCCCTATCACGGACACTACCCACCCATTTAATCTCCTCCCACAGTCCATGTACACTCTCCCCTATCATGGACTCTACCCACCCATTTAATCTCCTCCCACAGCCCATGTACTCTACCCTATCATGGACTCTACCCACCCATTTAATCTCCTCCCACAGTCCATGTACACTCTCCCCTATCACGGACACTACCCACATATTTAATCTCCTCCCACAGCCCACACTCTCCCCTATCACGGACTCTACCCACCCATTTAATCTCCTCTCACAGTCCATGTACACTCTCCCCTATCATGGACTACATCCACCCATTTAATCTCCTCCCACAGCCCATGTACACTCTCCCCTATCATGGACACTACCCACACATTTAATCTCCTCCCACAGCCCATGTACACTCTCCCCTATCATGGACTCTACCCACCCATTTAATCTCCTCCCACACCCCATGGACACTCTCCCCTATCATGGACTCTACCCACCCATCTAATCTCCTCCCACAGTCCATGAACACTCTACCCTATCATGGGATCTACCCACCCACTTAATCTCCTCCCACAGTCCATGTACACTTTACCCTATCATGGACTCTACCCACCCATTTAATCTCCTCCCACAGCCCATGTACACTCTCCCTATCATGCACTCTACCCACCCATTTAATCTCCTCCCACAACCCAGGTACACTCTCCCCTATCATGGACTCTGCCCACCCATTTAATCTCCTCCCAGAGTCCATGTACACTCTCCCCTATCATGGACTTAACCACCCATTTAATCTCCTCCCACACCCCATGTGCACTCTCCCCTATCATGGACTCTACCCACCCATTTAATCTCCTCCCACAGCCCATGTACACTCTCCCCTATCACAGACTCTACCCACCCATTTAATCTCCTCCCACAGCCCATGTAAACTCTCCCCGATCATGGACTCTATCCACCCATTTATTCTCCTCCCACAGCCCATGTACACTCTCCCCTATCATGGACTTTACCCACCCATTTAATCTCCTCCCACAGCCCATGTACACTCTACCCTATCATGGACTCTACCCACCCATTTAATCTCCTCCCACAGTCCATGTACACTCTCCCCTATCACGGACACTACCCACACATTTAATCTCCTCCCACAGCCCACACTCTCCCCTATCACGGACTCTACCCACCCATTTAATCTCCTCTCACAGTCCATGTACACTCTCCCCTATCATGGACTCCATCCACCCATTTAATCTCCTCCCACAGCCCATGTACACTGTCCCCTATCATGGACACTACCCACACATTTAATCTCCTCCCACAGCCCATGTACACTCTTCCCTATCATGGACTCTACCCACCCATTTAATCTCCTCCCACATCCCATGGGCACTCTCCCCTATCATGGACTTAACCACCCATTTAATCTCCTCCCACAGCCCATGTACACACTCCCCTATCATGGACTCTACCCACCCATTTAATCTCCTCCCACATCCCATTAGCACTCTCCCCTATCATGGACTTAACCACCCATTTAATCTCCTCCCACAGCCCATGTACACACTCCCCTATCATGGACTCTACCCACCCATTTAATCTCCTCCCACAGCCCATGTACACTCAATTCAATTCAATTCAATTCAAATCACTTTATTGGCATGACAAGGTACATCTTATGTTGCCAAAGCATTGAAAAACATTTATGGTTGAACACAGAGAGTGGTGAACCTGTGGAACTCATTGCCACAGAGGGCAGTGTACGCCAGCTCATTAAATATATTTAAGAGGGAATTAGATATATTTCTACGGGCAAAAGGGGTTAAGGGTTACGGAGAGAAGGCGGGGACGGGATACTGAATTAAAGGATCAGCCATGATCTCATCGAATGGCGGAGCAGGCACGAAGGGCCGAATGGCCTACTCCTGCTCCTATCTTCTATGTATCTATGTATAAACGCAGATCTATCCAGACAGTGTATAAACAGATATATCCCTGAGTGTATAAATATACATTCATATAATTTGTATATATTCTTTTTTTCAGATTTAATGGTTGTCCCTCAGTTTATAGCAAGCTGTAACATAGTGTACCGCTAAGGTTACACAATTTCTCTGTTGCCCTTGTAGGTATGGGAGTTTTTGGTCGTCATTCAAATTTCTGAATTCAGGGCATATTTTTGTGAATTTTGTGTAGAAATTCTCCCTGATATCCTGATATTTTCCACAAGCTTTGAGGAAGTGCATCTCTGTCTCCACCACTCCCTGACTGCAGTGGTAGCATATCCTGTCCTCTCTTGGCAGCCGGGTCTGCCTGTGTCTGCCTTTTTCGATGGCCAGGCTATGTTCGCTAAGTCTGTACATTGTCAAGGTTTTTCTCAGTTTGCTATCCTTTACCATGGTCAGGTATTCAGCCATGTTGTATTGTCTGTTTAGGGCCAAGTAGCAATTGAGTTTGTTTTGGGTTTTTGTTGTTTCTGCCCAATATGACAGATATTTTTCCTTTTGCTTAGTGACAATTGTGTTGGGTCGAGTTCTCTGTGCTACGATGTCACTGTCCTGGGGCTGGTTATTGTTAGTAGTGTTAGTAGTTACTTCATTGAGTCCCAGTACTAGTTGAATGAGGGTATTCTTCTTTATGGTCCTCTATTGGCATTTAAGGGCTGCGGGATGATAGCAGTGGGGGTTACTCATTTTTAGCTGTTTCCAAAATTTGGTGGCTCTTTTTTGGATAGTAATTATTAACGGATATTGGCCTAGTTCTGCCCTGCATGCATTGTTTACGGTTTTTCTTTGGGTTCGGAGGATACTTTTACAGAATTCTTCATGTAGGATCTCAATGGGGTGTTTGTCCCATTCTGCGAATTCTTGTTGTGTTAGTGGTCCCCACAACTCACTGCCATAGAGTGCAATTGGTTCAATTACTGATTTAAAAATTTTGAGCCAAATGCTGATTGGAATTTCTATTTGGATTGATTTTTTAATGGCATAGAAAGCCCTTCTTGCTTTCTCTTTCAGTTCATTCACAGCCAGGTGAAAATTTCCCGTAGAACTGATTTTTAAGCCCACCTATGTGCAGTCATAGACTCTACCCACCCATTTAATCTCCTCCCACAGCCCATGTACATTCTCCCCTATCATAGACACAACCCACCCATTTAAACTCCTCACACAGCCCATGTAGACTCTACCCTATCATGGACTCTACCCACCCACTTAATCTCCTCCCACAGTCCATGTACACTCTCCCCTATCATGGACTCTACCCACCCATTTAATCTCCTCCCACAGCCCATGTACACTCTCCCCTCTCATAGACTCTACCCACCCATTTAATCTCCTCCCACAGCCCATGTACACTCTCCCCTCTCATAGACTCTACCCACCCATTTAATCGCCTCCCACAGCCCATGTCCACTCTACCCTATCATGGACTCTACCCACCCATTTAATCTCCTCCCACAGTCCATGTACACTCTCCCCTATCACGGACACTACCCACACGTTTAATCTACTCCCACAGCCCACACTCTCCCCTATCACGGACTCTACCCATCCATTTAATCTCCTCCAACAGTCCATGTATACTCTTCCCCTATCATGGACTCCATCCATCAATTTAATCTCCTCCGACAGCCCATGTACACTCTCCCCTATCATGGACTCTACCCATCCATTTAATCTCCTCCAACAGTCCATGTATACTCTCCCCTATCATGGACTCCATCCATCCATTTAATCTCCTCCCACAGCCCATGTATACTCTCCCCTATCATGGACTCTACCCACCCATTGAATCTCCTCCCACAGCCCATGTATACTCTCCCCTATCATGGACTCTACCCACCCATTTAATCTCCTCCCACAGTCAATGTACACTCTCCTCTATCATGGACTCCATCCACCCATTTAATCTCCTCCCACAGCCCATGTACACTCTCCCCTATCATGGACTCTACCCACCCATTTAATCTGCTCACTCAGCCCATGTGCACTCATATCCTATCATGGACTCCACCCACCCATTTAATCTCCTCCCACAGTCCATGTACACTCTCCCCTATCACGGACTCTACCCACACATTTAATCTCCTCCCACAGCCCACACTCTCCCCTATCACGGACTCTACCCACCCATTTAATCTCCTCCCACAGCCCATGTACACTCTCCCCTATCATGGACTCCATCCACCCATTTAATCTCCTCCCACAGCCCATGTATACTCTCCCCTATCATGGACCCTACCCACCCATTGAATCTCCTCCCACAGCCCATGTACACTCTCCCCTATCATGGACTCTACCCACTCATTTAATCTCCTCCCACAGCCCATGTACACTCTACCCTATCATGGGCTCTATCCACCCATTTAATCTCCTCCCACAGCCCATGTACAGGTACACTCTCTATCCTATCATGGACTCTACCCACACATTTAATCTCCTCCTACAGCCCATGTACACTCTCCCCTATCATGGACTCTACCCACCCATTTATTCTCCTCCACAGCCCATGTACACTCTCCCCTATCATGGACTCTACCCACCCATTTACTCTCCTCCCACAGCCCATTAGCACTCTCCCCTATCATGGACTCTACCCACCCATTTATTCTCCTCCACAGCCCATGTACACTCTCCCCTATCATGGACTCTACCCACCCATTTACTCTCCTCCCACATCCCATTAGCACTCTCCCCTATCATGGACTTAACCACCCATTTAATCTCCTCCCACAGCCCATGTACACTCTCCCCTATCATGGACTCTACCCACCCATTTAATCTCCTCCCACAGCCCATGTGCACTCAATTCAATTCAATTCAATTTCAATTCAAATCGCTTTATTGGCATGACAAGGTACATCTTATGTTGCCAAAGCATCGAAAAACATTTATGGTTGAACACATAAACGCAGATCTATTCATACAGTGTATAAACAGATATATCCCTGAGTGTATAAATATACATTCATATAATTTGTATATACTCTTTTCTTAGATTTAATGTTGTCCCTCTGTTTATGGCAAGCTGTAACATAGTGTGCCGCTAGGGTTACACAATTTCTCTGTTCCCCTAGTAGGTATGGGAGTTTTTGGTCGTCATTCAAATTTCTGAATTCAGGGCATATTTTTGTGAACTTTGGGTAGAAATTCTCCCTTATGCCCTGATATTTTCCACAAGCTGTGAGGAAGTGTATCTCTGTCTCCACCACTCCCTGACTGCAGTGAGAGCATATCCTGTCCTCTCTTGGCAGCTGGGTCTGCCTGTGTCTGCCTTTTTCGATGGCCAGGCTATGTTCACTAAGTCTGTACATTGTCAAGGTTTTTCTCAGTTTGCTATCCTTTACCGTGGTCAGGTATTCAGCCATGGTGTATTGTCTGTTTAGGGCCAAGTAGCAATTGAGTTTGTTTTGGGTTTTTGTTGTTTCTGCCCAATATGACAGATATTTTTCCTTTTGCTTAGTGACAATTGTGTTGGGTCGAATTCTCTTTGCTACGATGTCACTGTCCTGGGACTGGTTATTGTTAGTAGTGTTAGTAGCTACTTCACTGAGTCCCAGGACTAGTTGCTTGAGGGTATTCTTCTTTATGATCCTCTCTTGGCATTTCAGGGCTTTGTAATGATACCAGTGGGGGTTGCTCACTTTTAGGTGTTTCCAAAATTTGGTGGCTCTTTTTTGGATAGAAATTATCAATGGATATTGGCCTAGTTCTGCCCTGCATGCATTGTTTATGGTTTTCCTTTGAGTTCGGAGGATACTTTTACAGAATTCTGCATGTAAGTTCTCAATTGGGTGTTTGTCCCATTTTGCAAATTCTTGTTGTGTTAGCGGTCCCCTCTCATAGACTCTACCCACCCATTTAATCTCCTCCCACAGTCCATGTACACTCTCTCCTACCACGGACACTACCCACACATTTAATCTCCTCCCACAGCCCACACTCTCCCCTATCACGGACTCTACCCACCCATTTACTCTCCTCCCACAGCCCATGCACACTCTCCCCTATCACGGACTCTACCCACCCATTTACTCTCCTCCCACAGCCCATGCACATTCTCCCCTATCACGGACTCTACCCACCCATTTACTCTCCTCCCACAGCACATTTACACTCTCCCCTATCACAGACACTACCCACCCATTTAATCTCCTCCCACAGCCCATTTACACTCTCCCCTATCATGGACTCTACCCACCCATTTACTCTCCTCCCACAGCACATGTACACTCTCCCCTATCACAGACACTACCCACCCATTTAATCTCCTCCCACAGCCCATGTACACTCTCCCCTATCACAGACTCTACCCACCCATTTAATCTCCTCCCACAGCCCATGTACACTCTCCCCTATCACGGACTCTACCCACCCATTTAATCTCCTCCCACAGCCCATTTACACTCTCCCCTATCACAGACTCTACCCACCCATTTAATCTCCTCCCACAGCCCATGTACACTCTCCCCTATCACGGACTCTACCCGCCCATTTAATCTCCTCCCACAGCCCATGTACACTCTCCCCTATCACGGACTCTACCCACCCATTTAATCTCCTCCCACAGCCCATGTACACTCTCCCCTATCACAGACACTACCCACCCATTTAATCTCCTCCCACAGCCCATTTACACTCTCCCCTATCACGGACTCTACCCACCCATTTAATCTCCTCCCACAGCCCATGTACACTCTCCCCTATCACGGACTCTACCCACCCATTTAATCTCCTCCCACAGCCCATGTACACTCTCCCCTATCACAGACACTACCCACCCATTTAATCTCCTCCCACAGCCCATGTCCACTCTCCTCTATCTTTGGCCGTGATTTTGCCAGTGGAGGTGGAGTCGCGGTGGGAGTGCTGATTGGCGGGTTCCGGTCCCACTCCTGGCTGCATCCGTTCTGTAAAAAGGATTTTCCGTTAACAGAACTTGTTAAACCCGCCCTTGGGGGTTCCCGGCCAATTGAAAGGAAGCGTGTCTGATGATGTCATTTGATGACTCATCATCAGCCGGTTTCCTTAAAGGGGCCACGGCCACTTTGATTTTGACAGTTGTGCTGTCAGTGTTCTGCAGCATTCAGGTGCTGCAAACACTGACAATCACTGCACAGAGGTGCGCGGCTGCACCCAGGCTCTCTCATGACTCCCTCCATATGCTTATGGAGGGAGTCACAGCACGCAGGGAGGTTCTCTTCCCTCCCAATGGGCGGAAGAGACCGGCCCAGGAGACCAACGCAGCCTGGTTGCAGATTGCATAGGAGTACACAAGCAGGGATGTGGTCAGGATGTGGTGCAAACCTTTCAATGATCTCAGTAGATCACGATACGTTAGTACAAAGCCACACTCAACCTCATCCTGCTTTGCCACTCATCACATCCCCATCACTCTGCCTTCCCTACCCTACTCCTGCACATCCTTACTCACACCAACTTACCTTGTACCTCCACCCATGCCTCTCTATCTACATTATCACATCCCCATCTCACTAGCCATCCCTCACACTCACCCTCATCCTAGTCCAATCATACCAACTAACACAGAAGGGTAGGCACTTGGGTGTTTTATGCAATGTTCATGTAAATTTTCGGTTAATGTGTTGTCAAACATTGAAATCTTTATTTTCAACACTTTGCCTTATTGGACAGATCTGTGCTCACCTTTGGAAGTGTCTTAGTGAGTTGCAGTGAATGGTGAGACATAACGGTATCCCCCGCAATGGTGATGAGTATGAAAGGAATGGCTTGGTCATTGTAGGAATGCTTTATGGTGATGGTGTGGGGTGGTGTTAATCTGGTGGGAGTGTTTGATGGGCCAGTGTTGAGGGAGCCTTACTCTGTAACTAACATGCACTGTAAGTCACCTGGGAGTGTTTGATGGTTAAGTGTAGAGTGAGCTTTACTCTGTAGCTAATCCGTGCTGTACCAGCCCTGTGTGTTTTCTAGGACAGTGTAGAGGAAGCTTTACTCTGTATCTTACCCGGGCAGTACCTGCCCTGGGAGTGTTTGATGGGACAGCGTAGAGGGAGCTTTACTCTGCATCTAAACCTTGCTGCCCCTGCCCTGAGAGTGTTTGGTGGAAAAGTGTAGAGGGAGCTTTACACTGCATCTAACCTGTGCTGTAGCTGCCCTCGCAGTTATGATGGGTCTTTGTTGAGGGAGCTTTACTCTGTAGCCAAACTGATAAACTTCACCCCAGTCTAATCCCACTCTCCCCCTCACTCCCCATACCCATTAATATCCCACCCAGTCTAATCCCACTCTCCCCCTCACTCCCCGTACCCTTTAATATCCCACCCAGTCTAATCCCACTCTCTCCCTCACTCCCCATACCCATTAATATCCCACCGTCTAATCCCACTCTCCCCCTCACTCCCCATACCCTTTAATATCCCACCCAGTCTAATCCCACTCTCCCCCTCACTCCCCGCACCCTTTAATATCCCACCCAGTCTAATCCCACTCTCTCCCTCACTCCCCATACCCTTTAATATCCCACCCAGTCTAATCCCACTCTCCCCCTCACTCCCCATACCCTTTAATATCCCACCGTCTAATCCCACTCTCCCCCTCACTCCCCACACCCTTTAATATCCCACCCAGTCTAATCCCACTCGCCCCCACTCCCCGTACCCTTTAATATCCCACCCAGTCTAATCCCACTCTCCCCCTCACTCCCCGTACCCTTTAATATCCCACCCAGTCTAATCCCACTCTCCCCCTCACTCCCCATACCCTTTAATATCCCACCCAGTCTAATCCCACTCGCCCCCACTCCCCACACCCTTTAATATCCCACCCAGTCTAATCCCACTCTCCCCCTCACTCCCCGTACCCTTTAATATCCCACCCAGTCTAATCCCACTCTCCCCCTCACTCCCCGTACCCTTTAATATCCCACCCAGTCTAATCCCACTCTCCCCCTCACTCCCCATACCCTTTAATATCCCACCCAGTCTAATCCCACTCTCCCTCTCACTCCCCGTACCCTTTAATATCCCACCCAGTCTAATCCCACTCTCCCCCTCACTCCCCGTACCCTTTAATATCCCACCCAGTCTAATCCCACTCTCCCCCTCACTCCCCATACCCTTTAATATCCCACCCAGTCTAATCCCACTCGCCCCCTCACTCCCCGTACCCTTTAATATCACACCCAGTCTAATCCCACTCTCCCCCTCACTCCCCGTACCCTTTAATATCACACCCAGACTAATCCCACTCTCTCCCTCACTCCCCATACCCATTAATATCCCACCCAGTCTAATCCCACTCCCCTGCTCACTCCCCATACCCATTAATATCCCACCCAGTCTAATCCCACTCGCCCCCACTCCCCGTACCCTTTAATATCCCACCGTCTAATCCCACTCTCCCCCACTCCCCATACCCTTAAATATTCCACCCAGTCTAATCCCACTCTCCCCCTCACACCCCATACCCTTTAATATCCCACCCAGTCTAATCCCACTCTCCCCATACCCTTTAATATCCCACCCAGTCTAATCCCACTCTCCCCCTCACTCCCCATACCCTTTAATATCCCACCCAGTCTAATCCCACTCCCTCACTCCCCATACCCTTTAATATCTCACCCAGTCTAATCCCACTCTCCCCCTCACTCCCCGTACCCTTTAATATCTCACCCAGTCTAATCTCACTCTCCCCCTCACTCCCCGTACCCTTTAATATCTCACCCAGTCTAATCCCACTCTCCCCCTCACTCCCCATACCCTTTAATATCCCACCCAGTCTAATCCCACTCTCCCCCTCACTCCCCATACCCTTTAATATCTCACCCAGTCTAATCCCACTCTCCCCCTCACTCCCCATACCCTTTAATATCTCACCCAGTCTAATCCCACTCTCCCCCTCACTCCCCATACCCTTTAATACCTTTGTGTGAAAAAGCACTTCCTGATTTCACTCCTAAATGGCTGTAATTTTAAGATTGTGCCTCTTGGGGAGGGAGGGTAAAATGGGTGGTGCTGTACAGCATAATGTAACTCACATTCCCGGTATGTTGAATGGAAACCTTACACCCTAGAATGAGACCCAGAAGTAGCAAGGAAGTTAAATGTGACACATGAACTATGTATGACACAAACAGGAAGACTCAAAACTTTTAATATACTATATAAATATTTTGGCAAAATATACGTAGGTTCAAGGAACAGGCCCAAATATTTAACGTTACACTCAGTGAAGACGCTAGTCGTTGCATAAATTTCTACTGGGTGGAATCATGTGTTGATTCCAAAAAGCCGTTTAAACCAGAGGCGGAATGAGGGGAAAAAATGTACGCAGCGAATTGTTGTGATCTGGAACGCGCTGCCTGAAAGGGCGGTGGAAGCAGATTCAATAGTAACTTTCAAAAGGGAATTGGATAAATACTTGAAAAAGAGAAATTTGCAGGGCTAGGGGGTAAAGAGCGGGGGAGTGGGACTAATTGGGTCGCTCTTTCAAAGAGCCGGCACAGGCACGATGGACCGAATGGCCTCCTTTTGTGCTGTATGATTCTATGTGTACAGTGTTGGAAAGGGATGGTGCAGATTACAAACAGTTCAATATGTGAATCGAATTAACTTCTTAAATCCCAATAAAACCTGCCGCAATGAAGTAAAAAACTTTTTAGAATCTCGGCATTGTTAGAGTAGGCAAGAGGGTGAGGTTTCCCTTAAATCAAATGACAGCATATTCCAAGTCACACTGTAACCCAAGAGACAAAAGTGGCAAATTATTAACTTCAAGCTGAAAATCCCTGAGAAAAGGGAAAGAAAGCAGGTCCAATCCAATGAGGACACACAGCGGTTTCCCCCACTCTTCACTGCCTCGTTCTTGGGCTACGCACCTCCTGCAGCCTGCTTACCGAGCACTGCCACTGGTGCCCAGCCACCGCCGCCACTGCCCAGCCACCAGAAGGCAAATAAGTAGCCTAAAGTCTCGCCTTCTGCTTTCTGTCTGCACCCGAGGATGTCGGAGTGCTGACTGCTGCACCGCCCCCCCAGAGAATTACAACTAGGCTTCACCACTTTCTGATACAAACCAATTCACAGCTCCACCAGCGTCAACACTACTACAAAAACACTAGTCCCATCTTTACATTTCAAAGGCATTGGGTACATTTCAAAGGCATTGGGCACATTCACCAAATCGTCAGCACACATCGGCCTCTGTCGTCAGCCTCAAGTTAATAAGCAAAATCAGGAAACTGCTGAAGGACCAAATTCGTGCTGCACAAACTTCACATTTGAGTCTGCAGCCTCTTCAAAGAGGAAAGCTACTCAGAGTCTCTGTCCCATATGTGGATGCAAGTGCCTGCTGATTACGACTCTCACTCCCCCACCTCTTCATCAGGGCAGCAATAATATTCTACAAAGCAGATCTGCCCATCTTCATTCCGGATCATGTACTGCAAGGAGAGAAATCCTCGGTTATCCGTGCGGAGCGAGACTTTAGAGGACAGAGCCAAGGCTTTAGTAGATGGCTTCAGTAATGAGATTTTATACCTGATCAGAAGAGAACAAGATTACTTTTTGAATTGCTTCATGCTACCACATAATGGCAGCCACTGCAGTAACACACAGTGGTCACTGTGCCACCTCACCTATTGCATTGGGTCTGGCTGCAATGGAACGCCTCAATCATATCAGAGTCTTTTGGATAGTCACAGTGTGTGCTCCCAGCATTCCCAAAAGTAGATAATCTGAAAAGGAAATGGTGCTCATTAGTGGTTAACAAATGGATGAAACATCTGAAATTTAAGATAACAAGAAACTATGACAAAGGAGGGCAGCTTTACCCTATTTACATGGGTAGGGAATTAGTTAGGCGGTAGGAGACAGAGAGTAGGGATAATGATGTACTCCAGTTGGCAGGATGTGACTCATGGTGTCCCCCAGGGATCTGTACTGGGGCCCCAGCTTTTCACTGGCCCAGAAATTGGTGTTGGGGGCTTCCCGCGGGTGCAAGCCCCCGACCTACACTTACCTAGCGCGCCGGCAGTTGAGGCCTGGGCCTGCGTGGATTTCCTGTCTGTGGCCCGGTCCAGCTCCCGGCGTGCTGTGCTTGCGTGATCCAGCGGCGTACTTAGTGCGATGCGTCGGCTGGGATCACGTGAGCACTGGGCAACCAATCGGAGTAGGGAAAAGTCCATTCATGAGTTTGACAGAAAGACCTGTCAAACTCATGAAAACTCCGGGCGCCCAAAACAGTACTTAACCTTAAAATAAATTTGAAAAAAAATCACACTATTTAAATCAACTATAAATAACATTAAATAACTATTTTAAACAATAATTTAAATTTTTGAAAAAAGTAATTTTATAAAAAATCGGGGCTAAAAATACTTACCTTATTGTAAAGTATTTAAAAATAATAAACCTGTGGAAAAAATGTTCTAATTTTAATTAATTGACCACTTTCCTTTTAAAATGAAGTCCTTACGTCTGTTTTTTTAATGTGTAAAATGTAGAGGCCTTCACGCACGGAAAAACCTGTAAAAAAAGAGGAAGTTCAACGCGCAGGCGCAGACTCCTGCGCACACGCGTTCGACCTCTGAACCCCTTGGTTCAGAGGATCGGAAATGCCGGTTTCCCGCGCATGCGTAGTGCATGCAAGAAACCGGCACTTCCATCGGGTCCACGCGTGAGTACTCCGTCCGTACTCACACATTGGGACCCGAATTTCTGGGCCAATATATTTATCAATAACTTAGATGGAGTTTGCTGACGACACTAAGTTAGGTGGCACTAAATACAGGAGCTTACTTTCCACTCCCACTCCACTGGTAGCATCGTGGTTATGTTATTGGACTAGTAATCCCGAGGCATGAGTTCAAACCCCACCATAGCAGCTGGGGAATTGAAATTCATTTAATTAAATAAATCTGGAATTAAAAAGCTATTATCAGTAATGACCATGAAACTACTGCATTGCTGTAAAAACCCAACTGGTTCACTAATGTCATTGAGGGAAGGAAAGCTGCTGTCTGTACCGGGTCTGGCCCACGTGACTCCAGACCCACAGCAATGTTGAAATGGCCTAGCAAGTCACTCAGTTGTACCAAACCACTACAACAAAAGAAAGACTTGCATTTATATAGCACCTTTCACAACCACCGGACATCTCAAAGCACTTTACAGCCAATGAAGTACTTTTTTTTGAAGCGGAGTCACTTTTGGGAAATGCGCCAGCCAATTTGCACACAGCAAGGCCCCACAAACAGCAATGTGCTAACGACCAGATAATCTGCTTTGTTATGTTGGTTGAGGGATAAATATTGGCCAGGACACCGGGGATAACTCCCCTGTTCTCCTTCGGAATCGTGCCATGGGATCTTTTACGTCCACCTGAGAGGGCAGACAGGGCTTTGGTTTAACGTCTCATCCGAAAGACGACACCTCCGACAGTCAGCACAAAGTCAGCACTGTGGGAGCACCTTCACCACTCGGACTGCAGCGGTTCAAGAAGGCGGCTCACCACCACCTTCTCAAGGGCAATTAGGGATGGGCAATAAATGCCGGCCTTGCCAACGACACCCACATCCCATAAACAAATAAAAAATTTTAAACTCTCCCCTTCCCCTCCATCCATGTCTCCAATCTCCCCGTCCACAATAGAGGGGTTGGGGGGGGGGGGGGGGGGATTCTGGAGCGGGAGTGGTTAGCTTGTGAAAGTACCCGTGTCCACCACTGTGTCTCAAGCCGTCTATTGAAGGAAGTTGGGGAGGGTGAGGGGGCTGGAAATGCACCTTCCATCGCTGCCTTACAAGTAATGAATTTTTATAACTTGCTGAGATGAACAGATGGAGTAACGACGGCTCCCGAATAGCGGAAGGAATGTTGCGGCTACGATTTGGCAGGAGGGACATTTCTGACTAAAAAGGAGCAAAATTGCGGAATTCACATCCTATCTGGGAGCAAAGCTCAGCGAGGGGCCAGGCAGGAGAAAAATACCAATTTTCTTACTTAATCTCATGATTTTTAAGATTTAATCTTGTGATTTATGAGACAGTGGAGTTAGCATTACTATAAATGGCAGATCAGGCTTGAGGGGCCGAATGGCCTCCTCCTGTTCCTATGCATAATGTCAGAAAGTTGAAGAAAATGTGTTGGCACCAGATTGCAATGCTCTTTTCTGGTTCTATGTTAAGGCCTGTTAGAGTTCCCAGTTACCTTAGTACCTGAAATAGGGTTTGTCTGGAGAGAGTGTGATCTGCAGCACCTCGCTGCTCATATCAAGCTCAGCAAACGCCTCCCGGAGGCTCTCCGACTGCAGAATAATTTTATTCAGAACATTTGTGCTGCAAAAGTCAAAATCGAGAGTTTCCTCTGGTTCTTGAGTCTGTATTTTACAGACAGTCACCACCCCACTCTCCTCCAGGAACAGGGTCAGCGGGTGGCCGTATCCACGGTAACACATCCTCAGGGCCGGGGTCACTCCTGCAAGGCCAAGGAAAGCGGGGTCAGCGGGGTCATGGCTCGAGGGCAAAGTTTGCAAAGGCGGACTTTAATGTGAGCGCGTTTACCGGGCAGCGAACTGGATCCAAATATGGTGAGACAATCTAACAGCACCGTGAGGTTAATGAGAAACATCACAGAGTCCTCCTCCACCCGGAACTCTTGGAAGATGCAAGCCTGGAAATAAACATTAAAAACAATTCACAGAAAGGAAGATTATCGAGCGCCAGGGGAGGCGGTGGCAAGTCCGAGCCCCGAGCCCGCGCTCCTGCTACCGCACCAAACCTCCTGGGCCGCTCCCCGAGCCCCGATCACCCAACACCCCCACCCCCCGATCCCCAAAACAACCCCCGATCCCTCAAACACCCCCGATCCCCAAAACACCCTCCTGATCCCTCAACACCTCCCCCCCTGATGCCCCCCGCCACCCCAAACATCCCCCACCCCACAATATCTCTCCCCCACCTCCCTCCCGATCTCCCCCCCCACTCACGATCTCTCTCTCCCTCCCTCACGATCTCTCTCTCCCCCCCTCTCCCTCACGATCTCTCTCTCCCCCCTCCCTCCCGATCTCTCTCCCTCCCTCCCTCACGATCGATGTCTCCCCCCCTCACGATCTCTCTCCCCCCCTCCCTCCCTCACGATCTCTCTCTCCCCCCCTCCCTCCCTCACAATCTCTCGCTACCCCCTCCCTCCCTCACGATCTCTCTCCCCCCCCCCCACGATCTCTCCCCCCTCACGATCTCTCTCCCTCCCTCACGATCACTCTCCCCCCCTCCCTCACGATCTCTGTCTCCCCCCTCCCTCCCTCACGATCTCTCTCTCCCCCCCTCCCTCCCTCACGATCTCTCTCCCCCCTCCCTCCCTCACGATCTCTCTACCCCCCTCCCTCACGATCTCTCTCCCCCCTCCCTCCCTCACGATCTCTCTCCCCCCTCCCTCCCTCACGATCTCTCTCCCCCCTCCCTCCCTCACGATCTCTCTCCCCCCCTCCCTCACGATCTCTCACCCCCCTCCCTCACGATCTCTCTCCCTCCCTCACGATCTCTCCCCCCCTCCCTCCCTCCCTCACGATCTCTCTCCCCCCCTCCCTCCCTCACGATCTCTCTCCCCCCCTCCCTCCCTCACGATCTCTCCCCCCCCTCCCTCCCTCCCTCACGATCTCTCTCCCCCCCTCCCTCCCTCACGATCTCTCTCCCCCCCTCCCTCCCTCACGATCTCTCTCCCCCCCTCCCTCCCTCACGATCTCGCTCCCCGCCCTCCCTCACGATCTCTCTCTCCCCCCCTCCCTCCCTCACGATCTCTCTCTCCCCCTCCCTCCCTCACGATCTCTCTCCCCCCCTCCCTCCCTCACGATCTCTCTCCCCCCCCTCCCTCCCTCACGATCTCTCTCCCCCCCTCCCTCCCTCCCTCACGATCTCTCTCCCCCCCTCCCTCACGATCTCTCTCCCCCCCTCCCTCACGATCTCTCTCCCCCCCTCACGATCTCTCTCCCCCCCTCCCTCCCTCACGATCTCTCTCCCCCCCTCCCTCCCTCACGATCTCTCTCCCCCCCTCCCCTCATGATCTCTCTCCCCCCCTCCCTCACGGTCTCTCCCACCCTCCCTCCCTCACGATCTCTCCCCCCCTCCCTCCCTCACGATCTCTCTCCCCCCTCCCTCCCTCACGATCTCTCTCCCCCCCTCCCTCCCTCACGATCTCTCCCCCCCTCCCTCCCTCACGATCTCTCTCCCCCCCTCCCTCCCTCACGATCTCTCTCCCCCCCTCCCTCCCTCACGATCTCTCTCCCCCCCTCACGATCTCTCTACCCCCCTCACGATCTCTCTCCCCCCTCCCTCCCTCACGATCTCTCTCCCCCCTCCCTCCCTCACGATCTCTCTCCCCCCCTCCCTCCCTCACTCACTATCTCTCTCCCCCCTCACGATCTCTCTCCCCGCTCATGATCTCTCTCCCCCCCTCCCCCCTCACGATCTCTCTCCCCCCCTCACGATCTCTCTCCCCCCCCTCACGATCTCTCTCCCCCCCTCACGATCTCTCTCCCCCCTCCCTCCCTCACGATCTCTCTCCCCCCCTCCCTCCCTCACGATCTCTCTCCCCCCCTCCCTCATGATCTCTCTCCCCCCCTCCCTCACGGTCTCTCCCACCCTCCCTCCCTCACGATCTCTCCCCCCCTCCCTCCCTCACGATCTCTCTCCCCCCTCCCTCCCTCACGATCTCTCTCCCCCCCTCCCTCCCTCACGATCTCTCCCCCCCTCCCTCCCTCACGATCTCTCTCCCCCCCTCCCTCCCTCACGATCTCTCTCCCCCCCTCCCTCCCTCACGATCTCTCTCCCCCCCTCACGATCTCTCTACCCCCCTCACGATCTCTCTCCCCCCTCCCTCCCTCACGATCTCTCTCCCCCCTCCCTCCCTCACGATCTCTCTCCCCCCCTCCCTCCCTCACTCACTATCTCTCTCCCCCCTCACGATCTCTCTCCCCGCTCATGATCTCTCTCCCCCCCTCCCCCCTCACGATCTCTCTCCCCCCCTCACGATCTCTCTCCCCCCCTCACGATCTCTCTCCCCCCTCCCTCCCTCATGATCTCTCTCCCCCCCTCCCTCACGATCTCTCTCCCCCCTCCCTCCCTCACGATCTCTCTCCCCCCTCCCTCCCTCACGATCTCTCTCCCCCCTCCCTCCTCACGATCTCTCTCCCCCCCCTCCCTCCCTCACGATCTCTCTCCCCCCCTCCCCCTCCTCACGATCTCTCCCCCCCTCACAGATCTCTCTCCCCCTCCCCCCTCACGATCTCTCTCCCCCCTCCCCCCTCACGATCTCTCTCCCCCCCTCCCCCCCTCACAATCTCTCTCCCCCCCTTCCCCCCTCACGATCTCTCTCCCCCCCTCCCTCCCTCACGATCTCTCTCCCCCCCTCCCCCCCTCACGATCTCTCCCCCCCTCACGATCTCTCTCCCCTCCCCCCCTCACGATCTCTCTCCCCCCTCCCCCCTCACGATCTCTCTCCCCCCCTCCCCCCCTCACGATCTCTCTCCCCCCCTCCCCCCCTCCCGATCTCTCTCCCCCCTCACGATCTCTCTCCCCCCCTCCCGATCTCTCTCCTCCCCTCCTCCCATCTCTCTCCCCCCCTCCCCATCTCTCTCCCCCCCTCACGATCTCTCTCCCCCTCCCCCCTCACGATCTCTCTCCCCCCCTCCCCCACTCACGATCTCTCTCCCCCCCTCCCCCCCTCACGATCTCTCTCCCCCCTCCCCCCCCTCACGATCTCTCTCCCCCCCCTCACGATCTCTCTCCCCCCCCTCACGATCTCTCTCCCCCCTCACCCTCACGATCTCTCCCCCTCACGATCTCTCTCTCCCCCCTCACGATCTCTCACCCCCCTCCCTCCTCCCTCACGATCTCTCTCCCCCCCTCCCTCACGATCTCTCTCCCCCCCTCCCTCCTCCCTCACGATCTCTCTCCCCCCCCCCCCCCCTCACGATCTCTCTCCCCCCCCTCCCTCCCTCACGATCTCTCTCCCCCCCCCTCCTCCCTCACGATCTCTCTCCCCCCCCTCCCTCCTCCCTCACGATCTCTCTCCCCCCCCCCCCTCACGATCTCTCTCCCCCCTCCTCACGATCTCTCTCTCCCCCCTCCCTCACGATCTCTCTCTCCCCCCCTCCCTCACGATCTCTCTCTCCCCCCCCCTCACGATCTCTCTCTCCCCCCCCCCCTCACGATCTCTCTCTCCCCCCTCCTCCCTCACGATCTCTCTCTCCCCCCCCTCCCTCACGATCTCTCTCCCCCCCTCACTCACGATCTCTCTCCCCCCCTCCCTCACGATCTCTCTCTCCCCTCCCTCCCTCACGATCTCTCTCTCCCCCCCCCTCACGATCTCTCTCTCCCCCCCTCACGATCTCTCTCCCCCCCTCCCTCCCTCACGATCTCTCTCTCCCCCCCTCCCTCACGATCTCTCTCTCCCCCCTCCCTCACGATCTCTCTCCCCCCGCTCCCTCACGATCTCTCTCCCCCCCCTCACGATCTCTCTCCCCCCCCTCCCTCACGATCTCTCTCCCCCCCCTCCCTCACGATCTCTCTCCCCCCCCTCCCTCACGATCTCTCTCTCCCCTCCTCCCTCCACGCTCTCTCCCCCCCCCTCACGATCTCTCTCCCCCCCCCTCACGATCTCTCTCTCCCCCCCCCTCACGATCTCTCTCCCCCCCCCCCTCACGATCTCTCTCCCCTCCCTCACGATCTCTCTCCCCCCTCCCTCACGATCTCTCTCCCCCCTCCCTCACGATCTCTCTCCCCCCCCCTCACGATCTCTCTTCCCCCCCCTCCCTCACGATCTCTCTCTCCCCCCCCTCCCTCACGATCTCTCTCCCCCCCCTCCCTCACGATCTCTCTCCCCCCCCCCTCACGATCTCTCTCCCCCCCCTCCCTCACGATCTCTCTCCCCCCTCCCTCACGATCTCTCCCCCCCTCCCTCACGATCTCTCTCCCCCCTCCCTCACGATCTCTCTCCCCCCCCTCCCTCACGATCTCTCACGATCTCTCTCCCCCCTCCCTCATGATCTCTCTCCCCCCCTCCCTCACGATCTCTCTCCCCCCCCCTCCCTCACGATCTCTCTCCCCCCCTCCCTCACGATCTCTCTCCCCCCCCTCCCTCACGATCTCTCTCCCCCCCCTCCCTCACGATCTCTCTCCCCCCCCCTCCCTCACGATCTCTCTCCCCCCCCTCCCTCACGATCTCTCTCCCCCCCCTCCCTCACGATCTCTCTCCCCCCCTCCCTCACGATCTCTCTCCCCCCTCCCTCACGATCTCTCTCTCCCCCCCCCCACGATCTCTCTCTCCCCCTCACGATCTCTCTCTCCCCCCCTCACGATCTCTCTCTTCCCCCCCTCACGATCTCTCTCCCCCCCTCACGATCTCTCTCCCCCCCTCCCTCACGATCTCTCTCTCTCCCCCCCCTCACGATCTCTCTCTCCCCCCCCTCACGATCTCTCTCTCCCCCCCTCCTCCCTCACGATCTCTCTCTCCCCCCCCTCACGATCTCTCTCCCCCCCCTCCCTCCCTCACGATCTCTCTCCCCCCCCTCTCCTTCCCCCTCACGATCTCTCTCCCCCCCCTCCCTCCCTCACGATCTCTCTCTCCCCCCCTCCCTCACGATCTCTCTCCCCCCCCCTCACGATCTCTCTCTCCCCCCCCCCTCACGATCTCTCTCTCCCCCCCCCTCACGATCTCTCTCTCTCTCTCCCCCCCCTCACGATCTCTCTCTCCCCCCCCTCCCTCCCTCCCTCACGATCTCTCTCTCCCCCCCTCCCTCACGATCTCTCTCCCCCCCCTCACGATCTCTCTCCCCCCCCCTCACGATCTCTCTCCCCCCCCTCACGATCTCTCTCCCCCCCCTCACGATCTCTCTCTCCCCCCCCTCACGATCTCTCTCTCCCCCCCCCTCACGATCTCTCTCTCCCCCCCCTCACGATCTCTCTCCCCCCCCCTCACGATCTCTCTCCCCCCCCTCACGATCTCTCTCTCCCCCCCTCCCTCACGATCTCTCTCTCTCCCCCCCCCTCACGATCTCTCTCTCCCCCCCTCCCTCCCTCACGATCTCTCTCCCCCCCCTCCCTCCCTCACGATCTCTCTCTCTCTCCCCCCCCTCCCTCACGATCTCTCTCTCCCCCCCTCCCTCCCGATCTCTCTCTCCCCCCCCCTCACGATCTCTCTCCCCCCCTCCCTCCCTCACGATCTCTCTCCCCCCCTCCTCCCTCACGATCTCTCTCCCCCCCCCTCCCTCCCTCACGATCTCTCTCCCCCCCCCCTCCCTCCCTCACGATCTCTCTCTCCCCCCTCCCTCACGATCTCTCTCTCCCCCCCTCCCTCACGATCTCTCTCTCTCCCCCCCCTCACGATCTCTCTCTCCCCCCCCTCCCTCACGATCTCTCTCTCCCCCCCCTCCCTCACGATCTCTCTCTCTCCCCCCCTCCCTCACGATCTCTCTCTCCCCCCCCTCCCTCACGATCTCTCTCTCCCCCCCCTCACGATCTCTCTCTCCCCCCCCTCACGATCTCTCTCTCCCCCTCACGATCTCTCTCCCCCCCCCTCCCCTCCCTCCCTCACGATCTCTCTCCCCCCCCTCCCCCCCCTCCCTCACGATCTCTCTCTCCCCCCCTCCCTCACGATCTCTCTCCCCCCCCTCACGATCTCTCTCCCCCCCCCTCACGATCTCTCTCCCCCCCCCCTACGATCTCTCTCCCCCCCCCCCCTCAGGATCTCTCTCCCCCCCCCTCACGATCTCTCTCCCCCCCCCCTCCCTCACGATCTCTCTCCCCCCCCCCTCCCTCACGATCTCTCTCCCCCCCCCTCCCTCACGATCTCTCTCCCCCCCCCCTCCCTCACGATCTCTCTCCCCCCCCCCCTCCCTCACGATCTCTCTCCCCCCCCCCCTCCCTCACGATCTCTCTCCCCCCCCCCCTCCCTCACGATCTCTCTCCCCCCCCCCTCCCCTCACGATCTCTCTCTCCCCCCCCACGATCTCTCTCCCCCCCTCACGATCTCTCTCCTCCCCCCCCCCCTCACGATCTCTCTCCCCCCCCCCACGATCTCTCTCTCCCCCCCCCCCACGATCTCTCTCCCCCTCACGATCTCTCTCCCCCCCCTCACGATCTCTCTCCCCCCCCCTCACGATCTCTCTCCCCCCCTCACGATCTCTCTCTCCCCCCCCCTCACGATCTCTCTCTCCCCCCCCCACGATCTCTCTCTCCCCTGATCTCTCTCTCCCCCCCCGATCTCTCTCTCTCCCCCCCCCCCCGATCTCTCTCTCTCCCCCCCCCGATCTCTCTCTCCCCCCCGATCTCTCTCTCTCTCTCTCCCCCCCTCCCTCACGATCTCTCTCTCTCTCTCCCCCCCCCTCACGATCTCTCTCTCTCCCCCCCCGATCTCTCTCTCTCCCCCCCCCCGATCTCTCTCTCTCCCCCCCCGATCTCTCTCTCTCTCCCCCCCCCGATCTCTCTCTCTCTCCCCCCCCCCGATCTCTCTCTCTCACAATTCACAATTCAAATCGCTTTATTGGCATGATAAGTTACATCTTATGTTGCCAAAGCATCAAAATACATTTATGGTTTAGCACATAAACGCAGTTCTATTCATACAGTGTATAAACAGGTATATCCCTGAGTGTATAAATATACATTCGCATTGTTTATATATATTCTTTTCTTAGTTTACTGGTTGTCCCTCTGTTCATGGCAAGCTGTAACATAGTGTGCCGCCAGTGTTATACAGTTTCTCTCCTCTCCCAGTAGGAATGGGAGTTTTTGGTTGTCACTCAGATTTCTGAAATCAGGGGCATATTTGTGAGAATTTTTGGTAGAAATTCTCCCTGATGCCCTGATATTTTCCACAAGCTGTGAGGAAGTGCATCTCTGTCTCCACCACTCCCTGACTGCAGTGAGAGCATATCCTGTCCTCTCTTGGCAGCCTGGTCTGCCTGTGTCTGCCTTTTTCGATCGCTAGGCTATGTTCACTAAGTCTGTACCTTGTCAAGGTTCTTCTCAGTTTGTTATCCTTTACCATGGTCAGGTAATCAGCTATGTTGTATTGTCTCTCTCTCCCCCCCCCTCCCTCACGATCTCTCTCCCCCCCCCGATCTCTCTCTCTCCCCCCCCCGATCTCTCTCCCCCCCCCCGATCTCTCTCCCCCCCCCGATCTCTCTCTCTCCCCCCCCCCGATCTCTCTCTCTCCCCCGATCTCTCTCTCCCCCCCCGATCTCTCTCTCCCCCCCCGATCTCTCTCTCTCCCCCCCCCGATCTCTCTCTCTCCCCCCCCGATCTCTCTCTCTCCCCCCCCGATCTCTCTCTCTCCCCCCCCGATCTCTCTCTCCCCCCCCCGATCTCTCTCTCTCTCCCCCCCCCGATCTCTCTCTCTCCCCCCCCCGATCTCTCTCTCCCCCCCCCCGATCTCTCTCTCTCCCCCCCCGATCTCTCTCCCCCCCCCGATCTCTCTCTCTCCCCCCCCGATCTCTCTCCCCCCCCCCCGATCTCTCTCCCCCCCCCGATCTCTCTCTCTCCCCCCCCCGATCTCTCTCTCTCCCCCGATCTCTCTCTCCCCCCCCGATCTCTCTCTCCCCCCCCGATCTCTCTCTCTCCCCCCCCGATCTCTCTCTCTCCCCCCCCGATCTCTCTCTCTCCCCCCCCCGATCTCTCTCTCCCCCCCCGATCTCTCTCTCTCCCCCCCCCCCGATCTCTCTCTCTCTCCCCCCCCCGATCTCTCTCTCTCTCCCCCCCCCCGATCTCTCTCTCTCCCCCCCCGATCTCTCTCTCTCCCCCCCCGATCTCTCTCTCTCCCCCCCCCCGATCTCTCTCTCCCCCCCCCGATCTCTCTCTCTCTCCCCCCCCCGATCTCTCTCTCTCTCCCCCCCCCCGATCTCTCTCTCTCTCCCCCCTCACGATCTCTCTCTCCCTCCCCCCCATCCCTTCCTCACTCCCCACATCCCTTCCTCACTCCCCATCCCTCTCCCCCAAAGCCCTCATCCCCCGCTCCAATCCCTCCCTCCGCCACGGGGCCTGGGCCTCGGCACCTGGATGAACGCGTTCCCCTGGACGCTTTTGGCGGCCTCGGCCGTCACCCTGATGCCGTTGGCCGAGGCGAAGACGGTGACCTGGTCGCGGAAATGAACGGCCTTCAGCAGGTTCGACAGGTTCCGGGCATTGTCTAAACTGGCGACTAAAACAAACCGATCGGCGTCCGCCTCGGGCCCAGGGGGCAGCGGCATCGCGCCGGGAATCCGCTCAACTCAAGGCCCAGGCCTCCCGCGCTGCTGGGCCGCGGATCCGCGCTTTAATCCTTCCCCAGAACTGTCAGTCCGAGTTACAGGTTCCGCTTCGGCCGGACAATAAATCCGGAACAACAACAGAAGCCGCCGGAAACACTCAACAGGCCAGCCGTGGAAAGCGAGACAGAGTCAACGTTTCAGGTGGAGCTGGCCCGGTAGGCCCAGGTACGCCAGGACCAGGCTCCGATTTGGGCCGCTCGCCCTCAATTAAAAATGTCGCTCCCGCCGCCCGTTAGTCCTGCTGTGGTGACCCGGTGACCCCGCGCCGGCCCCTGGCCGGGCCCCGCCGACTGCGCATGCGCGAATCACTTTAAATCACCAGGTTTAGGTGTTGCAGCAAATGAAGCTTTATTTCACTCTGAAATCATATCTCTTGTGATGGCAATACTGGACAGAAGTGAAGGCAAGAGGTGGGGGATGAAGGGAAGGTGATGAAGGGAGGGAAGGTGAAGGGAAGGAGCGGATTTCTATATTCACTGGAAGGATAAAACCCGCTTTCTTTCATTCACATCGGTCAACTGCCCAATTTAAAAGCTACACTTGTCAAACATCAACGGCACAGACTTTCTACTTATAAAAGTCATTATAATAATTAAACCGAATTTTAGTTCCAATAAAAATAATTAGTTCCGATTTCTATTTCGTTCTAAACAAAAAACAATGAATGAGGTTTGATTGAAAGGCTCGGTGC